>NC_133452.1:108657808-108960838 GCF_048565385.1 Saimiri boliviensis
AAACAACATGTTGCAGCACAGTCACTATTATAATATGGTTGAACATCATGAATAAGTATAGTTCTCAACATACATCAAATACACAGTTTGACATTTTGCAAAATGTCATACAACAATTTTAACTTTAAACCAAGGACACTTCCCAAGTATGTTGAGAGATTATTAAATGTGCCTTTTAAAATAATTGTATGAGATTATTAAATATTTTATGTTATCTGTAGAAAACCACTTATGTATGAGAAATTTCCCTTGAAATAATGATTTGAAAAAAGACAAAAATTCTGAGCGTATTTATACTCTTATTACTTGTTATTCCTAACACGTTGTTCTTCAGAATATCTGACGTTGTATTTAAAGAGCCTCTTTGGTTTTATTTATTTGTTGTTGTTTCTTGTAACCTGTTGAATGGAGAAAAGCAAAGCTTTTGAACTTTAAGTGAGAAAATTCCTTTTGGAAATATTTTCAGGTACCTTAACAGCTACATTTATTAAGTGTAATACAACATTATTATGATGATATTTATTATTAATAAATATCAGCCCACTACCCTGTGGGCTGAAGGCGTGCATTCATTCACAAGGTTTTTAGTTTGTTTTGAAATAAGAAAATGGGACGTGGAAATTTTCCTATCTGTCTTTGAAGAGAGCAGCTGTGAATTTTACGTAGTTACGACAATTATAGATTCCTCTTTTTAGTAATTTTGCTTGTAAACTGAGACCTATTTATACCTACTACTTCTCCTCTACCCATATACCCAGTCATCTATAAAACAGCTAAATAGCAGCATGTGGGAATGCGTTTTTATACTTTTCTTTTCCCTTGGCTGTAATCCACCTCAGACATTTGCAGATACTTCTAATATCTACCCCTTTACCTTCTCTTGTATCAAGTATTATTTTCAGAGTGGAAAATAGGCATCTGTATATTCGCTGAAGTGCTTGATACACCTACAGTAGTAATTTGCTCTTAAATAGTAATTGAAAATGGTTGTAGCCATTCAAGTTTAATATGGTTATATTCAAAATCACCTCTCAAAACCTAAAGTAAATTTGTTTTTTCTAATGTTGGAAAGAATTCTTTGAAAAACAGTAATAAACAAGTAATGGAAAAGGAGCATTACATTGTGTTTCTTTTACATTTTGGTTGGTATAAAGTTATGCCATTGTAAAGAACCTTGTAGGAATTCGTTCTTTAAAAATGATAGGGATTGTAATCATTTTTTTATCATATTTTATGAAGCATTTTACAAGTTTTGACATTAATTATACATATAATCTCTTGGATTTTTTTTTTAGGGAGAATGTAGTGAAATAGTGTGCTTTTTGCTATCTCATGAGTCTGGTACAATGGTAGGTACAGACTTGGAAGAGCGTTTTGAACCAGGGTTCAGCATGCTACTGCCTGTGCGTCAAATCCAGTTTGTTACTTGTTCTTATAAATGCAATTTTATTAAAACACAGACGTTTTCAGTTGTTTGTATATTGTCTGTGGTTGCCCGTGCACTACAACAACACAGTTGAGTAGTTTTGACTGAGACCATATAGCCTGCAAAACCTAAAATAATTATCCAGACCTGTTCAGAAAAGAATTGCTATCATTTTTTAAGATATTTGATTCTTTCTTTTAAGGGCATTTGATTTAGAGAACAGGAATAATATGTGAAGAGGAAGCTGCTTTTTGATTATTTTCTTTAGTTGAAAACACATCAGTTGAGGGAAGAAAAATAACACTGTACTACTTTATATGATCTTACCAAAAGTCTGAAGATGTTTATGTTTTAAGAATATGATAGAAGTTGTTAATTGTGCCAAATTCAGTTTCATTTGTAATTTTTTACTGCTGATTTGCAGTTACAGATTTCAGAATGTTGTCTTATAATAAGAAATGCTAATATATGAGAGCACCATTTTTCAAAAAACTACTTGTATTTTTATTATTTTCACTTCAAGTGGTGGTAGGGTACACATAGGTTCACTCTTCATGTTACTCTTTAATAAAGTGGGTGCTGAGTGTGTTTTTGCATTTCACTAGGCACATGCTAGACACTAGTCCTTTGGAAATCAGTCTTGAAAATAGAATCAGCCTTTAAGATAGTAGATCATGATTAACCAGTGAAAGACTCCTGTGAGAGAGCACACTGTTACTATTTTTGGAGGTAACAGTTTGTTAATGGACCAACCAGTATTTCCTTTTTATGTAATTGGTATTTTAAAACCTTGCAGATTTATTTCTAAGATATTTGTGTATATATATTTGAAAGCTTTTTCCCAGGGATTAATTCTCTTGGGTCCTTTCCGAACAGGCACAGCAGGAGGCATAGAGTACTGTGGTTAAAAGCATCAGCTTTGACATCAGAGGGCTTTTAGTCACAGCTTTACCACTTTGACTAGTGAAACTCTGGGAGATTGCCTCACCTCTTTAATCTCTAGTTTTCTCATCTCCTAGAGAGAGAGGAGTAGATAATAATAGTACCAACCGCATAGGATTTTTGTGGGATTACATGAAATAATGCATATAATTAGTACTGAACAAAATATAGAGCAAGCAATCATTAAGTTTTCCCTGCTGCTACTTACAGATTTAAGTAAATTTTATCTTTTATTTTTTATAGAAATAAAATCTTATTTATAAATGGTATATATTGAAAAGGAAATCATTATAATTGATAACTGAAATTCTGTATTAGGAAAATGTATCATTATTTTGTACTATAGTATTTTAACAATGGGTGCTTTCCCAATTATTCTAATGAGAAAAACCCAAGAAGGAAGATAGCATAATTGCCAAGTCAGATTTTGCTCCCTAATTTTCTCTTAGCCTTTTAATGTTTTTTACTTGGTTTTAAAATCATTGCCTTAAACAACATTTACCAAAGAAAAGCCGAGTTAATGAATTTTCACAACTAAGGCACTCAAAAGTACATCGAACACCATATAAAAAGCAGAGTTTTCCCTTTTTCAGAAACAAAATGTCTCTGATTCTGATTAATATGGTATAATAAGGAAAATGAGTTTATGAGTTGATTTGGTTAGCAGAGTGAGAATTTCTCTTTTCATTGAACCCTTTGGCATTATTGTAGAAGATGGATTGAGACTAACTGTATACAGAGAACTTGGCCAAAAGGTTCTGGCAGTGATCTATAAAAGAAATCAGGGATTAAACAGTCTAGGTGGTATGGAATTAACAGATTAAAAATAGGAATTGTAGGACTCGAGAGACTAATTTGTATGTAGGGAGTGAGTGAGATGCGAGTATAGGATGACTTTTTTTTTTTTTTTTTTTTTTAAAGGATGGCATATTTTTAACTTCTGTGATTTAGAAAGCCCTGTCATTTACTGTGGTAGAAATTTAAGGGGAGAAGT
Source organism: Saimiri boliviensis (assembly GCF_048565385.1). Lineage (NCBI taxonomy): Eukaryota > Metazoa > Chordata > Mammalia > Primates > Cebidae > Saimiri > Saimiri boliviensis. The sequence continues at coordinate 108,661,171 of NC_133452.1, forward strand.
TTGTGAAGATAAAGCATGTTGATTTTGAGATATCTATGTGGAAGCCAAATAGAAATGCCCAGTAGGCAGTGGGAACTCAGATATTTAGTTTAGAAGATTTAGGAGTCATTCAGCATGGAAAATGGAATACATTATCTCGTATGTATCTAACATAAGAGGGCTGAAACGTCAGCTTTTAAAGCAGATGGGAGAAGAGTCAATGATTGAGACTGAGAAACTGCCTGAGAGGCTAGAGAGAAAAAGAAAAAAAAAGTGTGGTGTCTTAGAAGCCACGAGATGAGGATTTCATTAAAGGCAGACACCTAAAGTAAGATTAGTACTGAAAAACATCCTTTGGGTTTGTCAAGGTCATTGATGACTACTATGGTCTGAATGTTTCTGTCCGTTCAAAATTCATATGTTGAAACCTAATCCCCAATGTGGTAGTATTAAGAGGCAAGGGCTTTAGGAAATTAGGTCTCAAGAATGGTACTCTTGTGGATGGGATTTGTACCCTTACAAAAGAGGCTCAAGGGAACTGTGTGAAGACACAGCTAGAAGGCACTATCTGTGAAACACAAAGAGAGCTTTTAACAGGCACCACATCTGCTGGCACTTTGACCTTGGCCTTCTGAGCCTCCAGAACTGTGAGTAATAAATTTCTGTTGTTTACAAATTAATCAGTCTAAGATATTTTGTTACAGTGGCTCCAACAGACAAAGACCAAAAAATGTTCTATTTTAGCATTAGTAATAGGAATGAGATTGCAGTACACTGAAGAGGGCATAGGAATAGAAAAACTGAATACACTTAATGTAAATTAAACTTTCAAAAACGTGACAGTTAAAAGGTATGACAATCTGTTTTCTGAATGTGGAGTACTCCACTTAACTTTGTACTGCTGTTACATTGTATTTTCCTATTACATTGCAGTGACAGATGTCTGTTTTCCTATTAAGTTGTGAGCTTTGTCTTTGTTACTGTTACTTTTTACATCTGTAGTGCCTTGTAGAGTATCTGATGCATATTGTGAATGATGAATGAATCAAACAATTTGGGATATAAAAATGACTAATGTCCATGCTTTCAGAAAACTTAGCATTTGTTAGGGGAGATACATATAAATATCTGTAAGATAAGTTCCTCTTTTTTTATTAAAAAAAATTTTTTTTTTAAAATTGTACTTTAGGTTCTGGGGTACATGCGCAGATCATGCAGGATTGTTACATAGGTACACACATGGCAAGGTGGTTTGCTGCCTCCATCTACCCCGTCACCTACATCTGGCATTTTCCCCCATGTTATGCTCCCCAACCTCCCTACCCCGCCACTGTTCCTCCCTTAGCCACCCCCTCCCCCAACAGACCCCAGTATGTGATGTTCCCCTCCCTGGGTCCATGTGTTCTCATTGTTCATCACCCATCTGTGAGTGAGAACATGCAGTGTTTGATTTTCTATTCATGTGTCAGTTTGCTGAGAATTACGGTTTCCAGATTCATCTATGTTCCTACAAAAGACATAAACGAATCATTTTTTATTGCTGCATAGTATTCCATGGTGTATATGTGCCACATTTTCCTTATCCAGTCTATCGTCCATGGACATTTGGATTGGTTCCAGGTCATTGCTGTTGTAAACAGTGCTGCAGTGAACATACGTATGCATGTGTCTTTATAATAGAAGGATTTATAATTCTATGGATATATACCCAGTAATGGGATTGCTGAGTCAAATGGTGTTTCTATTTCTGGGTTCTTGAGGAAGTGCCACACTGTCTTCCACAATGGTTGAACTAGTTTACGCTCCCACCAACAGTGTAAAGTGTTCCTATTTCTCCACATCCTTTCCAGCATCTGTTGTCTGCAGATGTTTTAATAATGATCACCATTCTGTGTGGCGTGAGGTGGTATCTCATTGTGGTTTTTATTTGCATTTCTCTAATAATCAGAGATGATGAGCATTTTTTTCATATGCTTGTTGGCCTCATATATGTCTTCTTTTGAAAACTATCTGTTCATCTCTTTTGCCCACTTTTAGATGGGCTTGTTTGTTTTTTTCTTGTAAATCTGTTTTAGCTCTTTGTAGATTCTGGTTATTAGCCCTTTTTGTCAGATGAATAGATTGCAAATTTTTTTTCCCATTCTGTTGGTTGCCGGTTCATGCTAATGATTGTTTCTTTGGCTATACAGAGGCTCTGGAGTTTAATTAGGTCCCATTTGTTTTATTTTGGCTTTTGTTGCCATTGCTTTTGGTGTTTTGGTCATGAAGTCTTTGCCTAGGCCTGTGTCCTGAATGGTTTTACCTAGGTTTTCTTCTATGGTTTTTATGGTGTTAAGTCTTATGTTTAAGTCTTTAATCCATCTTGAGTTAATTTTAGTATAAGGTGTCAGGAAGGAGTCCAGTTTCTGCTTTCTGCCCACTGCTAGCCTGTTTTCCCAACACCATGTACAGGTATTGATCAACTTATGACCTATGCAACTTAGGACCATTCGACTTTACGACCACAATCGCTAGCCACGACTGCTCCATGTCTGGCAGCGCAAACGTTGCCCAGCTGGGCGTACGACAGTGCAGACCAGCTTCTGGCAGCACTACCATCTCCGCGTGCACCATTTCAACTGTGCATATAGCCTGCTCAACTTAAGACCAAATCGTGTTACGACCGTTCTGCGGCCCTAACCGTGGTCGTAAGTCGAGCACTAGCTGTATTAAACCGTCTGTATGATCAGATGGTTTTAGATGTGTGGTGTTGCCTCCAGAGCCTCTGTTCTGTTTCATTGGTCTATATCTCTGTTTTGGTACCAGTACCATGCTGTTTTGATTACTGTGTAGTCTTGTAGTGTAGTTTGAACTCAAGTAGCGTGATGCCTCCAGGTTTGTTCTTTTTGCTTAGGATTGTCTTGGCTATGCGGACTCTCTTTTGGTTCCATATGAGAGGTGGTGTTTTCCAGTTCTGTGAAGAGGGTCATAGGTAGCTTGATGGGGTAGTGTTGAAACTATAAATTACTTTGGGTAGTATGGCCATTTTCACGATACTGATTCTTCCTAACCATTAGCATGGAATGTTTCTCCATCTGTTAGTGTCCTCTCTTATTTTGCTGAGTAGTGGTTTGTAGTTCTCCTTGAAGAGGTCCTTTACATCCTTTGTTAGTTGTATTCCTAGGTGTTTTTTTCTCTTTGTAGCAATTGTGAATGGGAGTTTGCTCATGATTTGGCTCTCTGTTAGTCTGTTACTGGTATATAGAAATGCTTGTGATTTCTGCACATTGATTTTGTATCCTGAGGCTTTGCTGAATTTGCTTATCAGTTTAAGGAGATACTGGGCTGAGATGATAGGGTCTTCCAAATATGCAGTCATGTCATCTGCAAATAGAGACAGTTTGACTTCCTCCTTTCCTAAATGAATATCCTTTATTTCTTTTTCTTGCTTGATTTCTCTGGCTAGAGCTTCTAATACTGTATTGAATAGGAGAGGTGAGAGAGGGCATCCTTGTCTAGTGCCGGATTTCAAAGGGAATGCTTCCAGTTTTTTGCCCATTCAGTATGAAATCGGCTATAGATTTGTCATAAATAGCTTTTGAGATATGTTCCTTCGATACCTAGTTTATTGAGAGTTTTTAGCATAAAGGGCTGTTGAGTTTTGTTGAAGGCCTTCTCTGCATTTATTGAGATAATCATGTGGTTTTTGTCTTTGATTCTATTTATGTGGTGGATTACATTTATAAACTTGTGTATGTTGAACCAGCCTTGTATCCCTGGAATAAAGCCTACTTGATCGTGATGGATAAGCTTTTTGATGTGCTGTTGTAATCGGTTTGCCAGTATTTTATTGAAGATTTTTACATCTGTGTTTGTCATGGATATTGGCCTGAAGGTTTCTTTTTTTTTGAGTCTCTTCTGGGATTTGATACCGTGATGATGTTGGTCTCATAAAATGATTTGGGAAAGATTCTCTCTCTTTTGTATTGTTTGTAATAGTTTCAGAATGAATGGTACCAGCTCTTCTTTGTACATCTGGTAGAATCAGCTGTGAACCCTTCTGGACCTGGACTTTTTTTGGTTGTTAGGCTATTAATTGCTTCCTCAACTTCAGCCCTAGTTATTGTTCTGTTAATGTTTTCAACTTCTTCTTGATTTAGGCTTGGGAGAGTGCAAGTGTCTAGGAATTTATCCTTTTCTTCCAGGTTTACTGGTTTATGTGCATAGAGTTGTTTATAGTAATCTCGGATTGTAGTTTGTATTTCTGTGGAATCAGTGGCGATATCTCCTTTATCATTTTTTATTGCGTCTATTTGATTCTTCTCCCTTTTCTTTTTTATTAATCTGGCTAGCGGTCTTTCCATTTTGTTGATCTTTTCAAAAAACCAGCTCCTGGATTTACTGATTTTTTTGAAGGACCTTTTTTTGTCTCTGTCTCCTTCAGTTCTGTTCTGATCATAGTATTTTCTTGTCTTCTATCTTTTGAATGTTTTTGATTTTGTTCCTCTAGCTCTTTCAATTTTGACGATAGGGTGTCAATTTTAGATCTTTCCTTGCTTCTCTGGTGGGTATTTATTGCTATAAATTCCCTTTAGACACTGCTTTAAATGTGTCTCAGAAATTCTGGTACGTTGTGTCTTTGTTCTCATTGGTTTCAAAGAATATCTTTATTTCTGCCTTCATTTCATGTTTATCCAGTCGACATTCAGGAGCCAGTTGTTCAGTTTCCAGTGGTTCTGAGTTAGTTTCTGAAATCTGAGTTCTAATTTGATTGCCCTGTGGTCTGAGAGACTTACGATTTCCGTTCTTTTGTATTTGCTGAGGAATGATTTACTTCCAATTATGTATTCACTTTTACAGTAGGTGCAGTGTGGTGCTGAGAAGAATGTATATTCTGTGATTTTGTGGTGGAGATTTCTGTAGATGTCTGTTTGGTCGCTTGGTCCAGATCTGAGTTCAAGTCCTGGATATCCTTGTTAATTTTTTGTCTCATTGATTTGTCTGATACTGATAGTGGAATGTTAAAAGTCTCCCACTATTATTCTGTGGGTGTAAGTCTCTTTGTAGATCATTAAGAACTTGCTTTATGTACCTGGGTGCTCCTGTATTGAGTGCGTATATATTTAATGTCATTAGTTCTTCTTGATGCATTGACCCTTTTACCATTTTGTAATGCCGCCCTTTGTCTCTTTTGATCTTTGTTGGTTTAAAGTCTATTTTATCAGATACTAGGATGGCAACTCCTGCTTTTTTTTGCTCTCCATTTGCTTGATAAATCTTTCATCCCTTTAATTTTAGCCTATGTGTGTCCTTGCGTGTGAGATGCGTTTCCTGAATACAGCACCCTGATGGGTCTTGACTTTTTATCCAGTTTGCCAGTCTGTGTCTTTTGATTGGGGCATTTACCCCATTTTCATTTAAGTTTAATATTATTATGTGTGAATTTGATCCTGTCATTTTGGTGGTAGTTGGAGATAAGTTCTTCTCTTCTATAGCATTTCTGTTAAACTGATCTCTTGTACTTCAGACTGGCGAAGTCCGTTTATGGCTTAAAGTCTTTGTAGTAGGACTTTGCTTGGAATTCCTTTCTCCAAAGTATTCATGTGGCTGATTTTTTTTTTTAATTAACAGAGACCAGTAGAAGATCTTAGTTTGAAGGTCTTGCAGTATGTCCCCACAAGATACTAATCAATTAAAGAGCAAACAATGCAGATTTACAGGGGAAAACCTAGGAAATTATAATGTGACCATGATTAGCTTCACTAGCTCTGCGATGAGTTGACATTGTGTGCTTTCTGAAGTGGTACACTGAGAAAAACACAGCTTCTTGTCTGTGGGATTACTGCAGAAGATAGTATGACCTGGATCTGGTCATGAAGAAACATTTACAGACCTAGATTCTGGGTCATCCTGCAGATTGTAAGATCTTTATTCTTTATAACCTGCTGAGGACATGAAAGAGAAAACCTGAGAAAGTATTCCAAATTGAAGGAACCTGATGACATATGTCAATTAGATATAATGAATATGGGTTTGTGGGCCAAAAAGGACAAGAGAACATTGTTGACAAAATAGTTGACAAAATTTGAATGGGGCCTGTAGATTTGGATGTTATTGGTAGTGTTATAAGTATTGATTTCCCAACTTACATAGGGAATTATCCTTGTTTTGGGAAAATACATACTGGGATATTTGGAGGTAATGGGGTATCAAGTCAGCAGCCTTGCTTTTAAATGGTTCAAAGAAAAGATTAATGGTAATAGAGGTAAGTGTGTATGTTATATGGAAAGAGAGGGAGGGAAGAAAGGTAGTGATGGAGATATGGGAGATATTTGTACTGTTCTTGAAACTTTTGTAAGTTTGAAATTCAAAGTTATTTTAAGTGTATAGGAGGTTGTATAGAAGCAATAGTGAGCATTCAGTGTGTTTGGGAGTAATGGAAAAGAAAGGCAGCGTATGGTAATTTAGAGGACGATAAATAAGTGTGGATTGAGAGGAAGGAACTACTAAGATAGCAAATTGAAGATACGAGAAGAGATTATTGATATGTAATGATTTTTTTTTTTTTTAGGATGGAGTTTCGCTCTGTTACCCAGGCTGGAGTGCAGTGGCACGATCTCGGCTCCCCGCAGCCTCTGCCTCCTGGGTTCAAGCAATTCTCCTGCCTCAGCCTCCCGAGTAGCTGGCACTACAGGCACACACCACCATGCCCAGCTAATTTTTGTATTTTTTTTTTTTTTTTTTTTTTAGTAGAGACGGGGTTTCACCATGTTGACCAGGATGGTCTCCATCTCTTTACCTCGTGATCCACCCGCCTCGGCCTCCCAAAGTGCTGGGATTATAGGCTTGAGCCATTGCGCCTGGTCGATGTAATGATTTTTAAAGAGGTGGAATGTGTAAAAATAGCAGTGTGAACTTTTTAGAAAGGTAGTTATTAGGTCCACAATTAATAGATTCTACTTTTCAATATGACATACTTTATCTAGTGAGAGTCTGGATTATGAAATGGGACTGGATTCTAGAAATTAGTGATAAAGCTTGATAGTAGAAGAGTATTGAATAGGGACAGTTAGAAAACATGATTGCTTAGCCTACCAAGTAAATAGAAAATTCATGAATTCATAATGTTGTGGAATTAGTTTGCTTATATTCCTTATCATAATGTTTCTTGGGATCCTGGTAGCAGTATCAGAGCAAGTGATGGTTAGATTGATACGGGGTTGGTCATTTGTGGTATAGATAAGCAAGGAGCAAGAATGAAATCAGGCATGTGTTGAAATGTTTGACCTTGAAGTTTAGGCTGATTTGTAAGGGAAATGAAACATCTGATAGATTGGTAAGAAAGAAAATAAATGACCTTGAAAAACATTGAACTAAATTTAAATTGTAAGCAATTCTTAGTTTTGCTAGAAAAGCAGGTTACTTTTTAGCTTGAATAGGAAAATGAAATTGTAGTTAATATGACAATATAGACAACATTTTTGGCATTCATTTCTACTGCTTTTTCTAATGGCAATAAGATATGAGATCTCGGACTTATAAAGCTGTAAAGTAGCTTCAAGACAAACTAGAATTCTTTATTGACTCTGCCGGATAACAGTAGGTTTTCAAGGAACGCCAAATTCTCTTAAGATATTTTAGCTAAAAAAAAAATCACATAATTTATTTTGTTTCCATGTCACAGTAGTAATCTTTGTATAACTCAGGCATCCCCAAACTGCGGCCCCGCGGGCCCCATGCGGCCCCCTGAGGCCATTTATCCCGCCCCCGCCGCACTTCAGGAAGGGGCACCTCTTTCATTGGTGGTCAGTGAGAGGAGCACAGTATGTGGTGGCTCTCCAACGGTCTGAGGGACAGTGAACTGGCCCCCTGTGTAAAAAGTTTGGGGACGCCTAGTATAACTGATGCCTCTCTTTTAGGTAGATAGATATTTTTAACTTTCAGGTTTTTCAGGTTTCTCAAGTTATCTGAACCAAAAGTAAACTGTTTCCAAGTGTCTACAGTTTTCGGCTTGTGTTATTGAGCAGAGGGTGCTTGCTGCCCACTGTGCTAGAAGCCACTACTGTGACAGTGGGATTTGGAGAAAACAAAAGCTTTATATTGAAAGTCAGCTTCCAAGAAGACGGATCAAGCTCCAATCTGTCTCCTCACGCTGGTTTCAAGGCAGTATTTTTATTAGCGGTTCAGTGGGGGTGAATTCTGAGATTAGTTGGTGTTTGGTGGAAGGAATGGGGAGATCTGGAATGTCCTTGGGCATGCACAGTTATCTCATTATTGCATCTCATGGGTCACGTGTGCAAATTGTAGGGTAGTTAGTATGAAATGTGGTAGATAGGCTGTGATGTCAGCAAGCTCATTTTGTGTTGAGTCCAGTTGGCCATCTTGGTTCCAACTGATTTCAGTCAGTTCTTCTATCTCATAGAGGGAATTTCAGTGTTTGGACAAATTTTTTTTTTCTTTTTTTTTTTTTAATTTGCCATCCTGCACACTCAAGAAACCAGTGTTAGTCATTGGTTTCTTTAGCTCTTTGAAGCATGATTTTACTTAGAAAAAATTCAGCCGTTCCTTGTCATTTATGCACTTCCTGTAAATTTATTACTGAACAGAATTGGCCTCTTCAATTGTCTGCCTCATAGTTTTGCAACAGCTGGGCCTAGATTGACTACTTGGCCTTGTATAGAAAGGCCTGTATTTCATTTATAGAGTCAGAATATCTGAATATTAATACCAAAGTGCATAACAAGTAGAAAATCATGTTGCAAGATCTGTGGAACTTTTCTTCACAAGAATATTAAAGTCAAATGTGTTACTAGACATTGCCTAGGCTTTATTTGTGCAAAATGCTAATACAGGCATACCCTGTTTCATTGTGCCTCATTTTATTGCATTTTGTAAATACTGTAATTTTTACAAATTGTAGTTTTGTGACAACCCTGAGTAAAGCAGGTCTGTCAGCATCATTTTTCTAACAACATATGCTCACATCTTGTCTCTTTCATATTTCGGTAATTCTCACAATATTTCAAGTTTTGTCACTATTATTATATTTGTTCTGGTGATCTGTGATCTTGATGTTCCCATTGTAATTCTTTTGGGGTGCCATGAACTGCGCCTGTATAAGATGGCGAACTTAATGAATGTTGCATGTGTCTGATTGCTCCACCAACTGGCTGTTCTCCATTTTTCTCTCTTCTGGTCTGCCTATTGAAATTAATCCCGTTAATAACCCTTAAGTGGCCTTTTAGTGTTCAAGCCAGAGGAAGAGTCTTAGGTCTCTCACTTTAATTCAAAAGCTAAAAAAGATTAAGATGAGTGAGGAATGCGTGTTGAAATAGCCAAGTTGTGAATGTAAAGGAAAAGTTCTTGAAAGAAATTAAACGTGCTCTTCCAGTGAGCACACAAATGGTTAGAAAGTTAAAGATCTCATTGTAGATACAGAGAAAGTTTAAGTGATGTGTATAGGAGATAAAAACTTAGCCACAATATTCTTTTAAGCCAAAGGCTAATCCAGACCAAGGCCCCAACTCTAGTTCTGTGAAGGCCGAGAGATGAAAAAGCTACAGAAGAAAAGCTGGAGCTGGCAGAGGTTGGCTCATTAGGCTTAAGGAAAGAAGCCATTTCCATAACATAAAAGTACAAGGTGAAGGAGCAAGTGCTGATGAAGTAGTTGCTGCAAATTTTTTTAAAGATCTATCTAAGATCACTGAAGAAAGTTGCTACACTAAACAATAGATTCTCAATAAAAGGCAAAACAGCTGTGTATTGGGAAAATATGCCATCTAGGACTTCTGTAATTTAAGCAAGGTCAGTGCCTGGCTTCAGAGCTTCAAAAAGCAGGCTTTTTTTTTCAGGGCTCATGCAACTAGTGACTTGAAGTTGAAACCAGTGTCCATTTTAAAAATTGTAGGGCCTTAAGAATAATACTAAATCTGCTTTGCTTGTGCTTTATAAAAAGTAAATAACAAAGCTTGGTGACAGCTTATCTTTTTATGGCATGGTTTACTGAATAATTTAAGCCCACTGTTGATACCTACTGCTCAGAAAAAAAAAAAAAGATTCCTTTCAAGATATTACTATTCTGCAGCCTGTAGATCAAGGAGTAATTCTGATTTTCAAGTCTTATATTTAAGAAATACATTTTGGCTGGGCACGGTGGCTCAAGCCTGTAATCCCAGCACTTTGGGAGGCCGAGGCGGGTGGATCACAAGGTCAAGAGATCGAGACCATCCTGTTCAACGAGGTGAAACCCCGTCTCTACTAAAAATACAAAAAATTAGCTGGGCATGGTGGCGCGTGCCTGTGATCCCAGCGACTCAGGAGGCTGAGGCAGGAGAATTGCCTGAACCCAGGAGGCGGAGGTTGCGGTGAGCCGAGATCGCGCCATTGCACTCCAGCCTGGGTAACGAGCGAAACTCCGCCTCAAAAAAAAAAAATATGCATTTCATATGGCTATAGCTGTTATGGATAGTAACTCGTGATGGATCTGGGCAAAGTACATTGAAAACCTCCTGGAAAGGATTCACCATTCTAGATGCCGTTAATAACGTGATTCTTGGGAGGAGGTCAGAATATCAACATTTAACAGGAGTTTGGAAGAAGTTGATTTCAACCCTCGTACTTGACTTTGAGGGGTTCAAGATGTCAGTGGGCGAAGTAACTGCAATAGCCAGAGAACTAAAATTAGTAGTGGAACCTGAACGTGTGACTGAATTGCTGCCATCTCATGATTAAACTTAAATGGAGGAGTTGCTTCTTATGGATTAAAGTAGTTTCTTAAGATGGAATTTACTTCTGGTCAAGATGCCATGAACATTATTGAAATGAAAACAAAGGATGTGGAATATTACATGAATTCAGTTGGTAAAGCAGTGGCTTGATTTGAGAGGATTGACTTAATTTGAAATAAGTTCTACTGTGGATAAAATACTATCAGGTAGCATTGCATGCTGCAGAGAAATCTCTCAGGAAAAGAAGAGACCAGTGGATACAGCAGACTTCATTGTTGTTCATTGTTGTCTTGTTTTTTTTTTTTTTTTGAGACAAGAGTTTCACTCTTGTTACCCAGGCTGGAGTGCAATGGCGCGATCTCGGCTCACCGCAACCTCCGCCTCCTGGGTTCAGGCAATTCTCCTGCCTCAGCCTCCTGAGTAGCTGGGATCACAGGCACGCGCCACCATGCCCAGCTAATTTTTTGTATTTTTAGTAGAGGCGGGGTTTCACCATGTTGACTAGGATGGTCTCGATCTCTTGACCTTATGATCCACCCGCCTCGGCCTCCCAAAGTGTTGTCTTGTTTTAAGAAGTTGTCACAGCCACTCCAACCTTCAGCACCTCCACCATGATCAGTCAACAGCTGTCAGCATCAGCGCAAAGCCGTCCGCCAGCAAAAGTGTTACTACTTGCTGAAGTGTCAGATAATTAGCATTTTTAGCAATAAAGTATTTTTAGATTAATGTATGCCCATAGTTTTTTAGACATAATGCTGTTGCACACTTAATACACTGCAGCATAATGTTAACCCAAGTCTTACATGCACTTGGAAACCAAAAACTGTGTGTGATTGCTTTGTTGGAATACTTGCTTAATTGCAGTGGTCTTGAACTGAGTCTGCAGTATCTAGGAGGTATGACTATATTTGTTTTTATTTGAATCTTGCCTCTCAAGCTGCTTATTTTGAAGAAGTGTTTAAGTTTTTAAAGGGATTTATAAAATCAGAACTTTCTTTGGATATACAGAAAAAAATACTAATTGCTTATATTAATCCAGCTTCATGCTGAAAGGAAACGTAATTGGTACTGTTACCTCCATACTCTGAAAGTATTAGAAGAAATAACAGTGATTACAGAGTAAATGTCTAATGTTGTCTTTTTTTTTTTGTCCTGAAGTGCAGAAGCGTGTTGACTGTTTTTAAGGCACATTTCTTTATCATAGTATTTGTGTTTTTTTCAGGTGTGGTAGTAGACCAAGCTAATTTATAGAGTTCTTGATGCCAAATTCTTAGGATTGGGAAAATGTAAATTTTATTTAATTCCCACACTTTTTCAACACACTTTCTCATAAATAATGTCTGTGCTGTTGTGTTTTCAGTTATAGAGATGTACTCTTTTAGGTTCCTTGGCTTCATCCTTTGATGACAAGATTATCTTGACTTAAAAAAAAACTTGTAAATTTGGTGTCTCATTTTGTTTCGGGATTTAAATAAGCTAAAGGCTATACAGATTTTCTTGAGATTTTTCCAGCTTATGCAAAGTTTGATATAAGCAAATGATAATATTAGTGAGCACTCTTTCACAGTGATTATGACAATTTTACGTTACTGAAAAATGAGGCTGGGCGTGGTGGCTCATGCCTATAATGCCAGCACTTTGGAATGCTGAGACAGATGGATCATTTGAGGTTGGGAGTTTGAGACCAGCCTGGCCAACATCAAAACCCTGTCTCTACTAAAAATGTAAAAATTAGTGGGTGCCTGTAATTCTGGGTATTCAGCAGGCTGAGGTGGGAAAATCTCTTGAACCTGGGAGACGGAGGTTGCAGTAAGCCAATTCTGTGCTACAGTACTTCAGCCTTGGTGACAGAGCAGTACTTCATCTAAGAAAGAAAGAAAGAAAGGGAAAGAAAGAGTGAAAGAAAGAAGGGAAGGAGGAAGGTGGGGAAGGAAGAGAGGGAAGGAATGTAGAGATTTACTGCTCTCTTATCCTTATCTTTGTGATTAAGTAAGCTAATCAATTATTAAGTAAGCTTAATAAGTTGATTTTTAAATGAATTATAAAAAAGCATTTTCAATTTTGTACCCACCTCATGGATTTCTTAAAACCTGTTCATAGTTTTCTCAGTAAAAATCTACACTAAGGGTTCTCTCTTGGCAATCTTGTCTGCTATCATTGTTTTGACTACTATGGTATAACCCATAATACCCAGATCTCTTATCTCTAACATAAACCTCTTCCTGTAGCTTCAGATCTATTATTCACATAGACACTAGCAGGATCTGACTAAAATACTGTAGTGACCATGTCTTGTCTGCTTACAAATTGTCTAGTGACCCCCTGAGCAGGTTAAATACAAACTCTTAACAGACATTTAAAACTGTTAATTACCCTTCTTAGGTAAAACCTTTCCAGCTTAATCTTTTGTTATTTTCACTTATACTTTGTACTTTCAAGTTTACTTACTTTGCCAATTCCCAGCTAGAGTAGCAGTCCCCAGCATCGTTGAGATGTTACTGAAAAGAAATGATTAATCTGTTTTCTTCTGGGTATTGGAGCTTTGCTGGAAAAAAAAAAAAAAAAAAACCTCTGTCAGTTGAGGTATTTCTAACATCATGTTATTTAAATTTAGCAGGTCTTTAATTGTTGCTTGCAGAGTTTTCCCATCTTTCTTACCACTTTTATTCCACTGCATTTTCAAACTTCCTTCAGTTTTTTAGTTCATTCTGTTGTTATACTCTCCCTGTCTTTTAATCCTCTGATTTTTAAAAGTTTGTTTTTGCTGAGTTTACATGATCTTCACCCTACTTTTTCCTTCATACACCTTGGAAGAGGTTAATCTTATGTTACTGTCCCTTTTCACCATTTACATAACATTGCTTTTAATATCCATAACTTGGTTTTAATATTTTTCTTTGGCGGAAAGACTAATTAATATCTTACTCTTTGGCTTATTGATCTTGGTAATGTTTGTGGAACTCGAGGTAGGCTTATGGAAAAGAGAGTATATCTGTTCAATTTCTGTAAAACGTTTTAGTCTTTTTTAAAAGAATAATTTTTACCGATTTTTAATTCATCCTTCCACATTTATTTAAAACAGATTTATAGCCTGTAATTCCAGCACTTTGGGAGGCCGAGGTGGGTGGATTACTTGAGACTAGGAGTTCGAGACCAGCCTGACCAACCAGGGAGAAACCCCATCTCTAGTAAAGACACAGAAATTAACTGGGTGTAGTGGTGCACATCTGTAATCACAGCTATTAAGGAGGCTGAGGTATGGGAACCACTGGAACCTGGGAAGTGGAGGTTATAGTGAGCCATGATCATGCCACTGTACTCCAGCCTGGGTGACAGAGCAAGACTGTCTCAAATAAATAAATGTATAAATAATAAAATACTTAAAGTGCTTTAAACATTTTTTCCCAATACATTTACTTTTTCCTCCGCAGTTCTTTTTAGTCAATTATTTTTGAGTACTTGTATATCGTATAGTCATCTTAAAAGAATTTTAATGAATTTATGCTGAGATTATCTATTGTTTCAAATTTCCATAAAGGTAAATTTATCGCAAGTGATACGTGAGATAGAAGTTGGGTAAGAATGCTTAGAATTCTGTTGGAAAGTCTTCCAGGAGTCCAGAGGGGGTAGAATTGGGGGTAGGGGCAGTAAACTACTGTGGGTCATGGAAGAGGATGATGGAGAGAGATTTTTGTGAAAGGGTGGTCAAGTATTTCTCTCTCTGGCAATTTGATGGAAGAAAAGAAAGGTTAATTGAGATAATACATACACTCAAGGGGAAGAATATGCATTTTTTGTGTGTTTTCAGCACTTGTCTAAATAGGGAAAATTAAGCAATGCTAAACTGGTAAGATTACTAAATGATAAACCCAGTAGGAATATAGTGGGACTTCTTGTTACATTTTAATTGGTGAAAAGTCAGTGGAGGTTAATTTTAGGTAACAGATTGCCATTACTCCTTTCATTAAAACTGACATTTTGGTCTAAAGACTGGTGTTTTTCTTAACATGAAAAATATGTGAAGCACCTTTAATAGTAGAATGTAAAACACACTGATTCATATGAATGATAGGAATTGTGAAACATACCGTGATTTTACTTTTGTTACATAGTCTACCTACTGTAGTGTACTTAAAATTCTTTTTGTACTGAATGCTGGTCAGAACCAAATACTCCTTCAATTTTGGGAAGATAATCAAATGTAGGGAATACATTGATTCAATTTGTGAAATTTAGAGAAATTAATTTGAACAAATGCTCTAAAGCATTTTTTAACGTAACAAATCCCTAATGTTTCCAATGTGCCAGGTGGTGGTATAGACCAGCTTTCTAGGAGTCATAGTCTGCTACAGCTCTTCCTTCACTTCCCACAGATATTCAGTGGTGTGTGCTCCTTATTCCTTTCTTTCCCCAAACAGTTGTTACAATCATGTCTTTGATTATTCCTTTTTCCTACAATAATTTGTGTTACCACTCATTCTCTCCTGACCATACTGTTTTAACAACTTTCAACTGGTCTCCTACTTTCTAGCCTGATTCACAATGATGCCGGGATAATCTCTGGAAAACACAAATATGATCCTGATACTCACCTGCATAATAATCTTTAGTGACCCTCATTACATACCACTTTGCTTAGTAAACCGTAAAAGGCCTTTTACAATTTCCTTAACGCTTTCACCTCACACTCAGAATTACCTTGCAGTTTGCTTGCAGTTCTGTGAACTACTCACATTGTTTCACATTTTCATGCCTTTGAACATACTTTACTCTACAGTTGCAATATGGAATGCCCTTTTAAAAATATTAGTATTAAAATAAGAATGTGAATACTATCGCCAGCAAAAATAATGTTAGTAGCTAAATCCCTAACCATGTGTCAGATACTGTTTTATCTCTTCACCCTCATTTAGTTTTGTAACAATATTATGAGGTAGGCATAGATGAGAAATCTGAGACACAGGAAGTTTTATAGCATATCCAAAGTCATATATTTGACCTTGGAGGCTGTCTTCTAAGCTGCTACATTACATTGCCTCTTCTTGCATGAGACTCTGTTCAAGTATCACTGCTTCTGGGTTCCTTTCAACATCCTTCTCTCCATCTCTCAGGAAAAGTAGACTGTTTCCTTGTTGGAATCTCTGCTGATTAACAATGGCTAAACACTTAGGACACGTTAGGGTATATTACTACATTTACATTCTTTGTCTTTCTTCACAAGGACAGCAATACTGTGTCTTTATATCTCATTCTTACGTCTTTAGTGGTTGTTACATACTTAATTACAAGGCAAAGGGATAAATGAATGAATGAATCACTTAATTTTAAAGGTATAGGGAACTTTAAGGCCATCCAATTTAACCTCCTTATTTTATTGATGAAAAGCCTAAGGTCAGGTTAAGGGTATGTGATAAGAATACGAGATATTAGTATGGATAGTTGACCAAAGTTAAGTTTTACTGGTATTTATAGTAGTTAGTAACCCATATAATTTACTCCAAAGCTCAATCAAAGGAACTGACTATATAGTTAATTGAGGGTGTGTTTTAGGTAGCCTTGGCAGAGTCTGATTTAAGTTACAGCATTTAACATATTCTGTTAATACAGTGTTTTTGGAATCATGTATATTTTATATTTATTGTCAGTATAATGCGGAAACTTGTCTGAATTATATGCCTCTGTAGGTCCTCTGAATTCTTTCTAATGTCAGATATAAAGGTGTTTCTTTAAGAATTAGATTGGAAGATCCTCAAGCATTCTAGCATGAACCCTTAGTAAAACTATATCCTGAAAAATATTCAGTAGTTTTGCAAGAGTGTGTGTTTTCTGTCTGTTAAAGACCAGAAAATGTGGCAGAAATCTGGGAAGTAGATATATGGATTAATGACACTGTTCTTTCTACTTTCTTATATATTTAAAATTTTTATAATAAAATAAAGCCTGAAAGTTCTGATCTTTAGCTTGGCTTTTTAAAAACAGAAATGTTCATTTGTAAATACAGGTATTCATAGGAAACTCCATATCCTTTACAGTTTCTTTCTAGACTTAGACTACTATAGTAAACAAGTAATTTATGTATTTTTATTGACTTTCATATGTGTAGGATTAATTTTTTTCTGACAACTGGTTTTACATGATGCCATGTTTTTAGCTGCAGATCAGTGATAGGAAACTCATAGCTTCCTGAGAGAAAAAGCCTCAAACAAACCTACGTTTAGTTTTGTATTACAAAACAAAATAGATAGTATTAGTCACCATTGTATCTTAAATTTGTTTTGCAAGTATAATTTTTTTTTTTAATCTCAGAAGTTTAAATTCTTCTTCTTCTTCTTTTTTTTTTTTTTATTGACACGACGTCTTACTCTGTCACCAGGCTGGAGTGCAGTGGCGCGATCTCGGCTAACTGCAACCTCCACCCCCAGGTTCAAGTGATTCTGCCTCAGCCTCCCAAGTAGGGTGGGACTACAGGTGTGCACCACCATGCCCGGCTAATTTTTGTATTTTTAGTAGAGATGGGGTTTCACCATGTTTGCCGGGGTGGTCTCGATCTCTTGACTTCGTGATTTACCTGCCCCAGCTTCCCAAAGTGCTGGGATTACAGGCATGAGCCACCATGCCTGGCCCAAATTCTTTTACAGAAATCCACATTGAGGGTACTTTGTTAGTAGATAGGGAAACAAAGGTAAATGTTAATTATCATCAGTATCCCATTTCTCTTACTTGCTGATGAGTACACAAGTGCTTTTAAGTGATTTAATTCAATAAAGAGCTTTGTGTAGAGGAAGATTCCTAACACAAATATTTAACATTTTTTGGTATTTAAAAATATACTTGTTCCGAAGTGGACATAACAGATAGGATTTCCTTATCAGTGTTAAGATTTTGAATTAAAATTTATAGGGTTAATTCTATTAATATTTATTCTTGCTTTAAGGGTTCTGATGATTGTCTTGTGAAAATCTGGGCAACAGATGATGGGAGGTTATTAGCTACCTTAAGAGGACATGCTGCTGAAATATCAGACATGGCTGTAAACTATGAGAATACCATGATAGCAGCTGGAAGTTGTGATAAAATGATTCGAGTCTGGTGTCTTCGAACCTGTGCACCTTTGGCTGTTCTTCAGGGCCACAGTGCGTCTATTACATCACTACAGGTAATCGTCTCAATCCCTATACATTTTTATTGTTGTTATAATGTAAAGTAAATTTAATGAAGTCACTTTTGGTTATTTAAAGTAAAATTTAAGAAGTTACTTTTATAATCCAGTATATAAGGCCAACTAAAATGAAGAAAGGAGTATTTCTGCATTCTTTATAAATATATGGACTTTAAATAACATAGTAGTCATAATCTTGGTAAATTCTGACCATTTTCTAACTGTTATTGTTAGTTGCTATTTGTATAGTAAAGGTAGATTTTATTTGGACTGTGTCACCCTTGTAAAGATTTTTTTTCTGTGATTGTCTTTTCAGTTCTCACCATTGTGCAGTGGCTCAAAGAGATACCTATCTTCTACTGGGGCAGATGGCACTATTTGTTTTTGGCTCTGGGATGCTGGAACCCTTAAAATAAAGTCAGTTTCTATTTTATTTCATAGAATAAATGTGTTTAATTTAATGAGTGAAATTGTAAAAGTATAAAGTAGTAGACAATAGGAATACATTTCCTTTTTCTCCTTGAGTAAATAATAGAAATCCTTTTTTGGCTCTTTACTAACCTCTTTTATTTTTATACCTCTCCCTTTTTTTATGTTTCAAAGAAAGTTTTCTCACGTTCACATGTTTTTTTTTTTCTCTTTATACTAATCCTAGCTCTTTCCTATAGAATTTACTTTTTATTACCATTCCTTTCTGTATGCTGCATAGTTTTAATAGCTGCTTTTGATGCTGAGAACATAATCTTAAGAATTTCTAACGCTGTTTTTTAGAATAATTACAATTATTGATGCTACTGAATCTATAAACTTTAGATTTTGTTTTAGATCTAGAAAAACTTACGGAGATAAAATAATTGAAGTTTCAGTAAACTGCATCAAGGTAGATAGATGTATTCCTGTCCCTCTTCATAATAGCATTTTGTTTTTGTGCCGTCATCTATATTAATACTTTGGTTTATCAAAACAAGTTGGCTAGATAGTATTATCTTTTGATTATGGTCACTGAAAAGGTTAAATGACTTTCCCATAGTTAAAGCAATGTTTAGAAATTAGCGAGGCCAGGACTAGAGCACTTCTCTGCCCTTTGATGCTTTCTATACCATGGTTTTTAAGTGGATATAGAGGGTAAAGTAAATACTGTGTTTGCTCCATGGGTAGTTTCTGAGCAAGAAAGTAGTGTAGTCAGTTGATTCTGCAGTGTGGAAATGGCCACTTCTGCCACTCGAGTAGAAAGTAATTCAGATTAGAAGGTGTTTATCAATAATTATCTCTGACTTCTATGTATAAATTACCAACCTAAGTTGAGTTATTCAATAAAATAATATATTTGTGCCTTTGTTATTTTAAAATCAGTAGTGTTTAGATAATTATCTGTACTGCAAGGCAAGCTTTTTTTAACTTAATGTGTATATACATTCTTATAGAGTAATTCTTATGGCAGCTTAGGGGCCATGATAACTTGAGTAACATAATAAAACTACATTTGAAAAAAGATTGTGATTTAAAACATGGTTCTTTGGACAAAAGAAAGTTGACTTCACTTTATTTGCATCCCTCATATTTAAAGTCTTTCTATAGATACTTAGATAAAAGTCCAAATATTTTACTGATGTGTATGGACAATAACAATAGTTAATTGTTAATTGTTGTTTCCTTATATATATTTTTACCTCCTTGTGGACCTGATTGGGATACCTTTCCCTTTTCCTACTTACTTTTTTAGAGAAGAAAAAGTGATAATGTTCAAATTGGGATAGAAACAGAGTAAGTTTTACGGAATTAAACTCTCATCTTACTTGTGCTTATTGAGGATTATATTGCTAAGTACAATAACATTTCATGTTTCTGGACACTTGAGAAGTGAGTTTTTCCATATAAATGATTTTTTTCAGAATCTTTATGTAGAATCACATCTAAACCACTACCCTAATACAGCATTTTTTTTCTCCATGAATGTTTTTACATAGATATAATTAGGAAAATACATGAAAGTGTTTTTATTTTAGCATAGGTACTTGTATTAATTTTAATAGCTTAGATTATATTCTAAAGAGTTTTTATATACAACTTAGTAATTTTTTTTATTTTTGGACTTTAAAGTTTTTTCTGGTTATTTATAAGTAATTTTCTTTTCTGTTTGGTATTAAAATTGTCCCTTAAAATTTTTAAATTCAGAGTTGAGGCATAAAATGAGTAATCTGGCTGGGCATGATGGCTCATGCCTGAAATCTCAAAACTTTGGGAGGCCAAGGGAGGAAGATCACTTGGGTTCAGAACTTTGAGACCAGCCTAAGTAAAATAGCAAAACCCTGTCTCTGCAAAAATTAAACAAGCAAACAAACAAAACGCCAGGCATGGTGGTGCATACTTATACTCCCAGCTACTTAGGAGTCTGAGGTGAGCTGCTTGCTTGAGCCTAGGAGTTGGAGGCTGAAGTGAGCTGTGATCCTAGCACTATACCCTAGTCTCGGCGACAAAGCCAAGATCCTGTCTCATAAAAATAAGAATAATCTGTTACTCTTTAGATACAAGTTTTGGGACACCTGTTTTCTTTATGTATTTTCACATAGTGGAAAACTGCCAAAAATTAGGCAGGATATAGATTGCTTCTGTGTTTATGTCACATAGGATTCAATTAATAATCAAAGGCAAAAATTGTATTGAGCTATAATACTTTTGTATAATCTGCTGGGGGAAATGACTTTAGAAACCCAGCATCTGCATTAGTTTAATGAATCTTCAACTTTGGGAACTCAAATATCTTTATAAATTCACTTGTATGTGTATATTATCAACTCTTACCTGTAAAGATGCTGTTTCTTAAATGGGTAATCTAAGTGGCCAAGTGAACCATAAGCTAGCCCCAGAGGTCACTGAGTAGAAGGAAGCTGTCCAAGTTTATTTAAACTTAGGTGTAAAGAGACTAGGAATCCTAAAATATGCATATAGTATGATTACAAATTTTTATTTGTAATAAATAAACAAATAGTACTAGCCTGGCAGACTACTGCTAGACTAAGTAGTCTGCCAGGCTAGTACTAAGCATTTCACATTTGTTATCTCAATTCCTATAAGAACCCTTTGAGAAAGGTACAGTTACTATTTCTGGAGCAGATAGGGGAACATACTGGGGCACAGCAGGTTACATTGTTAGCAGGTAGTACTGGAGCCAGGATTTAAATACTACTAGAAGTATACTGTCAGAAACCTCATTTAACCACTATGCCAGACTAAACCACAGTCAGTCATTGAAGGATTGGCTGGAACTTATTGAACCTAATAAAAATACTAATATTTATTGAGCATATTGGACACTGTACTAAGCACTTTACATGAATCACAGTGGTTTAAATCTCGCAGCAACTCTGAGATAGGTTCTATTATTATCCTGTTTCACAGATGAGGAGAGTGAGGTACAGAAATGTTAACTTGCCTAAGGTCACACACTTGATAAGTGATAGAACTAAAAACTGAACTCCGCCCAAGGCCCTTTTAAAAAATGTTTCCTCAAATAATGCATCTGAAAACAAATTGCGGCTACTCACTTACTTGTTTTTTCCCTTTAAGAATATGAAATCTTTTTGCTTTTAGTTTTTGTGGGTACATGAGATCTTTTGATACAGACATGCAGTGCTTAATAATCACATGGTGTTAAAGGAGGTATCCATCCCTTCAAGAATTTATCCTTTGTGTTACAAACTATCCAATTATACTCTTAATTATTTACAAATGTATAACTATTACTGACTATAGTCATGCTGTTGTGCTGTCAAATACTAGGCCCTGTTTATTCTTTGTATTATTTTTGTACCCATTAACCATTCCCACCTCTCTCCTCTTCCTCCCATTACCTTTCTAGCCTGTGATAACCATCCTATCTCATGAATTCAACTATTTTGATTTTTAGAACCCCAAAATAAGTGAGAACATGTGATGTTTGTCTTTTTATTTCACTTCGCATAATTACCTTCAGTTCCATCTGTGTCGTTACAAATGACAGGATCTCATTCTTTTTTATGGCTGACTAGTACTCCATTGTGTATAAGTACCACATTTTTATCCATTTATCTGTTACGGACACTGCTTGTTTCCAAATCTTTGCTATTGTGGCCAGGTGCATTGTCTCACCCTGTTATCTCAGCACTTTGGGAGGCCGAGGAGGGCGGATTGACTGAGGTCAGGGGTTTGAGACTGGGTTGGCCAACATGGTAAAACCCCGTCTCCACTGAAAACACAAAAATTAGCTGGGCATGGTGGCGTGCACCTGTCATCTCAGCTCCGTTGGAGGCTGAGGCATGAGAATCACTTGAACCTGGGAGGTGGAGGTTGCAGTGAGCCAAGATAGTGTCACTGCACTCCAGCCTGGGTGACAGAATGAGACTCTGTCTCCAAAAAAAATGGTAACTTGTAGTGCTTTATTAAGTTTCTTGGACAATCAAAATAATTCACCAGTGTGTAAAGAGAATTGTCTAAAAATACGTAACATTAACAATGACAAAGTCTTACATGGTTGTCCATCAGGTTCTAAAGCATCTGTGTTTATGTGTTTTCCTTTAAATTAACTTAACTGATTTGCTTTAAACTTAAACAAATAAAACACATAATTTACTTACATTGTCGCACTAATCTTCTATTTTAAGATATAATTTCATTGCCTTTGTCATTCGGCTGTAATTTAACTTAATAAGTTGAGGCAGGAGAATCACTTGAACCCAGGAGACAGAGGTTGTAGTGAGCCGAGATTGTTCCACTGCACTCCACCCTGGGCCACAGAGCAAGACTTAGTCTCAAAAAACAAAACAAAACAAAAAAACACAAATCTTTGGTATTGTGAACAGTGCTGCAGCAAACATGGGAGTGCAGATATCTTTCTAAAATAAAAGTATTTTTAAAAACGGTAGTTTATAGAACTGTTTGCATATTTTATAATGCGTCTCATCTTGGTTCAAATGTTTGCTTCAAACTTACATGAGCAGATGTACCAAAAATTAATAAAAATCTAGAACTACAATCCATAAGATACTTAATGAAAGCAGTGCATTTAGTTGCTTTCATAATTCAGTTTAATTTGCTGAAATTACAATTAGTTTTGCTCTGAATAAATGTTTAGGTTTTAAGAATGTTTTAATATCTATCTCTTTAAATGGTATTTGTTCTGCTCAGTTGTTATATCAGAGCCCGTGAATGTTAATAGAATTTGTTGAAAATAATAATTTAAAACTATGTACAAACTTATTTTTAAAATTAACATTTCATTGCATTCTATATCAGTATAAAGGATAATTAATTCTTATTGCTCAGAATGTATATAATATTAGGTTGGTGAAAAATGAGGTTTTGCCATTATTTTATTAGCGAAAAGTAAAAAAAAAAAAAAAAAAAAAAAAAAGACAGAAACTGCAATTATTTTTGCACCAACCTATAGCTCAGAAATATTTTAACTATACACCTTTTTCTAGTAAATAATCAAAAAACTAAAACTCTAAATTTGTTAAGATTGTGAAAGTTATATAGGCTTAAGGCTTTAATTATTTTTGCATTTCCTCAAATAGTGTAGAAGAACTGTGCAGTAAGTAGGGCTTCAAATATAGTCAGTATATTGGAACATTACATATACACTCTTAAATGTATATAGCTGGTATCATGATAAAAATCTTCTTTTTCTCATTTGGTTGACTGTAACATTAAACATTTAATACCGTTAGTATTAATATAAAACCTGTAATCTATAATACAGTTGTGCAATTAATGTAAATGTAGCCGAGTGTAACCCATTTTCTATAGCCTACTACTTTGAATGAGCATTATAGTTGACATAAGAGCCAGATTATTTTCAGATTTTCATGAGGATAAGTGTAATATTCCTACTTTTGGGGGTCTTAAAGGACATGTTTTATCACATTAGTAGGTTAAAGAAGGAGAAGCTTAATTAACAATGTAAAATACTGAAAAAGTTCAGTTATTGGTGGTATATATAAGGCACAGACACAGCACCTATTTTACTAGTGTGTTTGTATTTGTGAATAGCTTAGTTCCTTATTATGTACATTGCTATTCTGTATGAAAAACTGAGAACATTTTAAATTTGATTAGAAGTGAGTGTAACTAGTAACTGTATGTCTGGAGGACAGGATTGTTCCATTTATATAATTGTGTAATCAGGAGTGCCTACAAAATCCATATCTAGCTAGAAGTTCTGTAAGGACTGCTGATTTATGACACACAATGATTTCTAAGTTGTTTTTAGGAAGGGAGCCATCTGTTGCTTCTCACTTAATTTTGTTCTTCCGTGGATTATTTTTTGAAACAGATTATTTCTGGTGCTATTGGTTCCTTCAGGGTATTTTTAATTGTTTATTTTTTGTATTATAGCCCAAGACCTGCAAAATTTACAGAACGCCCTCGGCCTGGAGTTCAAATGATCTGTTCTTCTTTTAGTGCTGGTAAGGTCCCCGCATTCTTATTTTCCATTCAAAGTTACTCATTTAGAAACATTCTAGTGCAGCACATAATATTTTGGAAAATATTAACCATTGTATTATAAATGATGTTCTTATACATATGTCACTGCTAATAAGCAATCGAGAATTATTGTAAACTTTTAGAAATATTTCAATTATGCAAGAGTTTAGTTTATAGAATCACTATATGTTTACAGAATCACTAGATATGTTCTAGTAGGAGAACAGTTTCAAAATTGACTCTGTTAAAGAGTGAATGTTTAAATAGTTGTTTCATTGTAAGAATAGCATTTTAAATCTGGTTTATGTTTTCATGGATTTTGGAGGTATTCTATAGTTAAGTAAAATTAATTTGATTGATATTTGTGTATCTTTATTAGTTAATTTGCTATATATTGTTATTTGCACTTTAAAAAGTGTTTGTGTAATTGTGCCAAGATTCCAATTCAGATTTGTGTTTATGCAGCAGCATTTTGAATAGATGCTAGGGTGTTTTTAAACAAGTTATTAAAGAAATCTGGATATTTGTAGTAAATTGACAAGAAACTTAAACATGAATAGATATAAACAGTGTCTAATACCTGTTCCTCCTACTTTAGTTTTAGTTTTACTTTTTCTGTTTATTTTATGATTGTGGGTAGGAGTATTACCTGAGATAAGGGATAGCAAACTGATGAAGTGATTCTGTTTTTGCCATACTAATATCCAAACATCTTCATTCTCTGACTTACAGATTTCCAGTGTCACTGCTATGGATTCAGTGTTCCTTGTAGTAATCACACAAATAAAGGCCCCATACATGCATCCAGAGTACTCTGAATTTTTACTCATTTTTCAAAGACAGTTTGATTTTTTTTTTAAGGGGTTAGTGGGTAGATCGTTTAGCAAAAGTAGTTAAGTATTTCATTATATACAGGCATTGCTTTCAATACTGTGGAAGAGTATTACTCTTGAATGCACTGCATATAGAAATAACTGTAATGCAAGGTAGAATGAATGTGCTACAAAACAAAATCTTAAGGGAGTTCTGAAGAGGACAGCCTCATTTGATTTCAAAGTTTGTAAAGAAAAGTCACTGAGGGAGTTGGGCCTTAAAAGTTTGATAAGATTTTGACAGATGGGAAATGAGGCAAGAGAAAAATTTCACCAGAGTTGAGAGAGAAGTATTTTCTAGTGAAGATGAATGATAATTTTAATATGGTATAGTTACATAATTTAGTAAAATTATTTTTAAGTAAAGCTTTACTTCTGTACACATTGAAAAATTCATTCTAGTCAAAGATATATTCCTAAACTTCTTTCTTAAATTTCAGTTAGATGTGTTATATATTTAGGATAAATGTGAATGGTTTTGGAGTAAAATATTAATGCAGTATATATTGTAATTTTGCTTACATTTTATTATCTAATTTTCAGAGATTTTGAAGTTATGTTTTAGTAGAAAGTAATTGCTTTTATTCTTCATAGGTGGAATGTTTCTGGCGACAGGAAGCACAGATCATATTATTCGGGTTTATTTTTTTGGATCAGGTCAGCCAGAGAAAATATCAGAATTGGAGTTTCATACTGTAAGTATTGGTGAAAAGAATTAGATGAGTATAATTTATGTGAGTCTAACAGTTTACATTCAGCACCCACTTTTTTATTTGTTTATATGTAGGACAAAGTTGACAGTATCCAGTTTTCCAACACTAGTAACAGGTAAAATATTTGTCTAATTTAATTCTAACTTTAAAATTATGAAATAAAGACTAAATTATGAAATTTTAGTATTCAGGTTTTATTTAGAGTTGTGTAGGAAATAATCATCTACCTAAAATAAAGATCTTGACCAGTTATACTTAAAAGTGATTATAGCCTTCACATTCATAGACACGTCTTT
Source organism: Saimiri boliviensis (assembly GCF_048565385.1). NCBI lineage: Eukaryota > Metazoa > Chordata > Mammalia > Primates > Cebidae > Saimiri > Saimiri boliviensis. Next base: position 108,687,358 of record NC_133452.1, read on the forward strand.
ATTTTATTTTTAATAATGTTAGTATACTTGGACTATTTTAGTAAGAACTGCTTTTTTTAATTGGGAGGCAGAGTCTTAGTCTGTCACCAGGCTGGAGTGCAATGGTGCGATCTCAGCTCACTGCAACCTTTGCCTCCTGGGTTCAAGCGATTCTCCTGCCTCAGCCTCTCAGGTAGCTGGGACTACAGGTGCTCACCACCAGGCTCAGCTAATTTTTTATATTTTATTAGAGACGGGATTTCGCCGTGTTGTCCAGGATGGTCTCGATCTCTGACCTTGTAATCTGCCCGCGTTGGCCTCCCAAAGTGCTGGAATTACCAGCATGAGCCACTGTGCCTGGCCAATAACTGCTTTTTAAACTACCCTATATGTTCCAGATATGTATAAAAATGTAGAGAAGCTTTTGGTATAGATTGGAAATGTTTCACAGTATAATGCTTGAGGCAGACCTGTTTATTGATGATATTATGTAAATTTTCCCATGTTCTTGTTATAAAAGGAAATAAAATTACTTTTAATACCTTGAGTAGAGTAAGTCAGATTTTTTACTATTGAGAGGAAAATTATTGTTTTTCCTTGGAAAATACTGATTTTATTTCTGGAATAGTATATAGTGACCTGAAACCATTTTTGAAAATGTTATTTTTGAGACCTAGTCATGAAAATTGGAACATCTGTATATAAAATTCTAACAAGGTCCATAAAGTTTCAGAAGTTATTAGAATGCTGTATAAATAAAGATGAATGCTGTCTTTTTAAACGAGATCTCTGGAAAAAGTGCATTTTGATGAAGCATATGTGATTTTTCTTTGGGGGATTGAATTCCTTTTAATACAGGTTTGTAAGTGGGAGCCGTGATGGGACAGCACGCATTTGGCAATTTAAACGGAGAGAATGGAAGAGCATTTTGTTGGATATGGCTACTCGTCCAGCAGGGTAAGAGGTCAAATTGGAAATATTATGTAGATATTGATTATTTAAAGTATGTTATAGCGCAGGTTGGAGTGACTCTCAGCCTATAAAATTATATGTCATGTTAAAATTACTACTTTTCTGCAATAACTGTAGGTGCATTTGGAGATGAGCAGTGTTGATTTTTATGAAATGATTCATTGGCATATTTGAGGAGATCTGCATTAATTTTTTTTAAGGGGATGATAAAAGCACTGTAAGAATAATTTTTAAATATTTTTTTCAGAAGCCAGAACTTACTATGTTTCATTTATTACAGAGGGACAATATTTTATATCCATTGGTTTCCTCAGCCAAGATAAATTATACTCTGTGTTGTAACTGTATTTTGGTTTTAATATTTTATCATTTTTTCCATTTGTATTTATGTTTAGTCATCTCAGATGGATGGGAAAGCAGAACAGTCAGCAGGGGATGACAGCAACAGTAAAAGGTGGAGAGTGAGCAGCATGGCACAGAATTCGTAGATCTAGATAGATTTATAGCAGTGATATTCATGCAAGAGCATCTGTTACTAATGATTTAGAAGTGCTGGAATTGTGGAAATACTGTATTTCCTGACTCAGTGCAGGGATTTTTATCATCATTCCATGTTGATTGAAACTTCTCAGTTACTGTTAAGTGACAGTTACTAGGTTAATGAATATAAATACAAATTATAGATTGTATGTTTTGGTTTTTGTTGTGTCAGTATTTAAATAGTATAAACAAATAATTCCTCATTTTCAGCCAAAACCTTCAAGGAATAGAAGATAAAATCACAAAAATGAAAGTTACTATGGTAGCTTGGGATCGACATGACAATACAGTTATAACTGCAGTTAATAACATGACTCTGAAAGTTTGGAATTCTTACACTGGTCAACTAATTCATGTCCTGATGGTGAGAAAAGAATTCTAATTTTATTTGATATAATTGAAGCTCACTATAGAATGAAATATTCTCATTGAGGAATAAAGTCTTTCATGTTAGCTAAAAACTCTTGCTTGCTGGTGTAACAGGGCTTTGCAAGTGATTGGGAATAATTTAACAATGCATTTAAACAGGTTTGGCTTGGAAACATATAGTAGATATTTGCTGTTTTTTCGTAATGAAAAGATCCACTAACAGTAGTCTCATGTCTACTAGGTGATAGCAAAGGCCTGGACAATGATATTAGCTCAGTTTCATTGTTATTTATACAAGACAAATTTAAAGATTTTTGCCAATTTAATAATACATAAAACTCTGTTTCTAGAAATAGTGCCATATTGATGTATCATTGTGTTTTTTTTTCTTTTTTTAATATCTGTGATTCTTTGACACTTCAAAACTATTCTAGGGTCATGAAGATGAGGTGTTTGTTCTCGAACCACACCCATTCGACCCTAGAGTTCTCTTTTCTGCTGGTCATGATGGAAACGTGATAGTGTGGGATCTGGCAAGAGGAGTCAAAATACGATCTTATTTCAATATGGTAATTATCAGTCTCTTCATTTTATACCTGCTAAAGATTTGGGAGCTTTTTGACAAAGGTACTCTACCTGTCACAAAGGAAATCCATTTAAAAATTGGTTTATTATTTTGACTTTAAATTTCCATCAATAAAGAATGATTTATTTCACACCTTTATTGACATGCTGAATGTAAAAGAAAATGAATTGTGCATATTACAATATCTGTACATTGTGATAACTGTTTTAGTTTTATTAGTTTTAGCAGTGAAACTTTGGAAATTTACAAGTATGAAGATACAATATAAAGAAGAAAAAATATTTGAAAAACCATGTGAAGAAATTATAAATAAATACTTAGATTGTATTGTACTTATTTTAGTGTTCTAGCACAACAGAATTTGATTCCAGTACATTGATTTTAAAATTAAAGCCAAAGAATCAGGCATTTCCTGCTTTTAATCAAATGGTAGTATATTATTATTTGAATTTATAGCCCTTTGTTTCCACATTTTCGTTCTTAGATTTTAACATAATTTGCTGAGCATTTGAATTACAATGTTTTAATGTATCACATACAGCTTATGGAGCAATGTTTCTACTTCTTTCCAACAACTGTATGAAGTCTAAAGGTCTCCTCAACGACTGCAGCTTATGCAGTCATATTTTTAAAAATTCTACTTTCTGTATATTAGAAATACCGTTCAACAGAGAACAAAAGAAAAAAATACATTTCCAGTATTTCAGCATGTTTAAATTAAAAAAAAAAAAACAATTATAGAAACCTTTAGTAATGAACCATAAAACAATACAGTTAGTACATATGGTCAATTATTTTGCCAAATAAATTATTTCACACAGCAGTTGTTTGTGAAATAATGGTTTGTGAAAAAATTACATGTATGTGATGCTATGCTTGATTGATAATAATCAGAATAAAGTTATTTCTATGTTGTGAGAATGCAGATATAACAGCTAATTTTTTAGTCAGGGAAATAAGCTATCTTTAAGGCTGTGCCTTCGTATACATTCAGTAAGAAATAAGGTTCGTAAAACCTCTGTTTCTAGAAAACAGTGTTAATTATTTGGTGTGCACTTGTTAGTGATGGATGGATGGATGGATTTCCTTTGTGATTGTATGGAGATGTTTTAAAAAGCAAATCTGTAAATATGCTAGTAAAAATGTTTTCTTCTTTTCTATACTTTTGTTTCTAATTTGCTTCGTTTTGGAATATCTGTTGAATAAGGAAATTAGTCATTTCTCAGTTTGTCTTTGTAGCTTCAAAAAAAGAAAAAATGTGTGGGCTCTAGATATACTAGTGCCTTTATTTAGTAGTTTTGTGTTTCCAAAGGGCATTACTGTATTGGTAGAGGGCTTGGAGGGAAACTTTTATTTCATAATTGAATACTGCCTTAACTTTTCAGTTACAAAGGTGAATTTTCCTTTATCAGGTAAGGTGGTCACACTAATATTCTACCTTTCCAGTATGTACAAAAACTACAGCACCTTGAGAGTTAAGTGATTTGCTCTTAGACCATTAAAAATTACTAATGGAACCAGAAGTCAGCCATAATACATACTTTTAAAAATTAGCTAATTATATTACTGCCTTAAAAATTGTTTATTGTTAAATAAGAGTTTTAGATGAGGATATTTTTCTGGTTCTTTTTATGGATAAGAGATGGAAAAACCTCTAAAAGGCAGAAGAAACAAATTGATATATAATAAGTTGAATTGGGTAGTATCCATAGAATTGCACACTATGAGTGAAACATAAATCAGAAAGGCTAAAAAATATATCCTGCATTAAAAAAACAGAAAGTGCGCCACCCTTATTCTCAGTAAAATAAAGATACTACCTTTAATTTTGTATGTGATGTTGAATGGTTCCCACATATTTTACCTCCTTTGGGTCTCATGAAAACCTTGTAAGATAATCAAGATAGATTTTATTGTTCTTGGTCTTCAGAATGAAGAAACTATACATTACAGAGATGAAGTGCTTTGCCCAAATTTACTGAGTTCACACAGCTATTATGTGGGCATTTGGGCATAAATCCATGATTCTGGCTATTGCTAATATATGCAAATCTAATCATGGTTGGCTTTTTGAGCTTTTGTCACTGTTACTGCATAGCTAACTTCTAACTATACCCAATTAGTGATACTTCCTTAAAGAAATGTTGTCATGATGGTAATAACTCTGAGTGGATCTTTTGACATCTTACTCTTTACCTTAATTTTATTTCCTGTCTGTCTCTTATGAGTTATCTAATTGCCCTACTTCTTTTTGCTCTTCACTCTTTTGTTCTTTTCATTGCTTGTTTTATTTATGGGAAAATGGAAGATGAAAACATTCAGCATTGCTATTAAGAAAATAAAGAGAAACAATTCAAGGGAGGGCCTGTGTTCTCACTGCTTGCTCTCATGAATGTTGAGTTTTGGCTATAATTACAGCTATTTGGCTCTGTGTAGCTAATCAATTAAGTTTTTCAGTTAGTAAAATACCACGATATTTGATCGCATACAGATTTAATCCCTAATGTTAAGTTGCAGGTAGTAATCACAAGTTTAGTAAATATTTTTTGAGTCCCTTTTGAAGGTTCTAGTCATATGTAGTGCTTTGATATATTAGAGGATGAATAATTTTGTTGGAATACTCCTGTTTTGACTAGAAATGGTGAAAATCATATGAAATATTTTAAAGATGAAATGTTATTTCATGTGACTGTTAAAACTGAAGTTTATAAAACTGATAAGTAAATTCACCATTCTGCCTACAGCTAGAAAATAAGGAATATAGACTATACCTTTGAAATAACAATTTTATGCACAAATTTCTTAAATACAAGTTTTTATCAAGTGTATTTTGAGAATAATATTGTCCCTGCTTTTTGAATAACAATTGAATTGGAAATTTATACTACTTTTGCAAAAAATAATGGAAATCATGTAACATAAAATTTAGCATTTTGTATTTGTCAGCATTTTACTACAATTTTGTGCAATTATGAAAATGTAAATTCTTTTTTTGAAATTTTATAAATAGTCAAAAATCCTGTAATGTTAAAAAGGCTTTCATGTGAAAAGGTAAACTTTGAAATGCCTGTTTGATACGTAGTAATTACATTTTAATAATTTTTAAATAGTTGATTATAAGACATAATATTTTAATATTGCTCTGATAGTCATTCTAATAAATGTTCTAATTTTTTTCTGTATCAAGCCATGGTTTAAAAACTTATGCTTTATTTTGGGACCATCTAAAATTGTCAAGAAGCTAGAGTATGAGATTGGGAATTGAGATAAAGATATTTACTTCTTATATGCTTAAATAATTTACTTCATTCCGAAATCTTATAAATGGATTCTCAACTTTCAAGGGGTATTCTCCAGAAAGACTGATGGGTTTGTTTTTCTTATTTTTACTGCTGAGTTTCCTCCTAATAGAGGATCTCAATGATAAAAGCAGTTGGGGAGTGGGTGTTGGGTTTGTTTTTGTACTTTTATAAGAAGAATATGACATGTGAGATGATGTTTTGAAAGAGGCTAACATGGGGCATGAAATGGAATAGATAGAACATGTAGCTTGTATTCCCCCTACCCCTTCTGCTGTCTCAACTTCAGCTAAAAATAAAATAATATTTTTAAAAACACTTATTGCAAAAACCAACAACAAAAAGTGATTCTTTTTGTTGTTTTTCTTTTTTAAATGAACCAGGGGAAGAAGCCAAAGAGAGTTTTGTAGAGGAAATTATGAGACAACTTAAAACAAACAAAAAAACCTGAATTCTAGGTCTTCAATACTTTTATCAGTTACTTCTTTACATTTCAACTGGACAGTCCTTACATAACTTGAGTATTCAGAGGAAAAGTAGCATATATCTGAATATTTTATTGAAGCAAGTAGTGTATATTAACAATATTCCAAACCATAATAGTTGGGCATAACTTAGTAAGCCCACATTTGTTTGGCATTGGCAGGAGGTAAACATCAGAATAGCTTTGTTTTGATGAAAGTTGTTCTAAACTCTGAAGGCTTTATACTCCCATTAAATGCTAAAAGGCAGGTAAATCATTCCCAGAAATAGCTTGAAAATGTTTGCTGACTCTGAGGGCTAAAGTTGAGGGCCTTGTGTGAAAGAGGTTGCCAGGAGTGTAAGTTAACTATAACCTTAAAAGTTCCTAAATATAAATTGTTTTATGGCCTTTTTTCCCCTCATTAAATTATCACAGTACATCTAAGTTTTAACCGAGTTTAACTAAATGAATATTAAATTAATTGGAAAAGATACAGTGACTTCACATTTCTTAGTACTAGGCCATTTGAATATTAAATAGTAAATAAAAGTTGTTTGGAGTTGAATTTGTGGACTTGGTGTTTTTAGTAGCTTTCCTCATGTTTCTGGTGGTTTCGCTTTATTTATCTTACTCTTTCTTTTCTCTGTAGCCCTAGCTATGTCTTTCTCTCTCTCCCTATCTATTTCTGTCATGTTATTCAAAGCTGTAGTTTGTTACCTCCTGTCTGGTTTTGATTTTAATCAAAGAATACAGTATGTCTCTTGATAGAAAGCAGTTTTACGGAATTTGGTTTTTGCTTTACTTCATTGTTTCATGGGTAAATTCCAAATAAGTTTTTATTTGATTAAAGTTATCCTTATTTTTGTAATTGTTCTCTTAACCTTTCTTTTACTTAAGAGATTGTTTTTAAAAAAAGTTCCAGTGTCCACTAATCCAGAACAATATATTTCTCCTTGCAACGTTCCAAACGAGCAGAGGCTGCCAATCTACCACCCAGAATTTTTGTACATGCATACTTCTTCTGATGTTAACATGTTCTCAGTGTGACCTGTACTTTAGTTGTAAATGATTGTAGCTGTACAGATCTAGGAAAGGGAGAAAGAGAAGCTCAAAAAATATATATCTCAATTGTGTTATCTCTTGTGAGTCAGGGTAAGAGTCTGTTTCTGTTTCTCTTTCTTGCTTTTCCTTTCTCCCTCTCCTGTCTCTCCCTCTTTCCCTCCCTTCTCTCCTGCCTTCCTTCCTTTCCTTCCTTCTTTCCTCCTATCATCATATAACAAGATAATGTTCTATATTTATACTCTCTGTGTTAAAAGGACTCTCTGATGCTTCCAGTCTATGTTTCAGCTTCTTTGGGTAAGGAAGTACCTTCGGTCTTCTCATACCCTTTGGTTATCATCACTTTCTTTCAGGTTTTAGATACATATATATATATCTTGATACCAAAGGCATGTTAATCTGTTGCCATGAATATGAGTTTGTCTCTTCAGCTTCTCATACTGCATTATATTTGGTGAATTACTTTTAGTAGTAATTCTTGGACATAGTCCATGACCTGCTATCACAAGGGTATTTGAGATTTGATAATTACAAGAGAAAGTTTATGAAATGATACAAAATACAAACATGCAGATGAAGACATTTTGATTAACAAATATTTGATTGTTTTAATTTGAGTCTTTTATTTTGTGTTAAGCACAAAATATAAGGACCACAAGAGAGAATTAGACATGGTCTGTATTTTTAGTCAGTCTATAGTTAAGGTGGGGAGATACAGTATACAAAATGTATGTTAAGAGATAAATATTGATAATTTCAAATGGTAACATGACAAATGAGGAAAGACAATTGCTGTATCTTAAGATGTAGGGATCACATCAGGGTAGATGATTGGAGTTGCGTTGAGGAGGAGGAATTTGAACTATGCCTTGAAAGATAAATAGGAATTGAGTCAATAAGAGAGTGAATTTTATAAATAAGAGGAACATTATAAATAACAACGTAAATGTCAAGACATGTTCATAGAGTTATTTAGAAAGTTGCTTGCAACAGATTTTGGAATTAATGACAAAAAATAGAAACTGAGATGAACTGTCAATGACTTCAAATGATCTCATAGGCATAAGTACCTATGAACATTGTGGGGGCTTTCGTAAATTATTTTATAGGCTGATCGAGAAGCTAAGAGAAAAATAGTTTGGTTGCCAGTAATACTATTTCAGGTATAAAACTGAATAAGTGTCAGGAGAACTACATTAATTAGTCATGAAAAACTATAGGAATAGTTGGTAGGAAATTTGTAAAGAAAAAAATACATGTATGACTTGGTATTTTGTGACTGATATGGGAATTTTGGCCATAGGGTGATGGGGAGGAAAGATTTAATAAATGTGTTCATAGAGTGTTAAGCCAGGGTGACCTTGAGAATAATGGTTTTGTTAATGGAAATTTGAAAGACATAAGGGAGAACTGACTTCTTTTTTTAGTTCATTTGTAATAATATTTATTGTGTTCGACTACCTATGTGGAAATGGCCAGCTAGCACTTGGAGATAGAATGCTTAGAGGGGATAGAAGTAAAAAGAAGAAAATGTTGAAGTGTTTCCTATAGAGTATAGTTTACTTCCTCATGGAGACAGGAGAAGGCAGTGCAGAAGGCTTAGAAGTAAACTTTGGAAAATACTCATATATTTAGCAGAATGGAAAAGAGGTCATAATCTCTAGAGGGTGTATCCAGGAAGACACGCTATGCTAATATGCCAGAAAGACCAAAAGAGAATAAGCCACAAGGGAGGTTTAATCAATAGTATTGCTTTCCCCGTAGAAATCAGAATATGGGTACAAAATGCTCTTAAATTTGAAGATACTTATTTTGGTAATATTTTTCTTTTGATGAACATTTAGAGCTGATTTTTCAGAATCACTTTTATGTAATAATTTTTTCCCTTTTATGTAATAATTTGATCCACTGATTTTATCAAGTCAAGTCCAGCAGTTTCCTTTCTTATGCTGGCATTAGTTAAAGCATTTTCAATATTAACACAGCCATGCAGTAACAATATTTTAAAGTAATTTGATAACATCTGATCTGTTGGAATTTAGATAGTTTATTTTAAAATCGTCTTTTTTACATAATGAGAAGATAGCCAACACATTCTCCCCCTACCCCACTGAGACAGAGTCTCGCTCTGTCCCTTGGCTGGAGTGCAGTGTTGTGATCTCGGCTCACTGCAACCTCCACCTCCTGGGTTCAGGCGATTCTCCTGCCTCAGCCTTTTGAGTAGCTGGGACTACAGGCACACCAGGCTCAGCTGATTTTTGTATTTTTAGTAGGGACGGGGTTTCACCATGTTGGCCAGGATCCACCATTTATTTTAAACATACATCTGAGTCTCTTTTGTATCTAGTGTACATATTTTTCCATATGTCGGCAAGCTCTAACCTAAAAGTGTTTTTGATAGATAAGGAAGGACTTCTAAAGGGTTATTCTTAGCATAAATTCCATTTCTCAGCTCTTTTCATTCTTGGTATAAGAGTGTATTTCATAAAATTATTTTAGGGTATTTTAAAGGTTGCATAATTTTAAATTTTGGAATATTTCCTAGGTAAGATGCTGTCTTCTAATCAATGACATGTTTTAAAAAATGAGCAAGACAAACTGACCCTGCTAATAGAATTGAAATAACTAGGAGAGGATGGTTCTGCGTAAGATAGCCCATATTTTTTTAACTTTCCTACTTTGTGTTGAGGTTTTCCAGAAGCATGTACTTCTCATATTCACTATATGTATGTTCTTCATGATTGATACAATTTATACACTAGAATTTTAGTCTGCATTCTGCTTTTAGTATACTTCAACTCCAGATTTGTCCAGTTTTTTTCAGTGTACTTTCCTGAAACTCAGATGATAGGATTTTAGGAGTGGACTTTACAGGTAGTTTATCTTCATCATTCCACCCATATTAGGTGATTTACCTATAACTGGTGGAGAGATATCTTAGGTCTTCGACCTCATTCCTCTGTGTAATCTTTCATCTTTCTATTTCACAAAAATTATGTTAGAAGTTGTGTATACTACCCTTCCTCAGAAAAAGTATCAGTATTCTTTATGAGTCTGTCCTTATCAGAGCTCTTAGCTCATAAGTTTTTATATCATTTAATTTTTTTATAAAGTTCAGTATAAGTCTCTAAATGTCTAACAAGTTTATACTACTCATTTATTGGTAGTATTCATAGAATTCTTTAGTATGAGAATTTTCTAATAAGGGAGTCATTATTTTAACACATCTGATCCTCTTATTTCCTCCTTTTAAAAACAAAATACTTAAAATAATTACTGAATACACTTCTATTTCTTTTTCTTCCTATTACTCTTTTTGAAGTTTTTTCAGTTACTGGTAAATACTGTCTCATAGATTATCTTAGCTAAACCTTATTGGTATTTAATGTTTATGAGTTCTATTTGGTCTTTATTTATATGCTTCCAAAATAATGCATAACAAGCATACTTGATTTTATTAGAGGAATAGTTCATCTAAATGCACTTACTCTGATAATTTGTCATTACTTAGTAATTTCACTCTATTTTGTAATTATTTTATTACAACTGCAGTAAGCGCTAGCTGGCATAAGCTATATGTAGTATTAAATTTTATGTTTACTCATTTTCTTGCTATGTAGTATATTTAATTTTATGATAGGCTCATATACCTTTCATGTGGTTAGAGAGGATATTTTCTTTCTTTTCATTTTTGACGATACGCCTCATTGCTTTCTAGTAAATGTGGATATTCAAATAGTGCCTTCATTTAAAATTTTGTCTTTGAGAATTCTTAATCATAAATACTTTGACCCTTGTTTAAAAAGATGACACTCTTTTCTTTTGGTTGGCTTAATCATATCTTATATTTTAAAACCAGCTAGGATATTTTTGGTTATATAGAGAAGTAAAATGTTTTCCTATTTTGCATCATCAACTGTTTGGAAACCTGGTCTTGGAAAACTTAGTCTGCAGTTTATAGGTATGGATGTTTATTGCCCGAGAAGCCATTAATAAACAGAGAGTTGGTCTTTTAATTGATGAAGTTAGAGGCACCTTTTCTAATTGGTTCATGAGTAAAGCAGGTATTTTAAAGCCTTCTTTAATAAACCGTTAATCAAAATAATACTTTTCTTATGTGATTGAAATGTACTTTCATTTTCTCCATATAAAAGTCACTTTGGAGTTAAACAGATGCCTTATACCAAGAAAATTACTACTGTCTTGCCATATTCACAATAAAATATGTTATGTAGGACACACAGGCATCTTTAATATGATTGCTATTTTTTCTTTGCTTTTTTAGAACTTTATGAGTTTCAGTTGTCCCCAAATATTCTTTTAGAGATCTGTTAACTGTAAATGTGGCAACACTGGTAAATAACATGGGTCTAGGGTTGATCAGTCCTACTTGCCCCCTAACCCTTACCCCCAAAATGAAAAAGTACAGCAAGATTGTTTAAACAACACATGAAGGATACCATGCATAGGAACATTGATCAATTTCCTTTGAAATTGCTAAATTGGACCACTTTCAAGACTGCTGTACTACTATCTACTTAAAATTGTAATCTTAGACTTGTATTACACTTGTAATCTTAGACTTGTATTACACTTCTGGAAACATTTATTAGAGTAGATTTACAAAGTAGTTGCTTTTTTTTGTTCTCTTTCTTGCCTTCTCTAAAATTTTCAGTGAACTGAGTTAAAAAAAATCATTTAACAACACATGGCTAAGGCAGTTTCAGTATCTTAATTTTTAGCTTTGGATACGAAAGTCATTTAGAGGTGTACTTTGTTCATGTGGTTGCTTATTTATAACAGTTCACATAACTTTTATTTGCCTAGGAAAACACTGAAAAATAAAGACTTGAATCCTGAATATCTATCTACTTATAGTCTTTCATTTTTGGCAAATGCCTGGCTGTATGGCTACTGGTGCTCTTTTGGTAATCTGGAGAAATAGTTACATTCTTTTTTGTTTTTGAATTGTTAAAGTAGACTTGCAGTCAGTCACCTTCCTCTCCTATCTTATCATCCTCCAACTTTCTTCACACTTGAAATATAATCCTGTTTCACTTGTGATTCATTGTCTTTCTTTTATGATAAGTTTTTGTGTGTATTAAACATTAGATAATTTTACTAATTTTATCCAATATGGTTACATTTTTTAAGAAGTTATTTTCTATTATTGTAACCATCCAAAACAGCATTAATAAGCACTGTTGCACACATTTCTTCTTTTTAGCAAGCCAAAGGATAAAGCTAGTTTTCTTTCTGAGGCAATCCCATTTGTGGTATTGTATTAACTTCTTAGGTCAAGTCCTTTCTTTCATAGAAGTATTTTCTCTTTTTACTAAAGTGCAAACCTTCCTTGAGATCAGTTACTCTTCTTCTGAATTTTACTTCTGTATTTGGTGAACTGTACATCCATCCTTATGCCAGATTTTTAATACTAAAGAAAGAAAGTTAGCACCTTTCTCTTTTCCAAGCATTTCCTGGGATATTACTAATAAAATCAATTCGTTCTAGATCAGTGGATACCGGAACAGAAAGGAGGTATTTCTTACCTGATAATGTGTGTGTGTTCCGATTCTGCTAATCCAGAAATCCAATAGCATTTGTTGAAAATCATCCTTAGTTGTTATTTGTTAGGGAGTCAACTCCCTATTTTAGTTGTTTCTAAAATTCAGACCCTAGATGTGCTTTAGATAGGGTAGAATTTTTACCTCTTTCAGAACACTGCTAAAGAAGTTTTCAACTGGAACGTAGTCTGAAGAAGCACTGAGAGCAAAAAATTCAGAGTGGTGATTGGCCACCTCTGTTTGATTGACAGGTTGCAGGGAGGAAACCCATTCGTTCTGGATTAATGGAACTGGAAAACAGAAAACAATTATCAGGTAAAAAAAACCTTTTCTTTAACCTTTGAAATTCACCATTTAAAAGATGAGTCAGACTACCAGGGAATTTATTACCAAAAAGAATAAAATCTAGTGTCATTTGAGCAGTGATCTCTGCCTCCTACTTCCAAGAGTTACCAAAAAATCTGTACAGTTGCTACATGCCAGCTTTTGCAGAAAGGGCATGATTGAATGGAGATAGATGGAGTGTAAGACGTAATTATGTGTTAAATCTGAGTTTAAAACATGAAGCAGAATTCTATGGGTGGGGGAGATTGGTATTCTTTTGTTTCCTGAGTTGTGTTTGGTCTGTGGATAGAGTATTTTTCAAGGCTATTAATCTGGCACTTTTCACGAATATTCGTAAATTTTATTATTGTACTATGCTTGTTTTACTTAATCTTCACTTCATTAGGATATATACTACTTTTATCATAAAATTATTGTAATAATAGTGACCAGTTCTTTACATTTTAATGGCATTTTTCTTATTGTTGATTAAATATATTTCAGATTGAAGGCCAAGGACATGGTGCAGTATTTGACTGCAAATGTTCTCCTGACGGTCAGCATTTTGCATGCACAGACTCTCATGGACATCTTTTAATTTTTGGCTTTGGGTCCAGTAGCAAGTATGACAAGGTAGAGTATGTTGACTATACATTATGTCCTTATTTTTTAAATGCATGTTTAGGGGTTGTATTTTTTTGGAGTGGGTGAGAATCATCATTTTTACATTCAGGATAAAATTTGAAGAATTTTATGTTAATTAGTCTGGAGACCTTAGTTTTGGAAAGGAAGGTGAAGACAGCAGTTAAATCTTACTTTATTAGGGCTTATTATTTAAAAATCTGCATATTTTAGAAAAAAAAAACTTAGCCTGTTGGGAGCAATCTAGATTGGAATTTTTAACATGGGGTATTATGTAAACTGGAGTTGGAAGATGTTATCCATAGTGGGACTTTGAAATGTAAAATGTTTTATTTATATGGGTAATATGTACTTATCTAGGATACCAATCTGTGGCTTTCATATGTTTCTTAAAAATGTTTTATTACCTAATTGTACCTAATGTTTTTTGTTAAAGATCCTGTCCAGTTTTTTTTGTTTTTTTTTTTTTGCAGGGTTGGGGTGAAACGTCTCACTATGTTGCCTAGACTGGCTTTGAATTCTTGGTCTCAATCCTCTCATTTCAGCCTACTAAATAACTGTACCTGGCATTACAGGCCTTTGCCACTGTGCTCAGCAGTTAAAAACCCTGACTTTAAGATTATTGACTAAAAGAATTAAATTGCGTATTTGTGTTGGAATGGTATAAAAGTTTATGATAGTGAATACTGAGTGGTTTATCATTTAGTTTAAGAAATTATAAATTAACCAGTGAAATTTTACATAATAAAATTTGTGTCCAGGTTGAGTTTATATTAATAATTTTATATCATCTCAAAACATTTAGAGAAAACACTTATTAACTCTTAGAAAATTTTACATTGATTTTTATATTAATATTGCATAAATCATACTAAGGATTTAAGATAAAGCATGGTAGCTCTGTGGAAGTAAAAATACTGTTGAATGATTTATGACTAGATTTGATTTTGCTATTTAATTTAAAAGTGAATATTGAATAACTTATTTTTAGTGGTAGCTTTTTTTTTTTTGAGGCAGTCTTGCTCTTTCACCAGGCTGGAATGCCATGGTGTGACCTTGGCGCTGTCTTGACTCACTGCAACCTCCACCTCCCGGGTTCAAGCAATTATCCTGCCTCAGCTTCCCGAGTAGCTAGGACTACAGGCATGCACCACCACGCTCATCTAATTTTTGTATTTTAGTAGAGATGCGGTTTCACCATGTTGGCCAAGATGGTCGTCATCTCTTGACCTCGTGATCTGTCAATGTCAGCCTCCCAAAGTACTGGAATTACAGGTGTGAGCCACCACGCCCAGCTAGTGGTAGCTTTTTTATGTAGTAGTCTCCCGTTATCCACAGAAAATATGTTCCAAAGCTCCCAGTGGATGCCTAAAACCTTGAATAGTACCAAACCTTATGCATACTATGTTTTTCCTATATGGTAGTAGGTGGGTAGCATATCTAGACAGTATGGATATACTGGACAAAGGGATGATTCATGTCCCAAGTGAGATGTCATATGATTTCATTATGCTTTTTGGAACAGTGCACGGTTTAAAACTTAAGAGTTGTTTATTTCTGGTATTTTTGGTTCAGTATTTTTGGACTCGGGTTGACCACAGGTAACTGAAACCATGGATTAAAAATAAGAGGGGACTCCTGTATGTAATCTCTTCCTTGTTTCAGGGAAAATTTAAAGCAGCTACTTTTCTGATCATAATACTTAAGGTAGAAAATAAAAAGACCTGTTTACAATTAATTTAGGAAAATAATATTTTAAAAATTGTTGCTGAATACCATGATTTGTATTCAAATGTTTGCTTTCTATTAGAAATGTTGTAGATTTTCTTCTACATTGATAAATTTGGATTTTTTTAGTCTTTTATGGACTTTTCCTTTTACAGATAGCAGATCAGATGTTCTTTCACAGTGATTATCGGCCACTTATCCGTGATGCAAACAATTTTGTATTAGATGAACAGACTCAGCAAGCACCTCATCTTATGCCTCCCCCTTTTTTGGTTGATGTTGATGGTAACCCTCATCCATCAAGATATCAAAGATTAGTTCCTGGTCGTGAAAATTGCAGGGAGGAACAACTCATCCCTCAGATGGGAGTAACTTCTTCAGGTAGGTGCTCATTTTCTTAAGACAGTCAAATTTTCTTCTTCCTACTCAACTGTTAAAATTCCTAATGGAGTAAAACTTTGTTTTCAGTTGTTAAGTGCGTGAGAAGTAAAAGTATTGTTTTATAGCTCTCTACAGATCTTTGATCATACTTAAGGATTACAAGTTAATTAAGGAACGTTGGAGATTTATGGCAATAATTTTGATTTATTATCCATTTGTAACCCCTAGGGATTAATAAGGTAGTTCCTGTATTGGTGTGAAACAAGTCAGTTTGTTCATTTATTCAGCAACATTTGTTGATAATCTCTTTTGTCTCTGACACTGCTGAGCCATGACTATTCAGCAGTGAATTAAACAAACATGATTCTTGCTTTTCATGGAAATGGGTTCGTAGATTGATAAACACAGTTTATTAGAATAAACAAATACCTAGTTCAAATTGTAATGAATGTTATTAAAGGGAATAATAGTACGATGTGAGAGAGATTGTAGATGGCCTGTTCACATTGAAGATGTTTTAAAAACTGATCAACTTTTAAAGATTTATAGGAAGTAAGATTAAGAAGAAAAGTGTTTAGAGCTGTTTTTGTAAAATATAATGGACTGTTGAAGAATTAAATGAGAGTCAGAATGGAGTTAACGTCTTCAAACTGATCTCCCTCCTTTGATAAGAAATGTAGCAGTAGTATATTAAGTAAAAATAATTGAAAGGTTCTGTAAATAAACCAGTTGTGTCATTATGAATACTTCCATATTTTTAGACTAGAAAAGTATTGATGAAAATACTTTTAAGTTCTAGACTTTAATTGACAAAAGCTTCTAAGTAGTTTTTGTTTTGAGTGACTTTTAAATAATGAAATTACATTCTGTAAGCAGCACAGAAAAAATCGATCTCAAACCTGCATCTTATTTTTCTTAAAGGATTTAGCAAGAAATTGTAATGAAGATGGACGTATTGGATAGAAAGGACTGCTCTTTTAGACATGTCCACTTAGAATGGAGGGTGAGAAGAAGCATTAGAGGAATCATTCCTGTGGTTAGTCATAGAGTAGTCCAGTCCAGTGGACTTGAGTATCTGGAGTTTGTGAGATTAATATGTCTCAGTACATGGACACAGCATGAACTCAAAGAATAAGTAGTATTTGAGAAGTATGGGCAGGTACTCAGATAAGTTTCAGTATTAGAGAAGTTTTGGTCACAGGACTGAAATTAAGAGAAATGTCTTCATTCTCTTGGAAAGGAATTGGCAAAAGTCAGATTGTGCCCAGACCTCAAAATAGGTAGCTACTTTAAGGTTTTAGACACAGGGAAATAAGGAAAAAGCTCATTTATTGAAGTATCAGTGCTATTTAATTATTATTATTACTTTTAAAATCCATTTACTAGTTTATAAAGGGCTTTCATAAACAGTATCTTACTTAATCCTTGTATTTATGATATTCCAATCCTGCAAGTTGAGAGAATTCAAAACCTAATGGTATTGTGTCTTGGAATTACAGGGACTCTAACCTCAGCTCTGATTCTTAGTCTTGTTCTTTCTTCCATATAGAGTAGGCATAATCTTAAAAATGAAGTAAATGCCAGTTACTGGTATCCATAAGAGAACCCATAGCCATAATAATAATGGCTTTGTAATGAGTCACAAATTTATCAGTGTTCAGTTCACACAATTCAGAGTAAAAATGTTTTTGTCATATTTTAGAATTATTGAGTATAAAAATGGACAGTACAAAAATAGAACAAAGCAAAGTGCTTTTCAAAAAACGTTAGCTATCTAGATAATAAAATGAATTTTGGGAAATCTCTAAGAGATAGGGAAAAATAGATTTGAGCTATTCTAATAAATTGGCATGTTAATATTGACACTGTACAACATACTTTAAATGTGTGTGTTGTTTTAGTTGTACACTGAGCTATACCAGATTATTCATCAGTATTCCAACATGTTTTTTTTTAAACAGCAAACCAGGAAAGAAGTATGAGACATTTGAACTTTTACCTCTGTCTGCTTTTACCACTTCTAGCTTGATAGTCAATTTTTTTGAATAAGTTATTTTATCCTGTTGAATTTTAGTTTTCTCTTATAAATGAGATAATGTTATGCACTTAATACATGCAAATTCCTTTTCCTTTTACCTGTCTTACTACTACTTTATTACAGAATATCTTTGCTATCTTTTCTTACTATTTAAGCCCACCCTAAAATTCTGACCTGATCAGATCTTCTCATATACTTAAATGGCTGATACTAATTGCTACCTTCTTTATATTCATGCAGTATTTTTCATATATTTCATAACACATATTTAAAAAATTTATTCAGCAAGAGTGAATATTTTTTAATGCCTACCATTGTATTAGATTTAGATAATATTAAATGAAACAGTTCATGCTTTTGAGGAACTAACTAGTTTGGGCTGCATTTATGTTTTATATTGGTCTGAGTACTTAGATATGTTTAGGCTGTTTAAGGAACTGAAAAGGTAACAGCTGATTCTTTCAGAAGTAGTTTGGAAAGATTTCACAGAAAATATCATGGAGGTACAGTTATAGTTGGTGATTGAATGGTAAGTTAGAGATTATGTTTATTCTTTTAGTGGGGAATATTGTGTTCAGAAGTTTTGGTTCATGAAGGTGTTTTTGTGTTAGAAGGTCAGAAGTCAAGTGGTCCTGTATGAATGGTACAAGGAAGAATTAATGCTGGAAAAGTTGGGTGGGTTAAAATACAAATTTCTCCTTGCTTCACAGCCTTCATACCTCTTGCCTGCTTTCTGAAGTGTTCCTTATCTAGCTCTTTACGTGACTAGCTAATTTAAATCTCAGTTCAAATGCTACCTTCTCCGAGAGGGCTTCTCTGATTTCTCTGACCCACCATCACCTTCTTTATTTCAGTATCATTCTTTCATACTCTGTATTAACTACTGAGTTTTTGTTTACTTTCTCCATCAGAATGTTAACTCCCTAAAGGGCAGGGATTTTCATGTCCCTTATTTACCACTAGATCTCCAGTACCTAGCGTAATTCCTAACATATAGTAGACAGGCAATTTATTGAATAAATGAGGCAGTAATTTTTTTTTTTTAAGGAAAGTGAGTAATCAGATTTGTAATTTTAAAAGAAACTATGATCTAAGTAGAAAACCTTACTTTTGCCACTTACTAGATGCATGACTTCAGTTATTTTGGTTTTCTCATCTATAAAGTGGAGTTGTTTAAACATACCTGATGGAGTTACCATAAGGATTATGAGTATCTGAATCATGATAAACACTTAGTAAAAGTTAGCAGTGATATTCATTATTATTTTTGATAAACTAAGATGAACAGATTTTTTTCTTTTTTTTTTTTCTATAACTCCCGTCATTTACAGTTGATCATTTTATGTCTTTTACTCAAGCAAAATTTATGTTTAATTCTGAACTAATAAGTGAGGTTGGTGAATAAAGTGGTTTGGATAGTAACTAAAGTATTCCTAATATTTTGTGTGGTATTGCATAGGACTGAATCAGGTTCTAAGTCAGCAAGCAAACCAAGAGATCAGCCCACTGGACAGCATGATTCAAAGACTGCAACAGGAGCAGGACCTAAGACGTTCTGGTGAAGCAGGTATCAGTAATACCAGCCGTTTAAGTAGAGGTAAGCAGGTATTCTATTTTAAGCGAAACATTTAGAATTTGAAACAGCCTAAACTTCCCACAGTGTTAAGTGAATAAACAAATTAAGGTACATCTATAAATTAGGCTGCCAAAATGATCAGGGTTTTGAAGATTATTTAATGATCTAAGAAAATGCTTCAAAGTGAGTTTCAAGTTAGAGATAATAAGTTTTTCAATATGTGTATTATTCCACATTTTCAATAGTAGATATATAGAGTATTCAAAGCCACATTCTTGAACATCTCATCACCCTTATTGTTGTACATTATTAAACTTTAAGAGTCAAAACAAATTTATGAACCATAAATATTCTTGGGTTTGTGTGTTTTGATTCTTATGATGTTTTCCCAAAGATACCTAGTTGGTTTTTTTTTTTTTTAAAGTAATGATTTTGTATCCTTGGGGCTTAATAGTCCATAGTTATGATTCATTGACTTATCTAATCAACTGAATAACCATGTTTTGTTTTCATTGCCTGTGATTTAGTTCCTGATACGGTAATTTAATTATTTGCCACGATGTGAAGTTTCATGTGGAAGATAGTGTTTTGCCTCTTTTTTGTGCTATAAACTAATGGAGAAATATCTCTAAGTAGAACTTAGTATACTAACTTTTTCACTTAGGTTCCATAAGTTCTACCTCAGAGGTTCATTCACCACCAAACATAGGACTAAGACGTAGTGGACAAATTGAAGGTGTACGGCAAATGCACAGCAACGCTCCAAGAAGTGAAATAGCCACAGAGCGGGATCTTGTAGCTTGGAGTCGAAGGGTGGTAGTACCTGAGCTATCAGCTGGTGTAGCCAGGTAAGGGAAGTTGTGAAATTTTATGTGCCATAGTTCATTGTGTTCATTTTGAGTTTATTCAATACATAATGCCTTTTCAGCTCTGTAATTCCTCTGAAATTTATCTGAAAAGGTAGTATGAAGTATTCATGACTCTAGAAAAATTAAGTTTCTAAAATACGCTTATTTCTTGAATGATTTGTGTAAATAATAAGAATGATATGTGTTAGCAGCAGGAAAATGATAAATTTGGATTGATGAAATAGAAGGTTTTATTGAGTAGCATATTTCAATCTTGATTTGTCTGGTTTATATCTTAAAATACATTTTATAAAGTTTGTTATAATTTTTTAATTTTTTAAATGGATTTAGCCAGCTATTCACATGATATTCAAATGCAAAAAAATTCATTAATTCGAAAATACAAAAAATATTTTATATATTAAAATATTTATATTTAAAAGTATACATTTATGAATTTAAAAGTATTGATTTAATAAAGTTCTATTCTCTCTCTTTTTTTTTTTTTTTTTTTTTTTTTTTTTGAGACGGAGTTTCGCTCTTGTTACCCAGCCTGGAGTGCAATGGCGTGATCTCGGCTCACCGCAACCTCCGCCTCCTGGGTTCAGGCAATTCTCCTGCCTCAGCCTCCTGAGTAGCTGGGATTACAGGCACGTGCCACCATGCCCAGCTAATGTTTTGTATTTTTAGTCGAGACGGGGTTTCACCATGTTGACCAGGATGGTCTCGATCTCTCGACCTCGTGATCCACCCGCCTCGGCCTCCCAAGGTGCTGGGATTACAGGCTTGAGCCACTGTGCCCGGCCAAGTTCTATTCTCTTATACCATGCCATGAGGGAACTTTATATCCAATTCCTTTTGATTCTTTGATCATGAAATACTCATGAATGAGACCTGTATGAACCTAATTAATGCTGACTTCTGTGTATGAAGTGTGTTCTAAGTATGAAAGTAAAAATGTGAATTTGGATTTAAGATTTTCTAGTTCTTAAATTCAGAAGATAATAGTTATTACATAATTAAAATTTTTGTCTTAATTATGCTTATATAGATTATGCTTTTTGATTGGACATACTTTGAATTTATATTAGGATTTAGAATTAAATATACACGAAAGGTATAAATTTACACTTTCTTATGACAGATATGCCCTGTTATCCTTTATAAGTCAATTAACTCACATGGTATATTTTTAGTTGAATTATTCTTTGCTTTTTAATTCTAATGTTAAGGTTTGAAAGAGGTCAAGTAAATAGTGCCCGTTTTTCAACACTAATTCTGAAATAATTGAAAAATGGCATGGAGAATAAGACACATAGTAAATCAGTAAATACTACTTTTGTTACAAAAAGTAATATTCCACAAAACTGTATCAGTAACAAAAAGTAATATTCCCCAGAGGCAGATAGCAGTGGGTCACAGTTTCTCCCCTTATGGAACATGCGATTTGCTTCTTGAAGATGCAGGGCAAAATTTATACATTGCACACAATGGCATAAGGCTGGACCATGCTAAGCTGGGTTTTTCTTCCAGAGCATATCAATTGACTAATTTATTCCTCCCCTAGAGAGTAATGGATCAGGAAGTATTATTGCTAGTGGGTGGTTGGACTCCTGCACATTGAAGGGAACCTCAGGAGTGAGGAAGATTTGTTTCTCTTAAATATTCTTCATCCTTTTATTGCTTTATCAGTGGGCTTAACTATTCATTGACCTATGATCAAGGAAGGTGGTGGCCATAATTTTAACAGATATTCTTTCTTTGGACTTCCTAGAGTGTTGTCTCTCAAACTTAGTACTCATACTGTGGAGTCTTCTGAGAATCTCTCCAGTGGGTAGTCTAAAGTTTGCCTCTAAAAGGCTCTGAAATGGGTCATTATAGTCCATTAATTAAAATGAAATCCAGTGACATATCCAGCAGGGGGCTAAGTAACATAGAAATAATTCTCAAAACTCAATAGTAAACAACAGAATTCAACCAGAGAATGGGCAGAAGACATGAACAGGCATTCACCAAAAGGATCGATAGATGGCAGATAAGCACATGAGATCACCCATGTCATTAACCATTGGGGAAATAGAAGTTTAAACCACAATGAAATATCGCTCCATTCTTCTCAGAATGGTTAAAATATAAAATAAGTAACAGCACTAAATACTAGAGAGGTTGTGGAGAAAACTGAGTTACTCGTGCATTGCTAGTGGGAATGCAAAAATGATAGAGCCATTTTGGAAAACAGTTCCGCACTTTTCTGAAGTCCTCAACATGCAACTGCCTTGTCATATGACCCAGCAATTGCACTATTGGGGATTTATATTTATCCTAAACAAATAAAAACTCATGTTCATACAGAAACCTGAACATAAATGTATAGCAGCTTTATTTGTAATGACCAGAAGCCAGAAAGATAATAGGATGTATTTCAGTGGGTAGATGGTTAAACAATGGTATATTCATATGATGGACTACTATGCAATAAAAAGGAACAACATATTGATGCAATGTGTATGAATCTTGGGGGAATTACGCTGAGTGGGAAAAAATAATTTCAAAGTACATTCTGTATGATTTCATTTATGAAATAGTGTTGAACTGGCAAGGGTATAGGAAAGGAGAAGAGATTGAGGTTGCTAAGATACAGGCATACTTTGGGGATGTTGGAGTTTTGATTCCAGACTAGTTCAATAAAAGCAGCTCATGTGATGTTTTTTGGTTTTCCAGTGCATATAGAAGTTACGGTTATACTATTTTATAATCTGTTAATTGTACAATATCATTAGTTCTGAAAAAAACTACATACCTAACTTAAAAAATTATTTACTGCTGAAAAATGCTAACAACCATCTGAGCTTTCAGTGATTATACTCTTCTTGCTGCTGAAGGGTCTTGCTTCGATGTTGATGGCTGCTGGCTGATCAGAGTGGAGGTTGCTGAAGGTTGGAGTGGCTGTGGAAATTTCTTAAAAGAAGAAAATAATGAAGTTTCCGATATTGATTTGACTCTTTTCATGAAAGATTTCTGTATAGAACTTATTTCAAAGCTGGAGTACCTCCTCTCAAACCCTGCCATGGCTTTATTAAGTTCATGTAATTTTCCATGTCCTTTGTTATCATTTCAACAGTGTTCAAAGCATATTCACTAGAGTAGACTCTGTCAAGAAACCTCTTTGTTCATCCATGAGCAGTTCCTCATTTGTTTGAAGTTTTATTATGAGACTTCATTTCATTCACATCTTTAGGTGTCACTTCTAATTCTAGTTCTCTTGCTGTTTCCATTACATCTACAGTAACTTCTTCCACTGATGTCTTCAGCCTTTAGAATTATCCTTGAGGATTGGAATCAGCTTCTTTCAAATTCCTGTTAATACTAATATTTTGACCTCTTCACATGAATCATGAATGTTCTTATTGGCATCTAGAATGGTGAATCCTTTCCAGAAGGTTTTCAATGTACTTTGCCCAGATCTATTAGCAGAATAACGAACTAGCGCAGCTATTGCCTTATGAAATGTAATTTCTTAAAATAATAAGACTTGAAAATCAAAATTACTCCCTTGACCCATAGGCTGCAGAATGAATGTTGGGTTAGCAGGCATGAAAATGACACTAATCACCTTGTATATCTCCATCAGAGCTTGTGGGTTATGAGGTGCATTGTCAGTGAACAGTAATATTTTGAAAGGAATCATGTTCTCTGAGTACTAGATCTCAACAGTGGGCTAAAAATATTCAGTAAACCGTGCTATAAACAGATGTGCTGTCATTTAGAATTTGTTGTTTTATTTATGGAGCACAAGATGAATATATTTATCATAATTCTTAAGTGCCGTAGGATTTTTGGAATGATAAATGATCATTAGCTTCAACTTGAAGTCACTAACTGCATTAGCCTCTAACAAGAGATTTAGACTGCCCTTTGAAGCTTTGAAGGCAAGCACTGACTTCTCTCTAGTTGTGAAAGTCCAAACGATCTCTTCTTCCGTAAGATAGCTGTTTCATCTGTTAAAACATTGATCTGTTGTTTAGTGTAGCTACTTTTTGCAGTGATCTTAGCTAGATCTTCTGAATAAATTGCTGCAGCTACTTCATCAGCACTTGGTGCTTCACCCTGTACTTCTGTGTTAAACAGGTAGCTCCTCCTGTAAACCTCATGAACCAGCCTCTGCTAGCTTCCAGCTTTTCTTCTGCAGTTTTTCCCACCTTCTAACCTTCATAGAATGGAAGAGAGTTAAGGCCTTACTCTGAATTAGGTTTTGGCTTAAGGGAATGTTGTAGCTGGTTTGATCTTGTATCCAGACCACAAAAAATATTTCCGTATCAGCAGCAAGTCTGGTTCACTTTCGTATCATTCTTACGTTCACTGGAGTAGCACATTTAACTTCTTCAAGAACTTTTCCTTTGCATTCAAAACATGGTTGGTTGGCACAAGAGACATACTGTCAGCTTACAGCTTCTCTTGACTTTTGACATGCCTTTATCACAGTATAATCATTTCTACCTTTGATTTAAAGTGAGAAGTGTTTTTACTGAATCAGTTAGAGGCCATTGTAGGATTTTTAATTGGCCTAACTTTAATGTAGCTCTGTCTCAGGGAATAGTGAGGCCTGAGGAGAGGGAGAAGATGGGGCAATGACTAGTTGATAGAGCAGTCAGAACACATGTGTCAGTTAAGTTCATTATCCTATATAGGGGAGGTTCAGGCCCTTCCAAACAACTACAATAAAAGCATAAAAAATTACTGACACCAGATCTCCATAATTAATTAATGGTAGTGAAAAAGCTTGAAATATTTTGAGAATTCCCAAAATGTGACACAGACATGAAGTTAGCACAGACAGGCAGTTGGAAAATGGCACTTGGTCAATGCAGGGTTGCCACAGACCACACACATAGAAACTAACAGAAGTAAAACTGGGGAAGTCTGAATAAGATCAATGGTTTGTATAAATTTCAACATCCTCCTTATGATGTACCATGCTTTGTAAAATGTTACCATTTGGGAAACTGGATAAAGGATACAAATAATCACTCTGTTATTTCTTACAACTGTATGTCAGTCTATAAGTATTTCAGTAAAAAATTTAATTTTTAAACTAAGAACAAAAAATTAAATCCAAGCCTGTTTTTTTCACAAGATTTGCTCATTTTATTTTCCATTCAGAATTATGACCATCCGCAGTGGAGATTGTGCACTTAAGTAACATGATAAACATTAATATCATCCAGTAAAGAAATATCAACAGTGTATAGTTGCACTGTGTTTTAGTACTAACTCCTTTATTATGAAATCTTAAGGGAGAATTAAAGTTCAAATAGCCTTGCATTTCAAAAACTTTAAAGTTGTAAGATATAAAGTAAAAGATAAATTACTTGTTCTCATGAGTTCGTTTTATGAAATTTAAGTTTAAAATTGGTGTTCCTCACTTCTGCTGTTCAATTTCACCGTGATGTTTGAATTTGTAAGGTGAAACCTGACCTCCCTGTTACTGGAAAGAGTGTAGTTCTTTCAGGGCTTTCTGTTTAACCTCAGGCTCTGTTGTATTGAATTTTTAAGAAGATTCCAGCTATCTATATGGCACAGAAGATTATCAAAGCATAGGTCCTATCCTAAAAAAAATCCAATTTCTCACTCTTGGAAAAGTTTCCCTAGGAATCATCGTGTTGCCAGAATCTAATACTTGGTTTGCCAAAGACAATAGCAGGAACCAGTAGTGTCACATAGATAGAGTTTTAAATCATTTAATGCCAGATGTCCTGAGCCCACAACTTAGGAAATTAAACTCAGAAATCTTTATCAGGTGCTTCCATCTAAAAGTAAAACATCAGGAATAGCATTCCTTTCTTGATACCTAACATTCCTTTTGGAGGAATGTTACGTGTAAAATTCTAGATTAACACATAATGGCTTTTGTCTTTCAGTAGGCAAGAAGAATGGAGAACTGCAAAGGGAGAAGAAGAAATAAAGACTTACAGGTCAGAAGAGAAAAGAAAACACTTAACTGTTCCAAAAGAGAATAAAATACCCACTGTCTCAAAGGTACATATTAATTCCTTTGATGTTTAATAATTGCTTCATAGATATAATGACCATTTTGTAATTTAAAATGTTAATTTTATAAACAGGATAATTAATGATATAAAATTAACATAGTTCTTGATTATCTCTGGATTGTCTATTGTTTACCATTTAAAATTTTTAATTCCACTCCTGCTTTCTAGTGTACCCTTTCCCAAAGTGCCAATTCTTATATACTTATTACATCTAAGTTATACTAATGCCTTATCAAGAACTTTCTTTAGCTCTTCACAATCTTGTGGGCCATCTTTGTACAGTCTAAAATAGCATTTTGTTAATGTTTTTATAGGTGGTTTTTTAGTGTCTTGCATCTATTTGTTATTCTAGATAATCAAGTCAGGTAATGCTGCTACAGCTAATAGTTATCATTTCCTCCATTAAGAGAGACAGGTTTTCCCTACTAGTTTTGCCTTACTGGGTTCTCTGTCATCCTACTGTGGAAAAACTTTTGCACCAAGTATATATCAATTGGAGAGAGATTTATACTTACAAGTGTGAAGGAATGACAAGTGTTCCTTTTTCCTTTCCTTTTTTTTTTTTTTTTTTTTTTTTTTTTTTTTTTGGGAAAAAGAATCTTCACTTGAAAGCTTCAGAGCCTTAGAGTCTGAAATAGAGGAAGCCTATGTGAAACTTCTTTTTCGGTCCAAGTCACTAAAGCAATCATTGAAACAAAGGAAAAAAAAAACTGGGCTTCTTCACCAGCTTCCTGCTCCTTTCTTTTTTTCATTCGAGTCCCTTTTTAAAACCTCCTAAATCAGTCTTCTTTTCTAGAATTCACTTTTCTGTTTTATTACTCTTCTCTTCAAAATACTCAAGTAGTCCTTTTTTTTTTTACTAAGGGTATCACACATTAGGATCAATAGGACCTCACAGTGCTAGAATTCCTGTTAGTATAATAAAGGAAAATTGCTTTCTGAAATAATCTTGTTTTTTGGTTGGTGGATTGGCTGGCTTATTCATGGTGAGTAGAAAGCATACCTTTTTTCCATCCTTTGTTGAGATAAACTTATATAATGATGATGAGAGTTTGTATTACTTGCTACTACCTTTATGGATGGAATATGTTAATGTATTAAGATGTGCTTATCTTTTAATTCATTAGTACTTTGAAAACTTTTTAAGAAATAAAAGGACTGATACTTAGTGTATACATTATGAATATGTGTGTGCATGCACACTTACTTATTTTTAGTGTCTTGTTAAAACAACCGTAATAGCTTCAGTTATTATTTATGTGGTCAGCTGGCTAGCATTTATTTTTCTTAAATTTAATGATTAGTTTCAATTCAAGGATGTCTAATTAATTCTTTATTTTTTCTATGAGAAGTCCCTGAATTTATTTTATGG
This sequence comes from Saimiri boliviensis, assembly GCF_048565385.1. NCBI lineage: Eukaryota > Metazoa > Chordata > Mammalia > Primates > Cebidae > Saimiri > Saimiri boliviensis. The sequence continues at coordinate 108,715,148 of NC_133452.1, forward strand.
ATGTGATTCTCTTTTTTGTTTGGTTGGTGGGAAGACAAAGTCTCATGGTGTTAACCCAGGCTGGAGTGTAGTGGGATGGTCCTAGCTGACTGCAGCATTGGACTTGCTCAAGTGATTTTCTTGCCTTGTCATCCCAGATAGCTGGGACTATAGGTTTGTACCACCATGCCTGGCTAACTTAAAATTTAAAAATTTTTTGACTTCGTAGAGACAGGGTCTTGCCATTGCCCTGGCTAGTCTTTAATTCCTGACATCAAAGTGCAGTTCTCCCACCTTGGCCTCCCAAAGTGCTGGGATTACAGGCATGAGCTCCAATAGCTGGTCCTTGTATTCACTTTTGAGCTAGCTTTGTTCAGTTTCTTTGTGTGTTTTAGGTATAGATTTGAAGTTTATTGAGTTTGTCTTCATCACTCTTTTGGACTTTGTCAGTTTTTTAGTGCTTAGTGGTTGTATTCTCATCTGCTGCAGAAGACTTCTCACATTTATTCCAGCAGAAGAAAAATAGCCCATCCATATGGCATCTTATCCTTATAGTGGCAGGGTAGCTTTATGATCCCCATTTTAGTTTCCAGTTTGCCTGTGTCTCTTACATATACCTCACAGCCCATTGTCCTTTTTCTTACTTCTGTAGGTTTGAGGTAGAATTCAGAAGAGTTCAGTGTTTGGTCTCGTCTTTTATCATGAATCGTTATGTTTGTCACTAATAAGAAAAATCAGTGTTTTTATAACTAATCAATCAGCATGTGAATATCAGCATACTACAATAAGCCTTGATTTAACTTGATATAATGTTAAAATATTTGAGTTGGTACTGTAACCTCAACCATTTAAGTTACATCTTAAATACGAACAAATGTTTTTATTGTTCTTGTATGTTAGGATAAATTATCTCACTTTGTCACCCAGGCTGGAGTGCAGTGGTGCAATCATCCTTCACTGCAGCCTTGAACTCCAAAGCTCATGCAATTTTCCTGAGTAGCTGGGACTACAGGCATGTGCCACCATGCCCAGCTTGATTTTTTTTTATTTAAAAAACAAACGAACTTTTAAACAAAAATCCTGCTTTTTAAACATACTGTGAATAAATGTAATTTACTTTTTTTCTAGAATCACACTCATGAGCATTTCCTGGATCTTGGAGAATCCAAAAAGCAGCAGACAAATCAACACAATTATCGTACAAGATCTGCATTGGAAGAGACTCCTAGACCTTCAGAAGAGATAGAAAATGGCACTAGTTCTTCAGATGTAAGATATCAGCACATTCATAAATTTCATTTTTACTTATTTTTAAAATATGAGTTTCATTCGTTGCATTTATTGATATGTTTATAGTAGCTTAAATACGGCATTTTGGGGTCTTATACAGACAGCTTTTATTTTCTAAAAATCTATTTCTAGGCATGGCACACATACACATAATTTCAAATCCACAAAATCCTTGTGAATTAATTATTCTCGTTTTATAAATAAGGATTCTCAGGCTTAAAGATACTTAGATTATATAATCATCTATTAAGAGATAGAGCAGAGATTAAATGCAAGTTTGTTTCACTTTAAAACCAAGCATTTTAAGTGTTACCATGAAGCTGTGGTATAGTGTAAGTATAACAACAAATCAATAGGCATTGACAGTCTTTGTTAGTTTTTAATCTCTGTGCAAGTTTATAGCTTTCTCAGTGTAATTTTTAAATATTCCTCATGCATCTTTATTTCAATACATATTACTGTCCTTACTAAATTGTATATTATTTCAGTGAAAACAATCAATTTGCAATCACAAACCAATTTTATTAAGCAGTTAAACCATCTCCGTTCCTCTTTTCTTCTCAATCCTCCCCATCACCTTCCTTCCTCGCGATGTAATTGTTTTAGATATTGACTACTATACTATACTACTATACTTTTGAAGCCATGTTGTGCTTTGAAATGCTAGGTATATATGAGAATTCTCTAAGTATATTCTCTTTGGCCAGGGCAACATTAACTCAATCTGAGAGTATTCTAACCATTCTTCAAGTTAGTTTCCAATGGCTTTCGGTCCTCATATGGCCAAATCAAAATGATCCATTCATTCTGGCAAAAACTTATAACACATTTGTTATAATAAGTCCTTCAAGTGTCTTCAAAACTAATTTGTTTATGCTTTAATATCCTTTTAGAAATTTAGAATAAATTTTAGAGGAGTCCACTGAGAACAAAATACCACTTTGGGCAGAATAAATAATTTGAAAGAATTCTGATTTGTTGGTTCAAATGTTTTGTACTTTAGTACTTCATATTTGGAATGTAGAAATAATTCTGTTTCTTTTTTCTCCCCTTTAAGGAAGTAACATATGAAATGTGGGAAAAATCATATCAGTTGCTTAGATTTATTTGTATATTGAACAGCGATTAAATTTGTTAATAAAATTTGCTTTTAGATTTTGATTTTTTCATTTTTGCTTAGTTTTTTAACTCTGGAATACATTCATTAAATATGGTATGTCTTGTAACTGTGAAATAAGTCTTTATTAAAATACCAAAATGGGAAAACTTTTCCCCAAGTATTTTATTTAATATTAAAAGAATACACCCCGTCATCTCCTTTAAAAGTTATCTGAATGTGCCCAGCAAGTAAGTAAAACCATTCTTACAGAATGTTGTCCAGCATTTGGACTAAAGTGACCTGGGCTCAATTCAAGTTTTGTTGCTTACTGGTTGTGCTTCCTTGGGCAAAGTTCTCAACTTTTTAAAGCTTTAGTTTGTTTTATTTAAATAACTTCCCTATCACCAATAGTACATTCTCAACCTCAAATGGGGTGATACATATAAAGTGCTTAGAATAGTTTGTAACATATAGTAAAAGCTTAATAAATATGAGGTGTTATTGGAGCATAAAGTTTATTTCACTGAGGAAGACATGTAAGATTTTTGCGATCAAAAACCCCAAATTTATGAATAAAATGCTTTCACAGATAATATTCTTTGTTCACTCATGAATATTTACTAAGGAGAAACAGAGTATTTGACTATTTTTTAGTCTTCTACCATTTGGATAAAATAAGACCAGAAGTGGAACATCCTTTTTTATATGGCAAGGCTATTTTAATAAGTAAAACATAAATGTGCCTTATTTAAAACTTCTCAAAGCACCTATAGAAAAGAAAGCTTAGTGTTTTACAAAGGCTTAAGAAGTAAAAATTTCGAATGTAAAGTTTAATATCATTTCATCTGGAAGATACGTTGTGAGGCTTTTAAAATGGTAATCATCTGCAGGATTGCTCTGAATCCAAAATTAATAAGTATTGTGTCTTTATGTACATTTAAGTATTCTCATTTATTTATAAAAAGGTAAAAGCTGTATTTTGCAACTCATTGTTTTAAAGAGAAGCAGCTGACTCTTTTATTACTTTATTAATAATACTATTATTTTTTGAGACAGTCTCTTTCTGGAATATAGTGGTATGATCTCAGCTCACTGCAGCCTCTGCCTCTTGGGTTCAAACGATTCTGTGCCTCAGCCTCCTGAGTAGCTGGGATTACAGGCATCTGGCACCATGCCCAGCTAATTTTTTTCGTATTTTAGTAGAGATGGGGTGTTACCATCTTGGCCAGGCTGGTGTCAAACTCCTGACTTCAAGTGATCTGCCTGCCTTGGCCTCTCAAAGTGCTGGGATTATAGGTGTGAGCCACTGCACCCTTTGCAACTAATTTAAGTCAAGTTTAAAATATTTCAATATGACTGATACTATAAGATATCGTTGATGTTTTCTATAATCATAAAATGTTGTTTTATAAAATCATGCAATAAGACATTAAGACATGTATTCACCATATCTTAGGAAGGTGAAGTAGTTGCTGTCAGTGGTGGAACATCCGAAGAAGAAGAGAGAGCATGGCACAGTGATGGGAGTTCTAGGTAAATGAATGATTTTTATTTTTCCAAATGTTATATAAAATCTTTAGAAAGCTTATGTTTTTTTAAACCAGCAACACATTTCAAAGTCTCTATGAGTTCAAAGTTAGTTCTTCAAAGAGTTTTTGAAGTTGTACAAAATGTGGAAATTTTCTTTCTGCTATATGTTCTCCATAGAAAATAATTTTTTGGTGATTACAACTAGATCTGCAAAATAATGCTTTTAATTTTATCTTCTGGTATTATTTCTTCTGAATGCTTTTAGAATGTTGAATCACAAACCAATTTCATTACTGGTTTTGAAAATTATTTTAAGTGTAAAGTTATAAAAGTAATGCAGTCTTACTGACTATCTCATATAGTGGAATTTATGGAATACTAATGATAAGAGGAATAAACATTCCTTTTTCTTATTATCCCTACCTTTTTTGACCATGCAAGTGAGGATCCCTTCAACTCCTTACACTGACGATTCACATTTTTGCAGGGCTTATGACCTTGGCTGACCTTGCAAGGTTAGCAAGAACAGAGCATAGCCTTTGGGGATCGCAGTTATGATTAGCTGCTACATTTGTCTGCCACCTTAGTGACTCTTAAAATAGAAGAGACAAAGTATGAAGTAGAGGCTATAAGAGTTCCTCATGTCAGTTCAAATCAAGGGCTCTCCTATTCTCACAGTAGTGATGTCTGGTAATGATACACAAATGTCTTTGATTATATCTAGTAGTTTTCTGTATTCAAAACAGGTCAGTGAAGGAAAAATTCACTTTCTTTTGGCTCAACAATGGAATCAGAGTATTTCAAACCCTGAAATGACATAGGGGTTCCTGTACTAAAAGAGTAGTGGTGGTTTTAGCAGTTGAGGACAGGTGTAAAGAATGTTGGGCTCTGGATTTTGTAATTTTGTTTATGCTGACAGCAGAAGATCTACTGTAAGAGCCAAGTACTCCATAGAATGATAACTGTGAGATTTGTCAGGTGCCATTTACAGTGGCCATGGCTGGGGTTAGTATAAATAAAATGCTCCTAAGTTGAAGACAACCTATTTTAGAACAGCATATCTTAAAATAGTTTTTAAGTTCTTAAAAATCATTTTAAATTTCATAGTAAAATCACTAAATCATACTTGAAAACATCTTATTTGATTCTTACCTGGGATCATTAGAATAATCAGAGATTTAGGTACATGCTTATAAAGAACATTTGGACATTGGGAAGGAGTAGTGACAATGGAATAAAACTCCAGAAAAACCTGCCTTTTCTCTGTTAATGTTAATAGCAGTATTTTTTAGAGGCATGAAGTCATACATTATTAAATCTAGGCAAGCTAATTATTACTTTTAACATAGTATAACTTAGATTCCTTTGAACATTTATGTTCATAAAATTGTACAAAATACGTAAATATGCTCACATCCTAAAATTAATGTAGAAGATAATAAAACTGTTTTACAGCATGATCAGGTCAGCAAAGTATATGTCAGTGAAGGCAAACTAAAAATAAATAAAAAACATGATTGGAAGCAGTATACAAAATACAGTAAAGCCTGTATTTTTCTGAATCATGGCATGCTTTGAAGCATAAGATACACTTAAGGTATAGGTAGGTAGAATAATTTTATCTAAATGAAATTTCTTTACATACTCAGCAAAGTTTGCAAACACAGTTTTTCCACTGGGTAGGAACACTTCTGACTCTGCCAGTTCAATATTTAGCTACCTTGAGAGTGCTAGTTCTGGACCAGAAGAGATTCCCCTGTCTAGAACTCCCGCTTCCCCTCAGAAAAGGAATTGCCTTATCTCCTCAGTGCTGATACCTTCTGTGCTCTCTGGGGCTATCTTTCTGCTCTCAGTAGAACTGAGAAAAGTAAACCTCCTCTTCCTTATTTTTACATGCCCACAGAATTTGTAACATATGCAGCATGCAGAAGTCAATATTTTTCTTAATATCATGAAAGGTACTTAAGTTTGTTTTTTCACTTAAAGTTGTGACCTTATTTATCTTCAGGGTTTTTTTTTTTTTTCAATAATTAAGTAAAGCCTATAGGATTTTAAGAAACTTAAAGATGAGTTGAAAATTAGGGAAGTATTTTTTAAAGTATTTGTTCTTCTGTCATTTCTCCTTATTATAATCTTTTCATTTTTATAAAACAAGTCTTAAAGTTTTATCTTGTGTGTGATCTAAAAATTCCTTCTCTCCATCTAGTGACTACTCCAGTGATTACTCTGACTGGACAGCAGATGCAGGAATTAATCTGCAGCCACCAAAGAAAGTTCCTAAGAATAAAACCAAGAAAGCAGAAAGCAGTTCAGATGAAGAAGAAGAATCTGAAAAACAGAAACAAAAACAGATTAAAAAGGAAAGGAAAAAAGTAAATGAAGAAAAAGATGGACCAATATCACCAAAGAAAAAGAAGCCCAAAGAAAGAAAACAAAAGGTTTGGTTTTTAAAATAATAAATTTAGTGTTCTCTAGGAGAAGAGTTAAAGCACAGATTTTGAAGTACAGTTGATCACAGACATTGTTGAAGTGTATCAGCAAATAATAGAAAAGACTCAAGTACACAGTAATAAAAAAAATATACCTAAATATATTTAGTTTATTTGGGTTTTTAGATATTTAGCATGTAGAAATATCTACTTACAAAATTGCCATATTCTAAATATTGACCATTTAATCTTAAAAAGATCAGATTTTTCTTGACAGTTCGGTAGGATTTATGTGAAATACATAATGATACAACACATAAAGTATATTGGTCTATAAATTGCCTTTAAGTTTAACCATATTTGCTATTGAAAATAAACAGAAAGTCTGCTTGTTACAGTTGACTCCAAGGCAAATATGAAGCTAAAGTGGGATAAGATGAGCTTGTAACATTTCTTCATTAATCTATAGAGTGTGAGCCATGAGTTTTCAGTTTTTTGGTCAGTAGCAATACTGATTTGATTACTACAATTAAGTTTTAGAGAAAGCAAAGAATGTAAGAAATATTATCGGAAGAATATGTGTCACCTCTTATGGAGTTGAAATTCGTTACATACGCGTGAAAATGGGAAATGTTTAATTTTTGTTCCAAAGTAAATACAACAAAAGGGGCACGCTTTCTGCTTCCCAAAAGACTGTAAATGGGAAGCATGTTTGGTTAAAAGGAAGATTTTTTTGTAACCTCTGCCATTTAGGTATAAGTTGTCGTTTGTAGAACTAAATAGTAGGAGTCTGTAGGGTCTTTATCCCCACTGAGTTTTCAAAAAATATGAGAAAATAATATATCTATTTTGTTTTAAGTGTTTAGTTTTTCTACATTTGTTATTATTTCAGCATTATGAGTTACTTTAATTTGTATTCCTCAGCTGTTATTCTTGTTGCCTCTTTTACTTTTGTTTGGGGAAGCTTTACCAAAGAGAATCCCACACATTTGCCCACAGTTTTCTTTTCTACCTTGTCACTGATGATAAATGTAGTCTGATTTGTTATTTTGTGTATGTAGTAAACAGATTGGTTAAAGAAAACTGGGTTTAACCATGGATCTGGCTAATAAGGTAAATACTGTTTTTCATTTCAGGACAGTTTTGATGAACTTTAGAGGTGTGGAATGATAAGTCACTGTGAGAACAGTGTTTTCATTCCAAGAGTATAGTTTGCTTCATCTGGTCCCTCTTAATTTGATAATTTTTCTCAAATTAATATGGGCACCTTCACTGGCACATAGAGATCTATTGTTAACATTTGGCATATTTTAATTTCACTGTTGTTGTCACAAAGTATTGGATTAAGATGATTCTGCCAGTAGATTTCTGTGGGTCACTTTAAATATGATAAGGTTAGGATACTGGAGAGTATTCCCTTTAGTTTAAATTTTGTTCACATGCCTAGCAAGTGATTTAACAGATAGTAGATAGACTTGTTCTTATTCCTTAGTCCTCTAGTTATCTCAAATAAACATAGAAGTATTTCCCTTCTTAAACAGGACATCTTATGTTGGGATTTCAGATGAAGCTGCATAGAGGAAATAGGATTTGAGTGGGCCTAGAAGCGTTCCCATATTTAGAAAGGAAAGAAATCAATTATTTATACTTTCCACATTAAAAGAAAACTCAAATCATGGAGCTGGAAATGTTGAAGAATACTCAATGCATTCTTAACTTCTTAATGGTTATAATTAATAAGTGACAAGAAATCTGCCTCAACCAAACATTCTAAGTTCCTCAGGAATTACTGGGGAATAAGTTTTGTCCTCGTAATGATTTTTGGTGGTGCCAGTCTTTCAATCATACATATGATTATTCTTATTTAATATACAACTTACCTGTCCTGATATAAAAGTTGCCAGCTTTCCCATTGAATGTAGATAATTTCCTTATGGGGAGAAATACTTGTCTAGCAATTAACAGTTCATATTGAGGCAGTATTATGATTTTCAGACTTTTATGTCTTTTGCTTTTTATTAGTCAAAGGAAACTTTTTTCAAACAAACTTTTAGCTCATCTCCTCAATATATAAAACTTATAAAATCAAGACTGCTCTGAATAAAACATAGTGGAAATTCCTGGGTTGTGGGATCTCTGTGATATACTCAGGTTACTTGATTTGATAACGGTGTATATATCAAATTAGTGTTTGGATATCATTTTACTCCTCACATTTAACACCTGCAAAACTTATTTACCAAGCTTTTTCCTCAAACCTGCTGTACCACAGCCCTCTTTATTTCAGTAGTATGATGACTCTCTTAGTTGTTTATACCAGAAACCCTGGACATATCCTCGATTCCACTTTTTTTCTCATATTCTACATCCAGTCCATCAGGGAATTAATTATCTGATGGATTATAAATATATTCAGCACTTTACTGTTTTTCACCACTACTCTCCTATCACGTTGGTGTGAATCAGCCTTAATTCTCATTTATATTACTGTGGTAGCATTCCATTTGTCTTAACTGTTTCTCCCTTTTTCTCCCTAGGGTCTACTGTTTAAAGCTTAGGTAACAGATTTTTTTCTACAGAAGGCCAGCTACTCTGCCATAGTAGCATTTATAGACAATACATAAATATAGAGCATACATATGGCTGTGTTCTATTAAAACAATTTATAAAAATTGTGACAGGCCGGACTTGCCCTGGGTGGGGGGAGGTCATGATTTGCCAATCCTTGTTCTGATGCATCCAGAGTGAGGCTTTTAAAATATAAGTGACATCATACTACACTTCTGCCTAAAATTCTGTAATGAACCCATCTCACGTATAGTAAATACCAAAGGCCTTTACCTTAACTGTCCAGGGTAATGCTCCTGATGTGTTTGACTGAGAAACAGTATGGTGTGGCTAATAAGAAAAAGAGGAAAATGACAACTACTACAATTGGGAAACAACTGTAGTAGTACCTGTTGCAAGTAGCCTTCTTTGATACCATATTATGGCATTGCTTCTTTTAGTAAATGGGTATTATTTTATAGTACCTTGTTTTTAAAAAAGCGAATAAAATGTAGAAGTCTTAGTGTACAGTCATTTTTAATGTTTTACATGTGATTCACAAAAGACCTTAATCAGTTGCATAAAGTTTTTTTTACTTATAAAAATATAGAAAGTTCATTTATTTCTAAGTCTAAAGTAACGTCAAGACCATTGTGATCACTTGTGGGTGATCAGCAAAGTTAAGGACCTTTCTCAGAGGTATTGTTTTATTTTTATCCATGAGAGTTAAAAAAGTAAAGAACCTGGCTTGACAACATTTTGTTTGAACAAAATGTGAAGTTTTTAAAGATGCTTAATGTGAGCCAAGAATGTGGAAAGGGTTACTTTAAGAAAGAGAGAACATTCTCATTCTGTGTAGAAGTATAATGTCCAGCTCATAGAAATAATTAGCCTTCTACATCTTGCCCTACTCAGCTCCTATGAGAATATCTTTAGTTCTGATGTACTATAACTAAGATTAAAAATAAGACAACTCTAGGATATCTTGGTTTGTTACATGGAATGTTTGTAAAATGGAGAGGATTTTGAAAGGAAAGGAGAATACACAGAGCTTGTACTTTGGGGTTTGTGGAAATATTTTTTTTACCTTGTTGTGAGTGTTGGCTATGGATTTTTGGGTTTTGCTTCTAGTTGGTTCTCTTTACAGGCAGTGATTTGGAGAGATTGATTAACTCTTGCCACTGCTGCCATTTTTTTCCAGAAAAAGTGTTTTGATGCTTAAAAGATAGTCATCTCTCAGTAGCCATGGAGGATTGGTCCCAGGACCCCGTAGATAACAAAATCCATGGATATTCAAGTTGCTTATTAAAAAAAGTCATAGTATTTGCATGTAACCTACACACAGTCTCCTATATACTTTAAATCAGCTCTAGATTATTAAAATACCTAATACAGTGCCTACACGTGGATTCAACATAGTATTCAGAATTTAGCAAATTCAAGTTTCACCTTTTGGAACTTTGTGGAATTTGGTTTCCAAATATTTTCAGTCACGGTTGGTTGAAACCATGAATGCAGAACCCGTGGATACACAGGGCTAACTGTGTATAGTACAATGATTGTTTTATTTAATTATCTCTATAGTTATTTTAAAGAGTAGTTGGTGGATTAATGCTTTTATTATTATTACTTAACAATATTTTAAATTTTGTTAGAGGTTGGCTGTGGGAGAACTAACTGAAAACGGGTTGACATTAGAAGAATGGTTGCCGTCAACATGGATTACAGATACTATTCCCCGAAGATGTCCGTTTGTGCCACAGATGGGTGATGAGGTACTTTTAGTTCAATATTATCTTTTTTTCTTACATAATTTTAAACATTTTTAATAGTTCTTGAAATAGAATTCTAGAAAATTGAAGCAATTTCATAAAGTATCTCATTCTAGATGTTTGTATCTATGTATAGAGAAAGTACCATTAGGAGGGAAAATCTAATGATAATTCTCTTTGAAGCTTCTGTAAATCTAAATAAGATTGAAAATTTTGTTAGTGTTTTAAAAAGTGGAGTGTTGTTTTAAGAAGAGGGTTTTATTGCCAGCTTTCTTTGCCTTTTCAAATTAAAATGTACTCATTTATCTTAATATAACATGTTAAAAGAGAAATGAACTTTAGAATTTTATTTTCATGTAATTTTATTTCAAAAAAGTGTTAGTGTTTTGTTTACCTGCAGTGTTCATAGTTTATTAGCTCTTTAAAAACATCTGTAATCTTGGAATAAAAAAATGCTATTTCATTTTTAATAAACTGATGAGGTCATTGTTTTAAAATATGTAATTGTAAATTTAGAATGAAAATGTAAGAACTAGTCTCAAAATTTTTTACTCACAGTTAATGTCTCCTTATTTTGTACACAGATTTTAAGAGGCAGTATTAATCTGGTATCCAACAGATTAACCATAAATAAACTGGGGATTAAAATAGAGGATTAGCAAAGGATACTAATTAAAGTATAAAATGGTAATTGACACTTAAGAAAAAAAGGAAAACAGATATTTCTTAATGCTAGAATGTTTGTAAAGAACAGTCTGAAAGAATTCATTTAGAATCCTGCATGCCTCTTAAGACTTGAAGAGCACAGAGCATTACCACATTATAGTATACTACAGTGATAAATCTTAACAGATCCTATAACATCGAGAAGATGTAAAATTACATGTAATACATTATTTCAAGATGGCCAGAAAAGTTTGTAATTTCTTGTTGAATGATTTGCTTTCAAAATGCTTAGGTTGACTTTTTAGTTGCTGGTGCTTGAACCGGTATGTCTTCATTATTTAGCACTATTAATCATTTAAAGTTCCAGACAACTAGAATAATAATGATAATAATGAATAGAATGAAAGTATGGGATAGTGGCTATCCCAAAATGTTACAAAAAGCTTAACATTTTTAGGCCAGGCTCGGCGGCTCATGTTTATAATCCCAGCACTTTGGGAGGCCGAGGCGGGCAGGTCACGAGGTCAGGAGATCAAGACCATCCTGACCAACATGGTAAAACACTATCTCTACTAAAATAAAACAAATTAGCCAGGTGTGGTGGCTCGTGTCTGTAGTCCCAGTTGTTCGGCAGGCTGTGGCAGGGGAATTGCGCTGCACTCGAAGCCTGGCAACAGAGTGAGACTGTCTCAAAAAAGAAAAAAAAAAAACCATCATTTTTAATCACACTCTTCTAGTAGTAGGTGTTAGACTACTGTGTTCAATTGCTAGTTCTCAAAGACAGTAGTCAGCAATCACAATTTGATCTTCGTGAAATGTGTGGTCTGCTGTCTTACCAGGATTTGTGTAAGGATTAAAATATATGTGAAAATACATTTTTCATTTTAATGTTTTCTGCGTATGTACAAACCACTTTCTAAAAAGTTAAGGACAAAAGTGAATGATAAAGTTACTAGTCAACTTTATTATGCAACGTCAACTTATTTAAAATTTACATATATAAATATAAATTCAAATAAATAAGAATACAAATTCTTATTATATATAAATTCTTAATAAGTTGACATTGCATAATAAAGTTGTGTTCTTATCTAGAAAGTAACTTTTCATCTTAACTTTTAAGTGTATATTCAAAGAATATTACTTAGAACACTTTGGTTATGATGTAGTGATGTTAAGACAACTTGAGAGAAGGAAGAGGGGAGAAAATAGTAGAATTTCTGTTAGCTCAAAAGGCAGTAGATTTTCTCTTTGCAAATTCAGTTGTGCCCTATATATTGGGTTAAAGGAAACAAATCCAGGTTTTAAGATTATTACTTTATTTTTTAGGTTTATTATTTCCGACAAGGACATGAAGCCTATGTCGAAATGGCCCGGAAAAATAAAATATATAGTATCAATCCCAAAAAGCAACCATGGCATAAAATGGAACTACGGGTATGACATAAACATAGATTTATTATTTAATAGCCCCAAAAATACAGTTAGGAATTTAAGAGAAAATTGTATCAAAGGTTACTATGAACACTTTAAGAAACTGCATCATGAAGATAACTTGTTTAATTAAAGCAGTTATAGAGAGTAACAGGTGTTTAATTTTCAGCCAGAGAAACACAAGATTTGGCTGAATTTATATACTCCAATGCAGTTTATGGGTTGGGCACAACATTTACTTCTAGTGAAAATTAGGTAAAAAGTCTAAGGTAAGCTTTGTATTTGTAAATTTGATGCATATTTCTAGATTTGTCAGCAGTAGTTCAAAGTTACCTATAGATCTTTGGCATGGTGATAGAAAACTTACTTTAGTAAAGTTTTCCTTATTTCTCTTTTCTTTTTTTTACTTTTTAAAAATTTTAATGTAACTCGCATACTATAGAGTGCACAAATCTTAAGTACATAGCTCAAGGAATTTTTACGTGTAGGCGGTCATCACCATCCGCATCAAGATTTAAATCAAAAATTTTTTTCTCAACAATGTTTAACTCTCTGTTTTGTGGTTTGTTTTGTAAAGATGGTTTCTTATTTTGTCTGTCTCTCTCAGGAGCAAGAACTTATGAAAATAGTTGGCATAAAGTATGAAGTGGGATTACCTACCCTTTGCTGCCTTAAACTTGCTTTTCTAGATCCTGATACTGGTAAACTAACTGGCGGATCATTTACCATGAAGTAAGGACTGTTAAAAGGGTCAATGGTTTTCTTAGTACTGTACATTGGTTTTCAAGATTCAGATACATTTGAGCATCTTTGAGATAATTTTAGGTATGTGACCTAATCAGTTTCTTTCTGTTTGTAATTAGATACCATGATATGCCCGACGTTATAGATTTCCTAGTCTTGAGACAACAATTTGATGATGCAAAATATAGGCGATGGAATATAGGTGGGTAATTTATTTAGAAGCTGTACATGTTTGATGTGTTTTTTTTAAATAAGTGATTTACTAGTTTTCATAATTGAAAAGATTATCAGAGAAATCTTTTTGCTATTACAGCAAAGTAAGGTACTGTGTCACAGGTATTGTTAAGTTTTGTTAAGGAATGAAAATAACTTTAGTCGATGCTGAAATTCCAAACATTTTTTATTACATTTGACTTTGTCTTTTCATTGTTTTACATGTTAAGTTTTTATATTAAAATATTAACAGAATTTAAATTTGAACTCAAAAGAAGCTTAACAAGAAGTGTATACTGGGACTAAAGCTGAACTCCCATTTTTCTTTTATTGGTTAGTCCTATTATAATCTTTAAAATTAGTATTGTAAACAAGTCTCAAAGAAACTAAAATTCTTAAATGTTTTTAGTCATTTAAGGGGCATTAATTTACGTATAGATGATGTGCCATTTATTAGAGTAGTTTTCTTAAAAATTTCATACAGGACCAGTGTGTGTCATGGTGTGATGTGTATATGGCATACATGTTTTGAAAAAGCATATCAATTGTTAGACCAGTTTATCCTTCAGTGACATTGGAATGCATTGTCTTGGTGGTTTGTCCTTTATATAAACTTGTATATGCTCTGTAAAGAGAAATTAGGAAAATGCAAGTTACCAAAACTGTGGACATGGAAGTTAGCAAGAAAATTTACATCTCATGTAGCATTTTCCTAGAAGTTTTGAAAGATGTGTTTCATCAGATAAGGGAGTAAACCAAGAAAGGGAGAAGTGGGCCGGGCGCGGTGGCTCAAGCCTGTAATCCCAGCACTTTGGGAGGCCGAGGCGGGTGGATCACGAGGTCAAGAGATCGAGACCATCCTGGTCAACATGGTGAAACCCCGTCTCTACTAAAAATACAAAAATTAGCTGGGCGTGGTGGCGCGTGCCTGTAATCCCAGCTACTCAGGAGGCTGAGGCAGGAGAATTGCCTGAACCCAGGAGGCGGAGGTTGCGGTGAGCCAAGATCGTGCCATTGCACTCCAGCCTGGGTAACAAGAGCAAAACTCCGTCTCAAAAAAAAAAAAAAAAAAGAAAGGGAGAAGTATGGAATCCCCTCAGAAAACAGGAAGTCTAGAACAGGAAAAGTCAAAAGGAATCCCAAGTAATATTTAGTAGAAGCCTCAGGATAGCAGCTACCTAGCATATCTAGTTGTCCTTCAAGAGGAAAGTCTTCAGGGAGAAAAACTTGGAACACATACGTTATCTAACAAGTTGGTCTCTGTGGAAAATTACACTTAAGAATGATTTTTACAGCTTGAGCTGTTAGAGAATGTGGAAACATTTAATTGTCAATTCACTGAAAACCAAACATTAAAAAAATGAAACAATTATTAATTTTAGGGAAAACAAAATTGTATAAGAAAGGAATTATATGCTGTTTTGCTTAGTAACAAGTAGTATTGACATAGCCATGATTATAAATTGAACCTGGATTAAATATAATAAACATACTTTTCACGTACAGTTGTATTGAGATTATAGATGTCCTTTAGTATCCACAGGGAATTGCTTCCAGGACCCCCATGGATACCAAAATCTGTACATACTTAAGTGCCAGAGTTGATACTACAGAATCCCCCTGATTTCAAAAGTTGGCCCTCCATATTCATGAGTTTCACATCCCACTAATAATTGTATTTTCATTCTACATTTGATTGCTGATGCAGAATCTGCCAATACAGAGGGCCAAATATTTTTATTGGAAAAATCTGGGTATAAGTGGACCTTGTCAGTTAAAACTCAGTATTCAAGAATAAGCTCTGATACTTAATGTCAAAAACTGGTGAATGAAGTAATCTCTAAATCAAGAAGTAGTAGTTAAAATAGATGGAAACATTTTTCTTGGTTTTGGGTATCAGCCTTTGGTACATTTGATCTTTTAAATTATTCACATAAGTTACTTGATATGATGAATCTTATTTTTTAAGGACATGAATTTGCCAATAAATTGCAGAACAGATAATATGGCTCAAAGTGCGGGAATATGCCAGAAGTGAGCTTATAATCTCAGCAAAGTAATATGGCTAGCATTGGACAAATCAGAGAGATTTCAAGTGGTTGAGCATCCTAATTTTCTCATTTAGATCTTACAGTTTTATTCTAATTTATAGGTTAATATTTATCTAAAGTTGGTATCTAATTAGTCTTTCATGTCTCAGAATAGATGCATTTACCCACAGACTGCCATTTAAAATCACATTAGTAATTTTTACTTTAGCCCTCCCTAGAAATGTTTTAAGGCTTACTTTGAGTGGTGTACTTCAGACTGGTAGTAGTCCAGGTTCTTTGCTTAACTTTATTGTTATTCTACCTACTGTTCATTGTGGTTAAGCACACATTGCTCAGTTCTTCCTCTTTAGCATAATGATCAGTCTGTGTAGGGTCATAAGACACAACTCTTTGAAACTCTTTATGTGCTGATGTCAATAATGCTTCTTATTAAATTATATAGTAGCTTCTTGTTAAGTTTAGTGTCACTAGTGTGCATCTGAGGAACAACTGTCAACAACATGCAGTTGTGTTCTATTAACTTAACTCCTGGCTCTACTTTTCTTTTTTTACCTTGTTTTTCTGATTTTTAATTCATTTTATGCTCTATATTTTTTAAACTTCTAAATTGTTTTTGGTAAGAAAACGAGAACATAAATACTTTTCTCTTTGAGTTTAAAAATAAAACTGATTCAGATAATTGCTAACTTCATTTTTACTTAACAGTATGTCAACGATGTAGAGGACAGTGTTACTCAAATACTGCTGGGAGGTAGACATCACTATTTCTATTTTATAGACAAGGAAAAGAAAGTCAAAAAATAATATATTCAAACTTACACAGATACATTATTTGAACCCAAGTGTTTCAGACTCTATCCTATGCTAGCCAGGAGAAAACTCAAGTACTGTGAGAGCTAAGGAACAGGAAGGCACTGCATAAAGGAAGTAAGTGACTTACAGTTTACTTATGACACAGAAGGAACTCCAGAAGATTTAGATAAGAAAAGGCCATAGCATTTATAGCTTACTCAGGTCTTTGGGAAAAAGCAGGTTAAGACAGCAATTAGATAAGGAAACAGAAACAAGGAGTGTCCTCTGTTTTAAAAAGATTAGTTGTTTTGTTTTTGTTTCCTTTTACAGGAAAGGGAGAGTGAGTGAGTATTAAGGGTGTTTGAGATGAAGGAAGACAAGTTGTATTTCATGTTGTTCCTTGTTTTTAGGATGAAGTCTTGATTCATAGTTGGTTGGGAAACTTGCCTACAGTTACTAAGAAATTAAAAATAGACGAAGTAATTGTTGAGTAGAACTTACCTAAATTATAATTTTATTTGAGTGAAAAGTTTGGGTATAGTGTTGATGAAGTTAAAATGCTAGGTTGATAAAAATTCCTAAAACAAGTGAATTTCTCTATACCTTGATGAAATCTAAGAAATAGAATTGAAAACCGTTAAGTCACACTTCAAGTAAGCTTACTAAATACCTTTTTTCTCTTGCTGTTGCTGATTGTACTTACTTATTTTTGGAGTGTGTGGGTCACTGTTTGTCTTCTGAAATCATACAGGCAGTTTAGGTACCTAAAGGTTTACATTAGGAAAAAGTAGTCACAGCAGCCATGCATTTCAAAGTAATGAGATAGTTTTTGTTCTTTGCCAGGTGACCGCTTCAGGTCTGTCATAGATGATGCCTGGTGGTTTGGTACAATTGAAAGCCAGGAACCTCTTCAACTTGAGTACCCTGATAGTCTGTTTCAATGCTACAATGTTTGGTAAGGAAATATTTGTTGTGTTTTAGTTCACCTAGGCTTGCTTTGAATTTTTTTCCCATCTATCACAAGATAAAGAGACTTGTTTTAAACACAGAAGCAATTATTTTGATAATTGATTTCATTAAAATTATGATACAATAATTTAGATTTTTTAATATAATGATTTTTCTTTCTTTAAGCTGGGACAATGGAGATACAGAAAAGATGAGTCCTTGGGATATGGAGCTTATACCTAATAATGGTAAGTGTATGTTGGGCTTTTTGTCTCTGCATTATGGAGTTAATTTCTTAAGAAATTGTTTAAGATTTGCTCACATGCTACCACTTAGGGTTGTTGTGAGTATCAAACAGAAAACATTGGTTCAGCAAATATTTATTGTACACATTGAATTAGGGGAGATTCAGCAGTGAACAAGATAGACATAACCGTATTTGGAATTTATAGTCTAACAGGAAAGAATGAAATTAATTTATTGCAACAGAACATGAAATTGTTTTATTAATTGTTACTCACCCAAGAAACTGTGTATTTGGGAGGCAGAGATTTTTTTTAACTTTAGCGCGGTGCTTGGAGTGTAATGTAATAGTTATGAGTTCAGGCTTTTGAGTGAGACATCAGTTCGTATCCTGACTTGTCATTTTTTATGTGATCTTGGCAAGTTCCATAAAGCCTCACACCCCAGCTTTTTAGGACCTGGCCTTTGAAATTGTTTAAGCTAATACCTTTCTTATAGGGGCTTTGAGGATTAAATAGCATCATGTGTGTGAAGTGCTTATTATAGAGCCTGACACACATAACAGCTCAATGAAGATATAGTTAAAATTAATGAAGATAATAATAACTCTCATTGTGCATATGGACTGACATTCAGGATTTAATAATTAGCCCTAGATAGTGAGTGTGACATCTTCCTTGTACTGAGAAAAGGTCAGTGGAACCAAAGCCTGGAGATTACAGTTTTTTTCCACTTCATTGCCCATTTTTGTTTGTTTTTTAAAAATGCAACACACATACACAGTTGTATAAACCAAAAAAGGGTTACAAGTATATATTCAGATTTTAATTATGTTTATAAAGTGAATTATAAAGACTTCATAAATTCCTTTACGTTATTCTATATTGTTTGATTTTAAAAAAATACATCTGCCAGCAGATAAAAATAAAATGTTTAAAAAACAAAAAGGAAAACATCTAATTTCTAACATAATAGAAATAATCTTTTATAAACTGAGTTGCTCAGTAGTTATTGTAATCCAAAGTCAGAGAAAAAATAACTGTTGGAGAAAACCCAGTCTTATAGACCTCAGAAATGGGATAACAGTCATACTGATAAGCTTAGTTCTTTGCAGTAATTATCACTTTGAAAATTTAATGGCAAAAATATATTTTTTATCTCATGCTAAATTAGAACCATTTAAAATTACTAAATATCTTAATCAATTTGTAACCAGGTTACATGGCTTATCTTTTTGTTGTCTTTCTCTATTAAAAAAAAAAAAGGTTTGAATTTGAACTCACATTGAACTGTTGTAAATATGATAGCAGTGAGGCCAATTGGGATTATAATGCCTTGGATGTTTTTTAAATGAATAAGTGATACTGATTTACTATTTTGTTTCCTACCTAAATATATTGAAGGGTGGTTATTGTCGTTGTTCTATTTAGATACACAGTCATATGAACCTATAGAGTTTAATTGTAGTTTGTGATGAGAATTTTGATTGTACACAAACAGTGGCATATTTTCTAGTGTGTATCTGCTGAAGCCTAAAGAAAAAAGTACCTAGCACGTTTGGAGACTTTGGGTTACCACAACCCTCTAGTGATTCCTTCTGCTAAAACTGAAAGATTCAAGCATGCAGAAAGCATAATTTCATAATTCAGAACAACAAACATAAGCATCATTTGTCAATTTTCATAATTCTTTTCCTACATTCAAAAATTGAAGCTTTGATTGAAGTATTTCTAGATAATGTCACTTTAGTTCAGTTTTACCTTGTGTATACTTTATCGAAGTAAACATGGCAATTAGATTATGAAGTGATTCAGAAAACTTTGATTTTGCATATTTTATAGAAATGATTTCTGCACTTGTAACTTGATTATAGAACAGATTTTCAGGTATGATTTTGGAGAAGTAATTCTTATTTACAGAATTACTTAGAAATATAGTATCATTTAAAAATTAATTTAAATTTTAGTAATCCTTGAAACATACTTTCCTTTATTAAAATAAAGAGTATATTTACGGTATCTCTACAAAATATATTTAAATTTTGTGACTATTATTTTTATATTCTAAAGCTAACCTAAATACTAATAAGTTACTATGTATTTGCAATGATCTACTTTTCTATTTCAGCTGTATTTCCTGAAGAACTAGGTACCAGTGTTCCTTTAACTGATGTTGAATGCAGATCACTTATCTATAAACCTCTTGATGGAGAATGGGGTACCAATCCCAGGGATGAAGAATGTGAAAGAATTGTAGCAGGAATAAACCAGCTGATGACGCTAGGTAAGTAAAACAACACAGGAATATAGAAAAAAACTGGCAGACAGCAAAGTAATGGGAAAAAATGTTATTCCCCCTCAAATTTTTTTTTCACTGTATCATAAGTCAGTAGTTACAAACATTTTAAGCGATAATCTCTTTTTGAATGACGTCTTAACACAGGACTTAACTAAAACAGGTGTAAATTAGGTTACGTTAGCTGAATTTTAGAATAAGGGCCTCCTAGAAGTACCAGAAGCATCTCTGAAAAATCTGGGTTCTCCACAACCCAATTTAAAACACTGACATACGAATTGGAGAAGGAGGGTTGAAAGCTGAATTACAATTATATGGATAGCTGTACTGGTTTCTCCGAACTTTATATACACACACAAAAGAGGATCTTTTTAAGGGGAGAGAATAGGGCATATGAATTGCTTTGCCTCATTAAAAGAAAAGAAAACAATGATCACAGAACTTGATTATCTGAATTCAGGGACTGCGAAGTAACTCTAGACTTGTGGTGTTTTATAGCAACCCATTCTCTCAGTAAGTAAACAGCTTCAAAGTCTAGAGAGAAATCAACGTGAGTACGAAGAGCTGAAGACACTGGATAGAGACAGAGATTGAGGAATACTCAAATCAGAAGTATTTATAAAATGCCAACACTTTATAAGAATAGCCTTATAAATACTACCTTAAATAATTTTAGCAATATTTTAATATTTTATAAAGTAGTTTTGTAGGTGAATGAGCACAAAAATTGGGAGTGATCTTAAGTTACAGTTTTGCTGTACAACTTTACAGTGTGTCATTGGGTCAGTAGTGTCACTGAATCAAAACTTCTGGTTCTGTTTCCTTTTTTCTACTTGTCTGATATTTCACAGAATAATGTAAAGTTGAGACAAGGGGATAAGTTCTGAGAAAGTCAAAGGTTAGATTTGAATGCAGTATGTTACAGTGTTTGGCTTTGTCAAATACAGATTTCAGGAATGACCAACTGTCAACCTGTGAATAAAAAAATAGCTCCAGAATTTGGCAGTGTAAATGTAGACATTATAAAAAGTGAGACTGTTTTTTTATGTCTGCTGAGTTATATTTGTTATGAAAAGACAATGGCAGACTAATAATTATGTAGGTTAGGACTTTTTAAGTCTTATTTCAAGCAGAATTTTTCTTGAATTATTTTAAGCATACAAAAATAAATTCACAAACTTATCTGTTTTAGATATTGCTTCAGCATTTGTGGCCCCTGTGGATCTGCAAGCCTATCCCATGTATTGCACAGTAGTGGCGTATCCAACGGATCTAAGTACAATTAAACAAAGACTGGAAAACAGGTTTTACAGGTTAGAACCATTTAATTAAAGCTGATAGTCTTTCCGTTTACTGATCTTACTTAGCAGTGTTTCTCAACTTTTTATGTATACAAATGTACATAATAATCACCTGGAGATTATGCTAAAATGTAGAGTTTTATTCAGTACATTTAGAGTAGGACCTGAGAGTCTGCATTTCTTTTTTTCATTTGAGACAGAGTCTCGATCTGTCACCCAGGCTGGAGTGCAGGGTGCAGTCTTGGTTCCCTGCAGCCTCCGCCTCCCAGGCTCTAGCGATTTTTCTGCCTTAGCTTCCCATGTAGCTGGGACTACAGGTGCACACCACCACGCCTGGCTGATTTTTGTATTTTCAGTAGAGATGGAGTTTTGCCACATTGCCCAGGTTGGTCTCAATCTCCTGACCTTGTGATCGGCATGCCTCAGCCTCCCAAAGTGCTGGGATTACAAGCATGAGCCACCACACTTGGCCGAGATTCTGCATTTCTAACAAGTTCCCAGTAATGCCCATGCTGCTGGTCTTTAGACACTTAAAATACAGTTCCTAGATACTGTTTTTCCTAGAGGATGAAATGATTTGATGCTCACTGTCTTTATGTTGTGTTTTATAAAGCATGGCACAGTATTTCATTTTCTTCTAAATAACATTAAAATATGTATTTGTTCATTGATTTTTAATAGAGTATATAATAAAAATTATATATTTCTATTAAGTGTTTTGTTCTTATTTTGCCTATATTCACCTTTCATATTGCTTAAAACAGTGATATTTGAAAATACTCAATTTTTCATAGTTGCAGTTTATCATGAAACAGAATTGAACAGCCCAAGCATAATTTTGATTAATTTGCATTATCTTGATAATTTTGATAAATATCTTTAATCTTCTATTACCTAAAATGTTTTGTAAAAAAAAATGTTTTCAGTTTTTACATCGTGGAATCCTGTTTTTAGTTTTAATTTTTCTTTTATGACTTTTGCTTTGCAGTCCAACAATTTAATTTGTATAATATTGCATTAAAAGTTTCTTTTTGTGACCAGTTATTACTGAAGTTCTTTCCATTATTGTTCTTTTTAACTTAGAGAAGTTTTACTCATATTTTGTAGTAATGTTTTTCTATGTAAAATGTGCCTTTGGTTATTTTTATTACTTAAATTGTATTTCTGTATCTCATTGTGAGGGGCTATCCTTTTCCTGTACCCACTAGATGCTAGTAGCAGCCTCCCTAGTTTTGAAAACCAAAAATGTATTCAGACATTGTTCCATGTCTTCTGGGAAGTGTAATTATCCTTGATTGAGAACCACTGGAATAAAGAAAACTAAGATATTAGACTTTAGGTTCTAAAGATTTTCCTGATCTTGTTAGGTGTGCTTGCTGTTGCTTCCTTGATATTTCTCCAAAAGCATAGAGATAAAAAGAAAATCCCCTGTGCTATGTGCTTCCCAACCATCCTACCCTCAAAGCAGTCTTCAAGTCTTTTTCACTATCAGGTGTTGGAAGTTTAAATGAATTCTTAACTATATTCCTCTTTCTCCCTTGCCCCCTAAATTTCTAAAGATTGGAAGTTAAACCTAGTGCTTCAGAGACAAAACAAAACATGGGTGGATGAGAAGGAAAGAATTGTTGGTATACATAAACTAGTTGTTGGACTGCAACTAGAAAGATAAGCTGCTGTTATCTTCCAATATTGTTCTAAACATCTCATACATTGCTCAACATGATAATTGCTGACATACACTATACATAAGGTTCCTGACTTAAAATGATTTGACTTAGATTTTTCAGCTTTACAGTGATGTGAAAGGAATATGCATTCGATAGAAACCTTACTTGATTTTGAATTTTGATCTTTTTCTGGACTTGTGATGTATTCTTTCATGATACCGAGCAATAGCAGTGAGCTACAGCTCCCAGTAGCTCACAGTCAGCTTTGTGATAATGAGGTTAAACCCATACTGTACAGCATACTGTGTTGCCATGTGATTTTTGCCCAACCGTAGGCTGACGTTAAGTGTTCTGAGCATGTTTGAGGTAGGCTTGGCAGAGCTATAATGTTTGCTAGGTTAAGTATATTGCATGCATTTTCGACTTAATGGTATTTTGAATTCACAATAGGTTTATTAGGATGTAACCCAATCGTTAGTTGAGGAACATCTGTATTTTAAGATACATTATATTTTAATAGGCTTTGGCATTACCCTAGTTTTTTAGCCAATTTAGGGGGGAAAAAAAACTTTTGGAACACAATACTTACATGAATTAGAAATTGCCTGTTTTCCAACCTGATAATAAACTCGGTTATAAACCTGAGTGTTGTTCTTACTCAATACAGTGATGCTTTCCAGTGCCATTTCACTGTTTAAAGGTTTTTGCTTCCTCCTTCGCTCATTGGCGTAAGACTTCTTACAGTTTGTCCTTTCCTCTCTGATTCTAGTTCAGTCTCTTGTTAAACTACTACTGTCAGGTTGCACTGCTGGTACTAATGTTTTATTTTACACACAGTTTTCTGTATGATACACTGAAGATACCTGTGATTCTATTTTTAGAGTCAGTCTTGTGAATCTATTTGAAATGCACAGAAATTTTTCTTTATGTTTCTGTGTCCACAATTAGATAGTGTTTTTTTATTCCATGTAATTGTATTCCTGTTCACAATCAATAAGATTTTCTGTTTTCTTTATTATTTTAAGTTAGGACACAGATAATATTCTAAAAAGTTGTCCTTGGTTTTTTTATTTACTTACAGAAATAAAATTATAAAACTGCAGAATTTATTTTGGCATTGTCAATTAAGTATTCAGAAAATAATTCTCTTTTAGTTAGGTTTCTTGGTAAACTAACATACTATATATATATTTATGGTTTTGTATCTCATAAGTTGGCTGTCAGTTAACTTTTCATTTTTACACGTCATTTGATTACCAGTAATATAATTAAATTTAAATTACTTGTGTCCTTTTTTTGTTCAGAATTCAGGCGTCTTTATTACCAAAAAATGACAGTATTCATGATAAAAATATATAAAGCCAAAACTTAAAACTCTCCTGTTTCTCCTCTCCTGCCACTGCCCTTTAAGACATTGTCCCTTCCAAAAATAGGGCATTGTTAATTGGTGTGTTCCAGACATCTGACATGCAAATACATAATTATGATTGCCTCTCTTTTTTTCCCCAAACACAAATTTAGGTACGTTTCTTTGAAAATTACTTTATAGACCAGTGGTTTTTATGATTGGCTTAGACTGAAATTGAATAGTTGGAATATGTTGGTTTTAAATCATGTACACATATTTCTAAATATAAGGAAGTTGAGACATATATTTTGTTTTTTTAAGGCGGGTTTCTTCCCTAATGTGGGAAGTTCGATACATAGAGCATAATACACGAACATTTAATGAGCCTGGAAGCCCTATTGTGAAATCTGCTAAATTCGTGACTGATCTTCTTCTGCATTTTATAAAGTAAGTTATTTTTTCATACTTAATTATGATAGTTGTAGTAATCAATGGCACTATAGTTCCTCTTAAAATAGAAAACATACTGTTGGTAAAGAAGCAGCATTTAAGAGTAGCTGAAATAGCTCAGTTGGAAGAGCATTAGACTGAAGATCTAAAGGTCCTTGGTTCAATCCCAGGTTTCAGAAGAAACATTTAGTTCATTAGCTAATATTAAGAATGAAATCAAGCCAGGCACGGTGGCTTACACCTGTAATCCCAGCACTTTGGGAGGCTGAAGGGAGTGGATCATGGCGTTAGAAATTCGAGACCAGCGTGACCAACGTGCTGAAACCCCATCTCTACTTAAAAATACAAAAATTAGCTGGGTATGATGGCACACACCTGTAATCCCAGCTACTTGGGAGGCTGAGGCAGGAGAATTGCTTGAACCCAGGAGGTGGCGATTGCAGTGAGCTGAGAGTGCAACCGTTGCACTCCAGCCTGGGTGACAGAGTGAGACTCTGTCTCAAAAAAATTAAAAAAAAGAACGAAATAAAAAAAAAACTGCATTACCATTGTGTTTACAGTTAAAAAACAGATTTCTTTCCTCAACCTAATTGTTAGACAATTGTAATAGTAAAAATTTACTTAACATGTAATGTTTTACCTACGTTAACTCTTCTAACCAAAATAATCTTATGGGTGGAAGTGGTCAGTTCTGTAATTTTGAATTGAGGAAACTATAGCTTTTAGTAGTTAACATGTATAAGGTTGCACGGTAAATGAGTGTCTGCCATCTGATTTGAGAAGTTTTCATCCTAACAGTATATTGCCCCTGTCAAGCATATTAACAAGTGTTTAAGTAGTCCAGCAAGAGACTAAATTTAACTTTCATGATTCTTCTTCAAAGTCAAGTTTACTTCCTCATGATCTGATAACAAGTGTGATAACTACTATTTAGTAAGGCAGAATTACTTTCCCTTCCTTATCTTAAGGATTTTATGTAGTCATAGAATGGATTGAGTCTCCTAGGTTGAAGGCAGAGAAATGAATTACGTGTTTTGTACAAAGACTGCTCTGATTCCATGTTATTTATATTGAAATTTTTTTTTTCTTTTCTAGTTGGGAAGTAGTAACAGTGCGTTTTAAAAGCTTACTTACATAGCTATTATCAACTTTCATTTTTAGATAATAAAAAATTCAGGATTATTCAGTTTTTTGTTTTTGTTTTTGTTTTTGTTTTAAATAAACATCCCTGCTTCATTCTCACTAATGAACATAATCTTTGGGTTCCTTTTTGATTAATGGTTTTAAACCAAGGAATGCAGGTCATTTAAGTATAAGAAAATACCAAATATAATTAGTAAGGTAAATTTTGTACCCTTTCTCTACCTAAGAAATCTTTTGCTTGCCAAATGGTTTAGGGGCTACTATTGCCAGGCTTTTGTTTTTCTTAGTGAAATTAGTAACTGTTATCCTCTGAAGACTCTTAATGTCTGTAATTTTTGATAAGAGATATAACTATGTGTATGTATGTCTTTTTTTTTTTTTAGAAGAAAATCGATAGAATTACATGACATGGTATATTCATATTTCAGTGAAATAATTCAGATGAAAATTGTTAATACATTTGGAATAGTCTGTGAAATGTATTTCTTTCAAACAGCTACTTTGAAATGTCTTTGAAGTCAGGTTCATGTAATGTTTAAAGTATTTGGATTGTACATGCCTAAAAATAAATTGGTGGCATTTTTTTTTTTAGATGTGTATAGTTTGTTTAAAAATATACTTTATAGTGGATAGTTTTCAAGGTATCAAGTATTTGAAATTTTGATTATTCTACTTTTTAATTGAGTTATTTGACAACATTTCAAGAAGTTGATACATTCAAAGTAATGTAATGGATTCTTGGAGGCAGTATTTTTATCCTCTTAATACAGTTTCATGGGATAGATAAGGCTGTAAGAAACTGTAAGGAAAACTGACAAGTGATAAGAGAATTGTATAAAAGTTTAGATGAGAATAGGGTCACTTTTAGCTATGATGATGGGGATTCAGATACAGGGGAGGAGAAATATGTTAAGAAGACATTATATACAAGGTAGATATTGTTAGGTTAAGGAAACATTAGATGAAAAGAAAACCATTCCAGGGATAAGGAGTAGCATGAGGTAGGAAGGTTTAATTAGGGCAATATAAATTGGGTGAAGTAGACAGTATATGAGCAGAAGTCATAGTAGAGATACAGTGCTGTAAATGTGAGCGGGGGCCAAATCTTGGGTGGCCTTGAGTGCCTGCCAATCTAAGGTACACTTTTAAAATATGAGCTCTGAGAGCAAGGGGCTGTTGAAAGTATTTTAACATGAGAATAAAATGTTTTATACTGTTACTTAAAAGTATTAATTTGACTACAGTGTCTAATATTAATTGATAGATAAGAGACAAAAAGCATAAATAGCAGATTGACTGCTACAGTTGACCAAGTAAAAGGTGATCAGGGCTTAATTTATGGAAGTGAGAATGGAACAGATTCCCAGACACACTTAGGGATAGAGTTCACAGCCATTGACCACTGATTGGGTTTATAAGGAGTTGGAAATGGAAGAAATAGTGAAAAACCAAGATTCCCATTACTGTAAGAATGATATGTTGTTTAAAAAAATAGAAAAAGGAACAAGGATATCTGGGGAGTCACTGTTAAGTTTAGATGTGGAATTTTAGGTGATGGTAGTATGCTTAGGAGAAAGGTTAGGACAAATTGTAGGAAGTTTGCATTTACACAGATAAACCACAAATATATAAAGTTATCACAGCAAAAGGAACGGTGTCAACAGAAGATGCCTAAGAACAAAGTTGTGGGAAATACTTATTATAAAAGAAAGAGTTGGAAGTCAAGAAGTATATTAGCTGTTTGAAGACTGAGGAATGGAAGAAGCACAGCAGATAACTAAGCAAAGCCTGGGATATGAGAATTGGGTTTGGTATAGTGATATAGCCAGGTCACACTGAGAGCTCTATATAGAGTGGAGGGGTCAGGGTCAAATGCGTGTGCACAAGTTAGTTGAGTAAGCCTATGGAGAATGCAAGGCTTCAGTTCTTACGTTATTTTAAAATACGGCTTTAGTTGGCCAGGTGCAATGGCTCACCTGTGGTGGCTGCTGTAATCACAGCACTTTGGGAGGCCAAGGGGGGTGTGATCACCTGAGGTCGTGAGTTTAAGACCAGCCTGACCAACATGGAGAAACCCCATCTCTACTAAAAATGCAAATTTGCTGTGCTTGGTGGTGCATGCCTGTAATCCCAGCTACTCTGGAGGTTGAGACAGGAGAATCACTTGAACCCGGGAGGCGGAGGTAGCAGTAAGCTGAGATGTGGCATTGCACTCCAGCCTGAGCAAGAAGAGTGAAACTCCATCTCTCTCTCTCTCTCTCTCTCTCTCTCTCTCTCTCTCTCTGTGTGTGTGTGTGTGTGTGTGTGTGTGTGTATGGTTTTAGGAACATATATGGTTTTAGGAAAAAATTTATCATGGCTCTAATCTTACATGTTAACATTTCCTTGTTATGTAGGGATCAAACTTGTTATAACATAATTCCACTTTATAATTCAATGAAGAAGAAAGTTTTGTCTGATTCTGAGGTATGTAATGTTTCATTATTATTACTATATTGATATTCACTATATAAAAAATTTATGGTAGTTTTTGGGTAAAAGCTATTGTGAAAATTATTTTTTGTCTAGTGTAGTTAACTTAAAAAAAAAAAACTGGCATTAGAATATTCTTGTTATAGTTACAAATAATTTATTTAATGGGGGGAGGCTTTTTAATGAGTTAGTAAAGTGCCCCAGCATATACATTACAGGTGTTCCAGTGTATAAAGGAAATAATTGCTAATTAGTCAACTATAAGTATAATGACATCTAAAACATTCTATGAATCTGATAAATTCTTGCCTCAAAGGAAGAAGAGAAAGACACTGATATGCCAGGAACTTCTACTCGAAAAAGAAAGGTAATATAGTTTCAGTTTTAGCAGAAGTACTTCATATGAATAAAATGTGTTAAGAGCTTTTCGCTTTTTTTTTTATTCTTAGCATTTTAAAAGACATTAAGTATTTCAAATTAGTTTAGTTACAAAATGCATGTTTTTCAGAACTTGGTTAATATTTTCTTTTATTTGAATTATTATATATTACCCAGTTATCTAAGGCTGCATTAAAAATACAAATTTTATTGGTTAAGTTCTCTTTTACTAGTATATTTGAACCCTTTTATCGCAGGACCATCAGCCTAGAAGAAGATTACGTAATAGAGCCCAGTCTTACGATATTCAAGCATGGAAGAAACAGTGTGAAGAATTGTTAAATCTCATATTTCAATGTGAAGATTCAGAGCCTTTCCGTCAGCCAGTAGATCTCCTTGAATATCCAGTAAGAATTTTTGAAATATTTTCTTCACCTGTCAGTTTGCTATGTATCTTTTACATGACAATTGGCTATTTTAGGTATTTTTTATGATTATAGTTTATTTCTTTATTATACATGTTATCATCCATTTGGTTATGTAGAGAATTCAAATTTTGAATAGTGGAGTAAAATGGAAGGAGCCCTGAACTAAGACATTGTAAAAATTGGGTTATTCTGTTCCTACCAGTTGTGCAGCTTTGAATAAGTCCCTTGGTTTTCTCATTTGAATTTTTTTTTTTTTTTACTTTTTTTATTGTCTTCCTTACATGGATTCCATGAATTTATTAGGCAGTTATCAAGGGAAAAAAATAATACCTACCTCTTTATAGGATTATGGAGATATAAAGAGAATACATAAAAATAGTTTTAAAATGTGACACACTGTATACGAATGTAAGGTGATATTATTGCATATATTTAGGTTAGGCCAATGTATAATCTTTATGGAATGCATGGTAAAAAGAGCTAAGGAAACATGATCTAAGTATTTATTTTGGCATGTAATCATAGCAATCTGAATTTAGTGTAGAGTGATTTCTCATCCCTTTAAAGAGTAATTAAATGTTACACATTTCAGATAGCATTCATAGTTTGAAATGAATATAAAAAATGTTTTATAAGACATAATGACCTACATGTGGTATCATCAGATATCATTATCTGTTTTGTATAAGTGTTATAAATTTCATCAACAGATAAATATTAGAAAATGAATTTTTTCTTGTCATTTAAAATATCAGAAACATAGAATGTGAAATGTGGAAGAGAAGTTTTTAATTCCACTAATGTGATAAATTGAGCTAATTTGAACCTCACCTTTCAAAAAAAACCTAAGACCGAGCTGATGCTATGATATTCTGGCTTTCAGTTCTCTCTTTGTTTTCACAACTTACAAATTTTGCTTTGGTTCTTCCAAGCTCAACTGTGTATGCTTTTAAAAAATAAGTTGCAGTTTATTCATTGTTTTAGGTCTTTGTATTCTGGGCTTTACACTGAAAAGAAGGGATAGAAATGAGACAGTCTTTATCTTCTAGAGGCACAAGTATTAATACTATGTAGAGATAATTAAGGCCTTGGGCAGTGGGGAAAAAGGAATTTGGAGCTGAAACCCAACCCTCAACCAGAAGTATTGAAGAACTGCACCCTGAATGAAAAGGGGAATTGAATAATTCCTTTCACAACAAAGAATGTTTCTCCCAGTGACTCTAGTGTCAGAGAAGAGAAATTTTCCTAAACTTATGCTATACATGGACTTAGAATCCAAATTTGTACTACCGTTATGTAGAAATCCATTATGGAAAAAAATGTTAATCCTTACTGAATGAACTAATGATTTAAAAAAAAAATACACCTATATAAGGGAGTGATCCACCATGTATAAGACAAAAGAAATGGAAATATTAGTGCCTTCTTGCCAAAAATTTGAGTAATTAGATTATTCTCAAATACTATACTTCATTAAAAAAAAAGAGAGATGACATTCATAATAAGATGACTGTTTTATGTACCACCAAGAAAAAAGAAATATTGTGAGTTAAACTTTGATACATAATTTTGGTTAAAGGAAGAAATGGAAGAATAAGAAACAAGGGAAAAATATGTTATTTGAGAGGAAAAGAGAGAATACATATTAAAATCAACTAAATAGAATTCTGGAAATGAAATGTAAAATTACTGAAATTAAACTTACCGCGACAGTTCTAAAAACAGATTAAAGATGTAGTAAGTATAAAGATCTAAGCAAATTCTACAGAATGGCACACAGAATGATAAAGAGATGAAGTGTCTGAAGGAGAGTCTTGGTCTGTTGCCTGGCTGGAGTGCAGTGGTGCAATCTTGGCTCACTGCAGTCTCCACCTCCTGGGTTCAAGCGATTCTCCTGCCTCAGCCTCCTGAGTAGCTGGTATTACAAGCACATGCCACCACACCCAGCTAATTTTTGTATTTTTGGTAGAGATGGGATTTCACCATATTGGCCCGGATGGTCTCCATCTCTCCACCTCATGGTCCACCCACCTCAGCCTCCCAAAGCGCTGGGATTACAGGCATGAGCCACCACACCCGATGGCCAAGGATTTTCTAGGATTGGTAAACATTTGACTAACTATGATTCCTGATCAGGATATCCAAGAATAAAATCTTTACCTAGAAAAAGAGTGGAAAAAAAAAAACCAACAGTTGGAAGTCAAAAAGAAAATATTAAAACAGTCATACAGAAAAAATGGAGGAGACCTGAGACTGCTCCAAGCCACTCACTTACTGATGTTGAACCTGAGACTCAGCTCTCCACGATGTATAGACAAAGCTGTTAGCTGTTTATTTGTAGCAATTTATAGACAAAGCCACAATGGGAACCTGTATTCCTTATATCCAGTGCACCACAGTTACAGGTGATGTTTTTAGACAATAGGCAAATGGATTTTTATATAAAGTCGTTCACTTTTCATACTGAAAATATGTAAAATTATTTAAGATTATGGTTATCTTTTACATATTCAAAGTAGTGAGAACAGTATTTAGCAAATATTTAGAATCTGTCCCAGCAGCTAAACGTGTTAGCAGACAAGTAGTCAAGAAAAATGTGTTCTCTTGCCTATGGGATACTCCATGATGAAGGTGTGTTGTTTTGTTAATTACTGTCACAGAAGAGAAAAAGAAAACGGGATAGCCTACTTTTTAAAATTCAGAATGAACTATATCATCCTTACCTGAGTGGAATATTTAAGGTAGATCATGCACTTCATATTTCACCTTTTATATAAAAATATTAGTTCACATTTTGAGTTTAATCAAATATTCAAAGCAAGATGTTAATAATTAAACTTTTTGATGGAAATGAATGGGCTAAATATTCTACAACGTTCATTTATTCAACAGAATTGTATTGAGCAGCTATCATGTACTATACTTCATGGTGGAAGCCCAAGATGTGAGCGAAGAAAAATTAAGTATTCCACATAAATAAATTTTACATTTAACCAAAATATTACAGAATGTTTTAAAAAAATCATTTTTATATTTTGACCAAATCTGCAGTTTGTAAAGCCAATAATGTAAAATCTCCAAGAACTTGTTAACAAAAGAGCCCAACTCTAAATAATTTATGGATCAAACAAATCTCATGGGAATTTAAAAAATGCATTCACCTCCATTAAAATAAATTCAGTATGTCAAAATTTGTAGGACACAGTTAAAGCAATGCAGGAAAATTTCTAGTAGTAAAGTATAGTATGAGTACAGCAGAAAAGGAGAAGTTTCAAATCAGTAATTGAAGCTCACTCCTCAAGAACCTAAAGAATATTAAAATCAACCAAAAGCAGGCCAACAAAAGGAAATAATAAAGGGCTGAAATCAGTGAAACTCAAAAAAGACAAACAATAAAGAAAATCTATGAAATTGGAAGCTGGTTCTTTGAAAAGATCAACAAAAATCAAGCCTCTGTTAAGATTTAGAAAGCTAAAAAGAGAAGACAGATTGCTAATATCAGGGATGATATAGAATATATCACTGTAGACCCTACAAATACTAGAAGGATAATAAAGTAAAAATAAAAAGTACTCCAAAAAATTCTACACACATAAATTTGATAACTTACATGAAATAGACCAATATGCAAAGTATAAACTACCACAGCTCACCCAGTATGAAACAGATAACTGAGTTACTATTAAGGAAATTTAATTTGTGATTATAAGTTTTCAGAAAGAAATGTCTAGTTCCAGATGGCTTCACTGGAGAATTCAACCAAACATTTCAAGAAGAATTAACACAAGTTCTACATAATCTCTTCCAGAAATAGAAAAACTCAAATTCCTAACTCATTCCATGAAGGCCAGTGTTCCCTTGATCTCAAAACCGGACAAAAACAGTAGAAAAGAAGAAAAAACTTTAACCAAATAACAGCAAATAGAATTCAGGAATATATTAAAAAATGATCGTATGCCATGACCAAGTGGTATTTATTCCAGAGATACAAAGATGGTCCACTATTCAAAAATTAGTCAGTGTAATCCATCATATTAATAGGTTAATGAAGAAAAATCCCATGATCATGTCAAGTAATACAGAAAGAGCATTTGACAAAATTTCATACCCATTTGTTCTGTGAATATGCATTTTGGTTATGGTAAAGTCAGCGTGGTCACAGGAGGAAATTAAAAATAAACCTTGGAAGTAAGATGTTTATTATACTGAAGAGTCCCAGGCCGGGCATGGTGGCTCACACCTATAATCTCAGCACTTTGGGAGGCCAAGGCAGGTGGATCACTTGAGCTCATGAGTTTGAGACCAGCCTGGGCAACATGGCGAAACCTCATCTTTACAAAAAAATTGGCCAGCTGCTGTGGCATGCACCTGTAGTCCCAGCTATTCATGAGACTGAGGTGGGAGGATTGGTTGAGCCTGGGAAGTGAACATTGCAGTGAGCCAAGATCACACGACTGCACTATAGCCTGGCAATAGAGTGAGACCCTATCTCATAAGAAAAAAAAAGTTAAAAAGTGTCCCAGAAAAGTAAGAGGTCACCACTTGCCACACAGGGCCACTGGGGAAGTGCCAGATTTTGGTTGGGTAGGAGAGACCAAAGCTAGAGAATAGCTTAGAAATCCTTTATTGGGGTTTCTGCAGGAAATGTAAGGTAGGTCACAGTAAACAGCTTATTATTAGCTAGTTTGAATAATTCCAGTGGTCTCTAGTTGTCTGGTCCTGGCCCTGGGATGATTTAAAACAGGGAAATACTGGCTTAGTGTGTGAGAGTGAGAAAAGGAGCTGATTGGGGCTTTATACTTGGGATTCATTGGTATGTATATGAAAGACATGTTCTCAGTGGAGCTCCTTGCTAAGAATTGGATGCCCTAGGTGTGTAAGTCCCCTAGGTACCAGATCATCATTGGCCCTGTGAATAGGTGGCAAATAGACAAATACAGAATCTGAAGAAACAAGATGTTATTCATTATAAAAACCCTAAGAAAACTAGGAATAAAGGAAAACATGCATAACTTGATAAAGAACATCTATTAAAAAAGCCTATAGCGCCAGGCGCAGTGGCTCAAGCCTGTAATCCCAGCACTTTGGGAGGCTGAGGCGGGTGGATCATGAGGTTAAGAGATTGAGACCATCCCGGTAAACATGGTGAAACCCCGTCTCTACTAAAAATACAAAAAATTAGCTGGGTATGGTGGCGCGTGCCTGTAATCTGAGCTATTCAGGAGGCTGAGGCAGGAGAATTGCCTGAACCCAGGAGGCGGAGGTTGCGGTGAGCCGAGATCGTGCCATTGCACTCCAGCCTGGGTAACAGGAGCGAAACTCCGTCTCAAAAAAAAAAAAAAAAAAAAAAAAAGCCTATAGCTAACATCATGTTTACTAGTGACAGACTGAGTGCTTTTCCCCTAAGAATTAGGGATGACTGAAAAATGTTCAGCTTCATGACTGCTGTTCAATGTAGTACTGGAAATTTTAGCCAATGCAGTAAGGCAAGAAAAGTAAATAAAAAGCATACCTATTAGGAAGAAATAAATAAAAATTTATAAAGGCAATAATCCCACTTTATATGGCACCTTCTTCATGGTCAGACATATTTAATCATAATTTAACTTGATGGTGCAAAGTTAAGTTGTTACACTTCAAAAAAATGCAGTTGCATATTGAAGGAGTATTGAAAAGGTGCAGGCCAGGTGTGGTGGCTCATGCCTGTAATCCCAGTGCTTTGGGAGGCCAAGGCAGGCAGGTCATTTAAGACCAGGAGTTTGAGACCAGTCTGAGCAACATAGTAAGACCCCATCTCTATAAAAAATATTTGGGCGTGGTAGCACCTGCTTGTAGTCCCTGTTACTTGGGAGGCCAAGGTGGGACGATTGCGAGTCTGTGACGTCAAGGATGCAGTGAGCTGTGACTGTACTCTAACCTGGAGAACAGCAAGACTGTGTCTCCCAAAAAAATGTGGTAGGGATGGGGGTGGTGCACAATACTCTTTGTCCCTTGTTAAAACAAACAAACAAACAAAAAACCATTATTCTGATAATTTTAGAACTATATACCATATTATGATGATTTTCTGTTGCTCTTCCTATTCCATTGTGTATTTTTATTGGTTCCAGTCTGTTACCTTATTTTATGCTCAGTTGCCTAGGTAGACACCTCAGGTGATTCTCTCTGTCCTCGAAATGACATGCATAGACTTGGTGACAACTATTTACATTCACAATTTTTGATTACTACAAAGCAAAGCTCCCAGTTGTAATACTGAAGCTGAGATTACTAGAACTTAGGTGTCCACATAAATGGGATGTTGGTAGACTTCCATTGTTTTTATTTCCAAGTTACAGTTGTGTTTCAATGAGTCAGACCTTTAGAATTTATAAATAGTATAAAGTTTTGAGTTTTTCCTTCAGACTTTTGGTTGTAGAGCTGGAGTTTTTCCTTACTCTTTTTTATTTTGAGGCGGAGTTTCTCTCTCGTTACCCAGGCTGGAGTGCAATGGCGCGATCTCGGCTCACCGCAACCTCCGCCTCCTGGGTTCAGTCAATTCTCCTGCCTCAGCCTCCTGAGTAGCTGGGATTACAGGCACGTGCCACCATGCCCAGCTAATTTTTTTGTATTTTTAGTAGAGACAGGGTTTCACTATGTTGACCAGGATGGTCTCGATCTCCTGACCTCGTGATCCACCCGCCTCGGCCTCCCAAAGTGCTGGGATTACAGGCGTGAGACACCGCGCCCGGCCCTTTCCTTACTCTTTTACTTTCCCTTTTCTTATACAACCATCCCCCAGGTCTCCAGTGAAAAATTAATAACTTCTATATTCTTGAATAACAAAATTTTACTGATTTTAATATAAGGGAGAGAATATGAAATAAAAAAGAATTACTAGAAAAAAGGGACTCTTGATAAGGGGAACAGGAGTGATTATTAACAGTTCTAGGACTTGTACTCATCGTAAAAATTCAATGTGAATCCCTGTGCTGAGAAGTGATGCTTTGTGGTAGTAATAATCATGATAACACCACCTATTTTCTCTCTCCTAGGACTACAGAGACATCATTGACACGCCCATGGATTTTGCTACTGTTAGAGAAACTTTAGAGGCTGGGAATTATGAGTCACCAATGGAGTTATGTAAAGATGTCAGACTTATTTTTACTAATTCCAAAGCATATACACCAAGCAAAAGATCAAGGGTATATAATTAAATTATTTTCTTTTATGACTAGATTAAGTTAGAGGAGTAGGTTAGGTGACTAAATGTTGCTTTCACTTAAAATTTAGATCAAAGTTAACTTTCTGTTATGTTCTTAATGGTGTCCTACTAGAAAAAGAATTTATAACTTTCTACTCAGCTTCTTGTATGAAATAAGAATGATGTTATCTTTGATGTCTGGGAATGGTTACTTATCTGGAAATAGTGTGATTGAATAGATAGATGCAAATTGTCCTGGTACGCACCAGAGCCATCTGGGCTTACCTTTTCTAGCTATTATCTGCCTTTATGGAGCATTTTTTGTGAATTATTTGTACAAATAAGTAAAAATACAATTTAACACTCTTTGACCAGACATGACATCACAAAGGAGTTCTATAAATAGCAATGAAATGAGAAAGAATAGAAGCTAGCGCTAGGTAGAAAACAGGTTCGAACCTTTGGGGTAGTTACAGTGTAATAGAGTTGAAAATAAGGAGTTCTGTCTGTGTGAGCCATTTCAGTTTAGAGTAGGGATCTCAAAACTTGGAAGATCCTATTCTAAACACAAAAATACTTAATTGTTAAAATGGTTCACTTTACTTTTTCATCAAAAGATTAGGAAAAACGGATGTAAAAAGCAATATTGAAATTCTAAAGAGTTTTTACTAGAAAAATGCTTATAATATTTACTGAACAAAGGTATTTTCCTTTGAGGAATGTTTGAACACTATTTTTGTCCTCACAGATTTACAGCATGAGTTTGCGCTTGTCTGCCTTCTTTGAAGAACATATTAGTTCAGTTTTATCAGATTATAAATCTGCTCTTCGTTTTCATAAAAGAAATACCATAACCAAAAGGAGGAAGAAAAGAAACAGAAGCAGCTCTGTTTCCAGTAGTGCTGCATCAAGGTATTTAATTTCTTTTAGATACCACTAACTGATCTATAACTTTCATCTAAATGATAGAACTTGGTGTTTTTTAATACTTCCTTTACTATTCCCTATATTGCAGAATGATATATTTGACATGCAAGTTCCTATGATGTGGAGGATTTTTAATCTTTTAACTAAAGCTATACTAGTGTAAGTGCTTAAATTCAAACTGCTAAATCTATACAGTAAAACAGCATTTTTAGGGTAGTGATGGCATCATGCTTTCCGTCATATAACTTTAGCATTTACAGCGATCCTTCACTAAATATTCACTTTCAAAGGCTCACAATCATATGAAATCCACTACAAATCTCATATTTTAACATATTTCATAATAGTACAAATATTGAATCCAACAATATTGTAAAACTGTTTCATTTATTCACATAGAGCTATAAGAGTGACTGACAATACTATTTTATTTACAGCCCTGAAAGGAAAAAAAGGATCTTAAAACCCCAGCTAAAGTCAGAAATTTCTACCTCTGCATTCTCTACACCTACACGATCAATACCACCAAGACACAATGCTGCTCAGATAAACGGTAAAACAGAATCTAGCTCTGTGGTTCGAACCAGAAGCAACCGAGTGGTTGTAGATCCGATTATCACTGAGCAACCATCTACTTCTTCGGCCACAAAAACTTTTATTACAAAAGCAAATGCATCTGCAATACCAGGGAAAACAAGTAAGACTCACTTTCTAAATTGAAATGTGTATGATGATTGTCTTAATTTAAACTTTTACTTTGCCAAATGTAATATGCTGGGTTTTAGTAATTTTAGAGACAGTTGTTTTTGCCGTTGTTTTCCTGTTAAAAATATTTTTTTAATAAGAAAAATTAAATTGAGGTTTAGATCATTATAAACTAATGCTTAAAAATGGCAACTCTGATCTAAACTACCTGAATTTAAATCATAGTACCCATAGTAGCTAGCAATTTGGCAAGACTTGCCTTTGTAATTTTGAAATGATGGGACAGCTTCTAAAAAGGCTGAAACTCTTAAGAGTTTCTAGTCGGATATGCCTTTTTCCTATTAGAAAGTGTATTTCCTAAGAAAGCTTTAAGCATCCTTCAGGTTTTGTCATCTTGACTGATTCAGATCATTCAGATTAACCTTTCTTCTTGTCTTTAGGTTCAATAACTCTTAATCTTTAACTTTTTGTATGTGTGTTTCAGTACTAGAGAATTCCATGAAACATTCCAAAGTTTTAAATACTATTTCCAGTCCTGGTCAATCCAGTTTTAGTCATGGCACTAGGAATAATTCTGCAAAAGAAAACATGGAAAAGGAAAAGCCAGTCAAACGTAAAATGAAGTCATCCGTACTCCCAAAGGCATCCACTCTTTCAAAGTCATCAGCTGTCATTGAGCAAGGTAAGGTGGTATTTTCAAGATACAGTAGATCCTTCTTAAAAATGATGCTTTTGTTGGAATTAGCATTTATATCCACTTTTCAGGTTGCCCACTTAAAAGTCACACATCTGTATTAGTTGATAAATTTACTGCAGTGAGCTATGATTATGCCATTGCACTCCATCCTTGTCAGTAGAATGATACCCTGTCTCAAAAGAAAAAAAAAAAAGAAATATATCAAAGTTTAAATTAAATAGGATATAGTTGACCAATTGTGGCATTCTTCACTTCTTTAGAAAAATGTTTAAGTATGCTGGACACGGTAGCTCACGCCTGTAATCCCAGCACTTTGGGAGGCCAAAGTGCGGATCATGAGATCAGGTATTTGAGACCAGCCTGGCCAACATAGTAAAACCCCGTCTCTCTTTTTAAAAAAATATAAAAATTTAGCTGGGCATGGTTGTGGGTGCTTGTAATCCCAGCTCAAGGCTGAGGCAGGAGAATCCCTTACCCTGGGAGGCCGAGGTTGCAGTGAGCTGAGATCACGCCCCACTGTACTCCAGCCTGGGCAACAGTGTTAGACGCCGTCACACACAAAAAAAGTTGAAATAATTATTGGATCACTAAACAACTTATTTTTCTAGATGGACTTTTACTAAATAATGCATTACGGTTGTCTGCAGCTGTAGAATACAACTTTTGACTCCTTGCTGTTATACTTCAAGTTCTTTGAACTTAAGGTTTTTTCTTGTAAAGTCTTTATATTTGAAAGATGGAGAAAGTAAATAATAAAATATAGCATATGACATGTTTAAATAATAGGGCTTCTTGGCAGCAGACAGCCCAATAAGCATTTTGCATCATGACTTTCAAAGTATGTCTGAGACATTTCTTCTTCATTGCTGTCTTCAGAAACCTCTCTCAAAATTTAATTTCCCTACTGAAATGTCCTCATTTTGGTTAATGGCATTGGGATCTACCCATGTAAATTTAAAATCAAGGAGTCATCCTTTGCCTTCTCTTGATCAACTGAATCTGTTCAACTGTTTGTTTTTGTTGTTTTAGTAACAGTTCTTAAATCTATTCTTGTCTCTCCAGTCTCACCTCCATGATCTTATTTCAAAGCTTATATAAGGTCTTACCCGGACTAGTTTCCTAAGTGGTCTTCCTGCCTCAGTTTCCAACCCTCTCTTACCCAGTCCCTCTCCCACATTGCAGCCAAGAGTGATCTTTGTGATTATTTCTCTCTAGCACATGTGCATGTGTGCACAGACACAGAGAAAATCCTTCCTTGCCTTCAAATGATATATGGAAACAGATTTTAAATTTTTTGCCTGTTACACAGTACTCTGTTACTTGGCTCTTGCCTAACACTGCAGGTTCTTTTACCTTCTTTCTCTCTTTGTATCCTGCCATACTAAACACTTGGAAGTTCCAGAGTCTTTGCTCTTTTCTTCTTTTGCTGGGATGTCTTTTTTCCCCCCTAGTTTAATGGTTTGTTGCCTCTCGTGTCTCACATAAAATATCATCTTATTTAGGAAGTCTTCTTCTAGCTTGAAGCACTTCCATCTTTTTTTTTTTTAAGACAGGATCTCACTTTGTCACCCAAGCTGGAGTGCAGTGGCCTGATCTCCATTCACTGCAACCTCTGACTCACAGGTTCTAGTGATTCTCCTGCATCAGCCTCCCAAGTAGCTGGAATTATAGGTGTGTGCCACCACACCTGGCTAATTTTGTATTTTTAGTCGAGAAAGGATTTTGCCATGTTGACCAGGCTAAGTCTCAAACTTCTGGCCTCTAGTGATCTATCTGCCTTGGCCTCCCATCGTATTGGGATTTCAAATGTGACTCACCACGCCCAGCCAAGCACTTCCATTTTTATGTGCCAGAAAACCCTGTTCATTACCTTTGGTGGTACTTAACAATGTTGATCAAATTATTATTTTTCACATGTCTATATCTCCAGAAGATTCTGAGCTTTCATGTTGACTCATTTTTAATGACCATTATATAGAAGATACAAGTTTTTGAATAAATAAGAAAAGTACTTTGCATATGAATGTTTCACATTTGTAATGTCTGCTCTTTCTGAACTGAATTTAGGGTTTGAATAGTATATTGGCCTTGCTTCTATTCATTCATGAATCCTAGAGAAATCAATTATATATGGTAAATTGATCCTAGCATTGTGATAGGGGAGGTCTGGTCTCATAGCCAATTTGATTTATAATTTTTGAGTATTACAAATACTCAAATACTGCTACTGTGTAGAAATACCATTATTATTATCTATTAGGTAACATTAACAGGAATGTAAAAAATGATACCTAAATTAACTATTTAGAATCAAGCAGTGTTGTCTAGTGGAATACAATCCAAATATGTAATTTAATACATACATATAATATGTAATTTAATACAGTAATACAATCCAAATACATAATTTAAAATTTTGTAGCCACCGTATTTAGTAAAAACAAACAGATCATGACTAAAACACCAAAAGCATTGGCAACAAAAGCCAAAATAGGCAAATGGTACTTAACTAAACTCCAGAGCTTCTGTACAGCAAAAGAAGCAATCATTAGAGTGAACCAGCAACCAACAGAATGGGAAAAAAATTTTGCAATCTACCAATCTGACAAAGGGCTAATGTCCAGAATCTACAAAGAACTAAAACAGATTTACAAGAAAAAAAAACAGACCCATCCAAAAGTGGGTGAAGGATATGAACAGATACTTTTCAAAAGAAGATATATATGAGGCCAGCAAACATAGGAAAAATTCTCATCATCACTGATTATTAGATAAATGCAAATCAAAACCACATTGAGATACCACCTCTTGCCAGTTAGAATGGCGATCATTAAAAAATCTGGAGACAACAGATGCTGGAGATTATGTGGAGAAATAGGAACAGTTTTATACTGTTGGTGGGAGTGTAAACTAGTTCAACCATTGTGGAAGACAGTGGCGATTCCTCAAGGACCTAGACATAGAAATACCATTTGACCCAGCAATCCCATTACTGGGTATATACCCAAAGGATTAGAAATCATTCTGTTATAAAGACACATGCACACGTATGTTCATAGTGGCACTGTTTACAATAGCAAAGACCTGGAACCAACCCAAATGCCCATCGACGATAGACTGAACAAGGAAAATGTGGCACATATACATCATGGAATACTATGCAGCCATAAAAAAGGATGAGTTCATGTCCTTTGCAGGAACATGGATGAATCTGGAAGCCATCATTCTCTGCAAACTGACACAAGAACAGAAAATCAAACTCTGCTTGTTCTCACTCATAGGTGTTGAACTGTGATCCCCACAGGGAGGGGAGCATCATACACTGGGGTCTGTTGGGTGGTGGGGGCAAGGGAGGGATAGCTGGAGGGGGTGGGGAGGTTGGGGAAGGTTAACATGGGGAGGAATGCCAGATATGGGTGACAGGGGAATGGAGGCAGCAAAACACATTGCTACGTGTGTACCTATGCAACAATCCTGCATGATCTGCACATGTAACCCAGAACGTAAAGTCCAATAAAAAAATAAAATCTGGGAAACAAAAAAAAAAAATAAAAACAAACATGTAAAATTAGTTGTAATAATATATTATATCCAAAATGTTATTTCAGTGTTTAGTCAGTATTTTAAAATGTATACTGCTTTCATACTTCTATTGAAATTTGATTAAAAATTCAGTTCCTAAGCTGTGTAACTTTTCATGTGCCCAGGACAACACAACACAGTTGCAGATCAGTGATTTACAAACCTAAAAAAAAAAACCAAAAAACTTCCTTTTTTTTTTTTTAAATAAGGATGGGGTTTCACCATGTTGGTCAGGCTGGCCTTGAACTCCCGACCTCAGGTGATCCACCCGTCTTGGCCTCCAAAGTGCTTGGATTACAGGCGTGAGCCACCATGCCTGGCCTGAATTCCTTAAGAAAGCTGCATTCATGCATTCTTCCTTAACCTTTTTACATTATATATTGCTTTATAAAGTTGATGAGACCTATAGTCCCTGCCCCAGAAAAATGTACATAAACATACCCAAACACAATGTTGGACCATTTCAAGGGATTCAGGTAGTAGGTACAGGTACTGGATATTTAGAACCCTTATATTCTTAGTGCAAAACAAAAGAAATTTGCAGAATCCTCAGGAAATTTAAATGTCAGTTGCTCCATGTGAAATGCTTTATTCCTTTATGTCCACACCTACATTTTTTCCCAACCACTAATCTAAAGAGATTCATTTCACTATGGGGGGGTCAGGAAATGAAAGCTTTGCATTTTCTCTCTGCTACTTGGCTCTGACCTTTGGTGGGTCACTCAACCATAATTTTTTTTTTTTTTTTTGACAGAATCTTGGTTCTTGTCGCCCAGGCTGGAGTGCAGTGGCGTGATCTAGGCTCTCTGTAGCCTCCGCGGAGGCAATTCTCATCCTCAGCCTCTTTAGTAGCTGGGATTACAGGCACTTGCCACCATGCCCAGCTAATTTTTATACTTCGAGTAGAGATGGGGTTTCGCCGTGTCAGTCAGGCTGGTCTTGAACTCCTGACCTTGGGTGATCCTGCCTGCCTCAGCCTCCCAAAGTGCTGGGATTACAGGCATGAACGACCAGGCCCGGCCAACCATGATTTTCTTATTTACAAAGTACAGTTCAAACCTGTGACCAAAAAAAATGTTATAAAGAAGTATTCTCTTTAAATGCAGTTTTCCATCTATGAATTTCCTAAAAAATAGTGCATTGCAAATCACCTACCATTTCAAATAAAAACATGTCAGAAATTTGGAGGGAAAAAGAGAGTTACTGTTCCTATGGCATATTTTTCCTTTATCTAAGTCATAGCATTTTCTTCTACAGCAGAAACGTAATTCATGATCTCCAGATCCTACAGGTTTAGAATTTGATTGCCAGCGTTTTCTCTCTTTTCTTACTGTTTTTCGAAGCATAATGGCCTTGTATCATGGAGTTTGTTAAAGTGGGATCTTAATCATGATAATGGTGGCACACATGGTGATTTTGATTGATACATATAATCAGTATTTCCTAGGATTATAGTCATCATTTATTACATAAGGAGATAAGACTGTTAAAAGCCTGTGAAGAAAATCTGCAATTTGGTTGTTTTTGAATCCTCTTGAAACAGTCTGAGAACAAAGTTTGTGACCAAGAGTAACTTATTTCTAAGTTAGGAATAAGAAACCTTTGGTCATCCCAGCTTTATAATCAATCACCATGTTAACTTACATAAGTTATTTATTTTCTGTGAGCTTCACCTCCCTCATGAGATCATTAAGAATCCCTTTTTTAAATTAGAAAATAAATAATATCATAGAGCTGTTTCTAGATTCTTTTTTTCTCATTTTAATAAAATAATTTGGGTTATATCATTACATATAAGTATACCAGTGGGGCCTTACTGACAAGTTTGAGGGTCAAACAACAAAAGAAATTCCATGTATTAAGTATACTGTTGTTCCCTTTTAGGAGATTGTAAGAACAACGTTCTTGTACCAGGAACCATTCAAGTAAATGGCCATGGAGGACAGCCATCAAAACTTGTGAAGAGGGGACCTGGAAGGAAACCTAAAGTAGAAGTTAATACCACTAGTGGTGAAATTATACACAAGAAAAGGGGTAGAAAGCCCAAAAAACTACA
Organism: Saimiri boliviensis; assembly: GCF_048565385.1. Lineage (NCBI taxonomy): Eukaryota > Metazoa > Chordata > Mammalia > Primates > Cebidae > Saimiri > Saimiri boliviensis. The sequence continues at coordinate 108,759,520 of NC_133452.1, forward strand.
GTATGCAAAGCCAGAAAATGTAGAGCAAAATAATGTGCATCCCATCAGAGATGAAGTAGTTCCTTCTTCAACATGCAATTTTCTTCCTGAAACTAATAATGTAAAGGAAGATTTGTTACAGAAAAAGAATCGTGGAGGTAGAAAACCGAAAAGGAAGATGAAGACACAAACACTAGATTCAGATCTCCTAGTCCCCGCAAGTGTCAAGGTGCTAAGGAGAAGTAACCGAAAAAAGACAGATGATCCTATAGATGAGGAAGAAGAGTTTGAAGAACTCAAAGCCTCTGAACCCCACATGAGAACTAGAAACCAAGGTCGAAGGACAGCTTTCTATAATGAGGATGACTCTGAAGAGGAGCAAAGGCAACTGTTGTTTGAAGACACCTCTTTAACTTTTGGAACTTCTAGTAGAGGACGAGTCCGAAAGTTGACTGAAAAAGCAAAAGCTAATTTAATTGGTTGGTAACTTGTACCAAAATATTTTACTTCAAAATCTATAAAGCAGGTACAGTTAAGGAATAAATAGAAAGAAGGCTTCTGCTTCCTTGCTGCTATGGTGGAGTAGGGAATGTTACCATTTGATTTGCAAAAAACAAAAAACAAAAAAAACTTACAAGACACTTCACTTCTTTGAATGAATATATATATATATAAATATATACATATATATTTTAAATGTTTGCTATTTATTGCCCTTAGATAGGTTATGCATTTTCACATTGATTTCATTCACTGTTCGAAACAAAAGAAATTGATCTATAATGAATTCCCTGATTTATTTATAGAAAAGACAGTTCTGCTACACTCTTTAGGAGCATAATATTCCTAGTGATAGAGCATTTCATGTTAAAATGAATTATTTTTGACCAAGCAAGGTACATTTCTATTGATACAAGTCATGCCCCTAAAAGACATATGTTATACAGAGTAGCAGTGAATTAAGAAATGTTTCCTCTAAAAGATTAATATAAAATTTCCATCATTTGATACCCTAAAAAGTTTAATTTTAATTTTAGAATATTCATCTGCAAAGTATCTAGAGGAGGCTTTTGCTTTATTCCATTTCTGCCAAACTTAAGAGAAAATGTACTGATGAAGGGAAACATATCCACATTGGAAAACGTTTGACTGTCTAATTTTTCAGACCTTGATTCTTATATCACTCAATCTCTGTTTATTGTGCCAAAGACTGAGAATCAGTGCAGTGGAAAGTCTGTTTTTGACTGTCAGGACAGCATACACTTTTCGATATTGGAAAGGCTATATATTCTAAAGAGCAAGTTATTAAAGAGTTATGCTGAGATATATCTTTTTTTGGTACTAATAGAAAATAATGCACTGGTGGGTCCTTTGACAGAGATGTTCTAGAGGAAATGTTTAAGTGGTTAAAGGATTCAAGGAAAATACAGGAAAAAAGGTATGTGATTTGATGTTTACTTGTTGATCTGGATTAATGTCATTTCTAAACTGTAGACATATCTAATAGGCTAAAATGACTTACAAAGAAACATGTCTGTGTGTGTATGTGTATATATTGATAAATGGGTATAATTAAATATATATACAAACACATACTTATATACTATTACCCAGGTATAAATTCTTTTTTCAGGATTTTTTAGATAGCAGTAGAATAAAAATAATTTTAAAATGTCATACTTTATAGTTTAATTTTAAGGGAGAAATTGGTTATTTTCAATTATCGAAGGTTAAAATAGGCCAAATCACTTTTTATGCAATCATGTTTTATACAGTGGTCTCATTGCACATTGTGTTTTTTCTGCACTTTTTACGGTATCCTTATCATGCTGGTATGTCAGTATACACCCTAAAGAAAAACTCCATTTAATGATTGTGCCTTGTATTCTATTATTTTTTGCATCATTAGTAAAATTAAGTTGTCTATTGTAAATGATAACTATATGACTTAGGAGAATGTATTGCTATATGTACTGCTATGGAAAAGGAAAGCAGTTATTTATTTGTTTATGGTACAGTTAGTTATTTTATACCTTAAAAACCAACATAACTACCATTTCTATTGTTTAAAAATTACTGTCCATTTTTTAAAAATTTTAAAGAATGTAGTATTTTCTGAGGACTGGTATGGTACAAAAATGTAACCAAAATTTTCAGATACTACATTTTTAAGAAGTGAGGATGGGGAAAATATGTATCAGCATGACCCTGATGTGGAAAAATAAAGTCTGCAATTGAACCTTGGCAAAATACATTACATAATATTTCTTTAATTATTTCTGATAAGGATAAATAGTAGCTGTCATTTAACTGTCTGAAGAATGCAAAGTGATACATTTGGGCTTTCTAGATCATTTGTAACTCAATTTGTACAGAAATTCTCCTGTGAAATTAAGTAAACCATTTTCCAGATCTTGACTGCATTGCTGTGATTTTGCAGTTAAAAAATAATTTCAAAATTTTCAGGTTTTTTGTATATTTATTTTTCTCTAACAAATATATTTAACTAAAATTAAAATTCAATAGTTACAGTCTTCGTAATGCAGAAATGGTTGGCTGGATTGTATAGAAAAATGAGTCTTTCAATTACACCATTCTTGAAAATAATAGTGTATGTTTGAAATTTGTCATTAATTAGTTGCTTTTGAAGGCAATCTATTTGGAATATGTAATTTCCTGTTATCTGCATTGTGTTAGGAAAAATAATAGGCTATAAAATCAATTTTTGTAAAAAAAAAAAAAATGTACAGTTTCAAGTTGTGTACAGAAAAAGGAAGACCATACACAGTCTTAGGGTGGAATATACCTCTAGTACAGTGTATGTGTTAATTCCAACTCTTGAGCAAAGAAATGAGTATTTACCATCTTTCCTATAACACATAAATGTATTATTCATGTTCTAAAGACACTGTATATTTATGACCTTATTTGGACATTATTAGACACTGGTTTCTTAGTAAAGCACAGTAACTTGGATCAGATTCTTTGTAATCGAAACACTTAAACATGTATTAGTAATACCAATATATTTAGATTTTGTATTTTTATAATTTAGCTTCTATACATTGCAAAAGTTGAATTAAGAAATTTAAGTCATCATCATATTTTTGTTTTCTTTACCACTTGGGAAAATAATCCTCTTTGAGGCAGTAACACTATGTATGTACTGTTGATAGATCAGAAAGAAATGTTGGCAGTTGTCTTAGGTGAGCAATAAAAACATCTCAAATTTACTGAAAGTTCAGAAATAAAACTGTTACATGCATGGAAAGTGTAAACCAATTTAGGTATTTCTAAGTACCCAATCCTAATATTCTCTTTCCCAACTCCAACATTCTCAAGTCCCAGAGGAAAAGTTTAAAGTTTAAGTGGCGCATTAGTTTAAATATTCAGTCTAATCAGAGACTCACAACCCTGGGCAATAGATATATAGCTTTTTAAAATGTTAGCCTTTGTGACTTGCTGTAGTGGCATTGGACTATTTTCTGCATGTATTATGAATTGAAGATTTGTTGGCGTTGTTTAAATTGTTTTTATTGCACAGCTTCACTACAGATTTAAAGACTGTTTGGTGGCATTATTATAAAACTGTCTTCCTCCTTTAATGTAAGCAAATAACTGTACAGAGTAATTGTGAGCTGGATTAGGTCACATCTGAGACTTGGGGTTGGCTAAATTTAGTTATCACTTGGAATTGAATTACATAAGATACAGTGATCAGAGAAAATATCTTTGTGCAGCATGTATGTTAAATAACTGTCCCTCATCTGCAGTGCAGTAAATTAATCAGACATTTTAAGAAACGTATTCAGATATCATTTTTATCTTTTATGTTAGCAGCATTTACATGTTTTCAAATATGATTTGTACTATAATTTCTTCAGTTAACTGTTTACTTCAATTCTGACATTCCGTTTTATACATATATACATACTGTATATCTCTTTCAAAGGTCAGCTAGAAGTAATTTTTTCAGTTTTCTATCTAAGGAAAACAGATTTATTCTGAATGTTTTTGTTCACCTGAAACTTATTTTTGAGTAAGTTGAAAGGACCAAGATGCTTGAGTGATTAAAGGGCTGTAAGTGTTCTGCTTATATGCAGGAGTTACATGATTTTAAAAGTCATAATAGGGGAAGTCATTTTATCATCTGTTTACTCCTATTAACCTAAAAAGTATTTCTAACGTAACAGATTGAGCAGTGGTTTTGTTAAACTTAGGTTTATTTTCCCATTAAAATTTGACATTTTAATTTAAATTACACTTTTCTTTGCTTCTACTCTTGTACTTTCCATTAGTTAGCCTAATTTCCAGGTGATCTGAACTAAAATTAATACTACATTTACTAAGAAACTTTTTGTTGATTATACTGAGCAAAGTGCTACAAATGAACAGTCATTATGCACTATGTATAGTACTAAGAAAAGGTCAAATTGAGTCAGAAGACTATAAGTACCACTTTTGGCGCTCCAGAGATAAACCTTGTACACACTGCAGTAAAACAGTAAGTAGAAAATATGAGCTATAGGTATTATTTTTAGTTTTGATAGCTCTGTGTTGAAACACTTTTTTAATGCAGATAAAATTGTCAGGAAATTAACCTTATGGCACAGACCAAATATGTAGTAGTGCATGGCTAAGTTTCTACAATTGAAGGAGCCAAGAAAATAGGTTCAAGATGGAATATAGTACACATGCATATAAGGCAGATGCACACATGCTGGTTACTTAAGATTGTGTGTGTTGATATAGTCACAATGATAGACTATAAAATGAGACAATACAAAGTTACATTTTTGGACCATATTAAAAGTGTAAGAAGACAGGGGTCTTATTGAAGATCTTTTAGAAAACTTAAATTCTGTCACAGAATATTTAGATATGTGTAGAATGTAGCTCAATTTTTTAAAAGTAACTGACTTAGAGGGTGAAAGTTGAAACTGACACATTTTCAAATTAAAATTATGCTTTTTTTGTACAGAAAACTGTTTAAACACAAGCAGATCTGTTGTATGTAACAAGTAACACAGAGTTTAAAAACAAATTAATTATTTAGCTTTATTGACGTTTGGTTTTTTCTTCCGAACCTGGAGTATCATAAACAGCAATCTCACACCAGAATAGCAGTGCCCTTTCTTTTTGTACATATTGATTGGACCTTTCTTTACTGTTACGTGGACACTTTCTATGTTAGTTTTGATGCATAATTCTTTGAATCCTTTTATACAAACTAGAATGTATGTGTAAGAATTCCTGTCCCTGCAATGTAGTAACTACAAACTTATTTTTAAATAAATAGAAAACTTGTTTTTCTAAGCTATTTTGTAGAGCCTCATGATTTATTATTTGCTTAAAATTTTTTTGGCAACACATAACGCACTTAGTACATAATTTCAACAAGCTGTTAACCAAAGTGATCATATGTCAGATGCCATTATGTAAATGCTGATTTATTAGAGTTTCCAGTGCCCTGTGTATTTTGCAAATTGTGAAAACTGTCAATTAAAAGATTTTTAGGTGCCCAGATGTAAATTAATTCCAAAACAACTGAAGGTTAAACAAAAACTCATATGCCTTTTATGCATACATTTAATAAAATAATTTTATTGATTTCTTACTATGAGCAAGTCACTGTGATTGGTGATAATTCAGTATGCAGATACATTTGTAAGAGAGGTTTCAGTGGAACACCGCATATTTTCTCAAAAATGCAATTTCTGGAGAATGATGAAAGAATTTCACTTGTTAACTGCTTGTATTGAGGTTCATAAAGTTATTGCAGTTTTCCTAGAAATTGTCAGATTGGCATGCATTTTTACTAAGAATCCCAATTTTAGTATGAAGACTGAGATATGAAGACATAAGTCTTTAACAATTCAAATTAAGCACATGGAGTGATTTGTAATTTTGTGTTAATTTCTCCCTAAGATGTTTTGTTAAAATGATTTTGTATAAAATTTCTCAGTTGAGGAAGGCAGGTAAAAATCAGCAGACTTTCTTTCAGAAGTCTGCTGATAACAATACCTGGTATATACTTAGAAGAACCAGCTAAGAAAAATTCACTTTCAGCAACCACTCTTTACTGGTTTCTCTTTAATAATACCAACTTTATGAGCCAAGATTCCCTAGTATTTAATGGAAGTAAGATTAAAGACCAAAGCACAAAACCTTTGTTCCTTGCAATATAGTACTTCATGTTTGTAATCAGTGTGTGCTAAAGTTAACACATTTACCACTTACGGGTTACTTTTTGGGAAAAGAATGGTGGAAGATTCAATGAAAAACCTTTCTACCTAATTGGTTAGACATACTGGCAGCACAGTGTAATGAGAAGAACTGGCTTGGAGTTGGGAAATGGTAGTTTGACTTTCATTCCTGACAGGAAGTAGAGGAACCCCAGCAAGGTCATAACTCTTAGAGCTTCATTTTCCTCATCTGTAAACTTTTAAAAGTTGATTAAATTATCTGTGAGATCTAATTCTGTTCAAATTGCCAGTGGTGATAATCTCATTTGTATATTGTCTTCTGTACTCATGGCTCAACCTTGGCTTTTATATTTAGTCCCTAAGAGTACAATATTTAATGTGTAGCTTGCAGACAAGCTGTGTCTTGCGGCCATGACCTGACTGTTGTGTGAGGTTTTTCTGAACCCTTAGAAGAAGAACTTTTGATGTTTTCACAACACACTATTGTATTGCTGTAAATTGTGAATTGCTTTAAAAATACATGTTTACTAATAAAAAGAAGTACAGGCACACTTTATTTTATTGTGCTTTGCATTATTGCACTTAGCAGATAACTGGTAACCCTGCATCCAGCAAGGCTGTCAGTGCATTTTTCCAATAGCAAGTGATAACTTCATGTGTCACATTTTGGTAACTGCAGTGATTTTCAACTTTTAAAATATAATATCTGTTCATGGTGATCTGTAATCATTTATGTTACCACTGTAATTGTTTTGTGGTTACCACAGACCTCACCCATATAAGATAGTTAACACATGTTCTGTGTGTTCTGACTGTTGCAATGAATGGCCATTCCCCCATCTCTCTCCCTCTTCTGGGGGCCTCCTATTCCCTGAGATATACCAATATTGAAATTAGACCAATAATCACCCTACCATGGGTGTAATAAAAGTGCAAGGGGGTGCTGGTGAAGAAGCAAGTTATCCAGATGATTTAGCTATTATCACTGATCAAAATGTACACAAATTTTCAATACAGATTGAACTTTCTTGGTAGAAGGAGCAATCTAGGACTTTTCATAGCTAGAGAGAAGTGAATGCCTAGCTTCAAAGGGCATGCTAACTCATTGGGGGCTAATGCAGCTGGTGTTAAGATGAAGCCAATGATTCTTTATCATTCCAAAAATTTTAGGGCCCTTAAAAATTACAGTAAATCTACCCTACCATGCTCTATCAATGGAACAACAAAGCCTGCATGACAGCACATCTGTTTACAGCATGGTTTACTGAATATTTTAAGCCCATTGTTAAGACTGACTTTTCAGAAAGGGAAAAAAAAAAAGATTCCTTTGAAAATACTACTGCTTGTTGACAACTTGATCACCCAAGAACTCTGATGGGACTGTACAAGGTGATTAGTGTTTTCGTGCCTGCTAACTCATCGTCTGTTCTGCACCTCACAGTTAAAGGAGTCACTTTGATTTTCAAGTTTTGTTATTTAAGAAATACAGATTGTAAGATTATAGCTTCCAGAGATTCCTCTGAGGAATGTGGTCAGAGTACACTGAAACCCTTCTGGAAATGATTCACCATTCTAGATGCCATTAAGAACATTCACGATTCACTGGAGATCAAAATATCAACATTAACGAATTTGGAAGAAGTTGATTCCAGCCTTCATGGACAATTCTAAGGGTTCAAGAATTCAGTGGAAGAAGTCACTGCAGACATCATGAAAATAGCTCAAGAACTAGAATTGGAAGTGGAGCCTAAAGATGTGACTGAATTTCTCCAATCTCTTGATAAAACTTGAATGAACGAGGAGTTGCTTCTTATGGATGAGCAAAGAAAATGGTTTACTGGGATTAAATCTGCTCTTGGAGAAGATGCTGTCAACATTGTTGAAATGACAACAAAGAACTTAAATACATAAATTTAGGTAATAAAGCAGCAGCTGTTTGAGAGGATTGACCCCAGTTTTGAAAGTTCTGTGGGTAAAATGCTATCACATAGCATTGCATGCTACATAGAAATCTTTTGTGAAAGGAAGATTCCAATGGATGCAGCATACTTCAGTGTTATCTTAAGAAATTGACACAGCCACCCCAACCTTCAGCAACCACCACCCTGATTAGTCAGCAGGCATCAATATTGGGGCGAGACCCTCCACCAGCAAAAAAGATTCTAACTTTCTGAAGGCTCAGATGATCATTAGCATTTCCTAGCAATAATGTATTTTTAAAACTAAAGTATGTACATTGTTTTAAAGACGTAATTCTGTTTCACATGTAACAGACTAACAGTATGGTGTAAACATAATTTTATATGCACTAGGAAACCAAAAATTTACTATGACTCACATTATTGCAGTATTTGTTTTATTTTGGTGCTCTGGAATCAAAACCACAATATCTCCAAGATACCTCTACTAAAGTTTGTGATTTTCCAGGGTACCTCTGGGAAATCTCCCAAGATAATACACACACACACAGACACATTTATTGATTGATTAATTGGCTGATTGATTGTAAAGACAGGAATTTCACTATGTTGCCCAAGCTGGTCTCAAACTACTGGGCTAAAGTAATCCTGTCACTTCGGCCTTCCAAAGTACTAAGATTACATGCATAAACCACTGAGCCAAGCCCATCCTGAAATTGTTACCTCATTTTACCTAAATTGAAATCCAATTAGGTGGTAAAACAATCAGTGGTTTTCAGAGAAAAATTAATCATTTGATTAAGATAGGATCTTAAGGATCTTGATAAGATAGGGTAGCTGAGGATAATAGTTGGTTTTCTATTTATTATTTTTTATTTTGTTTTTATTTCTTTTTTTGAGACAGAGTCTTACTCTGTTGCCCAGGCTGGAGTGCAGTGGTGTAGCCTTAGCTTACTGCAACCTCCACGTCTCCCATTCAAGTGATTCTCCTGCCTCAGCCTCCCAAGTAGCTGGGCCTACAGGCGTGCACTACCTCACTCGGCTAATTTTTGTATTTTTAGGAGAAAGGAGATTTCACCATGTTGGCCAGGCTGGTCTCAAACTCCTGACCTCAGGTGATCCATCTGTCTCGGCCTCCGAAAGTGCTGGGATTACAGGTGTGAGCCACCGCACCCAGCCACACAGTTATATTTCTCTGTCACTATTGTTCTCAGTTTAGTGTCAGCTACCTATATTAATCACAAATTTTAATGAAAATAAGTTTCCAAGAGAAAACTGAAAGGATGGCAGTTTAAAACTATCATATGCAAGTATTTTTGTAGAACAGCAAATCTCATTTATATATATAGCAAAATTTTAAAACATTGAAGTTGCAAAAATGAAAAATTTTATTAAAAATATGACTTGAAGACAGCAGCTCCATAGTGTACAAATAGAAACAAGTGTATATATACTTAAATTTATCCATAGTGAGCAGTATTTCAGTGTTGCTTATAACTGCAGTGTACTCAATTTTAAGTTACATGAGGATCTTTAAAATTATGTTCAAGGTGGCATACTATAGAACAATTACTGTTATAAAACACTTTGTCAAGGCTGGGCATGGTGGTATATACCTGTAATCCCAGCACTCTGGGAGGCCAAGAACTCTGAGCCCAGGAGTTCAAGACCAGCCTGGGCATTATGGTGAAACACCATCTCTGTAAAAAGTTAGCTAGGCATGGTGGCACATGCCTCTAGTCCCAACTACTTGGGAGGCTCACACAGGAGGATTGCTTGAGCCCAGGAAGTTGAGGCTGCAGTGAGCTGAGATAGTGCCACTGCACTCCAGCCTGAGTGACAGAAGGAGAGCCTCTCTCAAAAAATAAAAACTGTCAGAATTATAATTCAATTTATTTGAAGACATGTTTTATGTTTTAGCTATTACAAATATTGTGTAAAAGTAATGTTAGCTTATATGTTCAGTGGACCAATGTAAGAAGTTTAGGTACTCTAGACTAACTTGTGCGTTCTTGAGAAAGCAAACCCAATCTTCATTTAACAAATTAAATGTGGGCTTATATTATATTCCACATTTATACAGAAAAAAAGGCTATTTTTAAAATATAATTTCAACTTTTAGATTCGGAGGTTACATGTGCAGGCTTGTTACCCAAGTACGCTGCTGAGGTTTGGGGTACAACTGAACTTATAATGCAGGTACCAAGCATAGTACCCATAGTTTTTCAATCCTTGTCTCCCTTCTTCCCTAGCCCATTTACTAGTCCGCAGTATCTATTGCTTTCATCTTTATATCCATGAGTAACCAATGTTTAGCTCCCACTTATAAGAGAGAACATGTGGCATTTGACTTTTCTCTTTCTGTATTAATTCACTTGGGATAATGGCCTTGAGGTGCATTCATGTTGCTGCAAATGATGACTTCATTTCTTATGGCTGCTTAGTATCCGATGTTATATGTACCACATTTTATTTATCCAATCTACCTAGGTTTATTTCATGTTTTTTCTCTGATTAATAGTGCTGTGACGTACAACTTGTCAAGATTGATCATTAAATCCAAAACTTCAACAGACCAATGATGAGTAATGAGATCAAAGTCATAATAAAAAGTCTTCCAGTAAAAAGAAAGCCTGAGACCTGTTGGCTTCACTGATGAATGCTACCAAACATTTAAAGAACTAACACCAATTGTACTGAAACTATTCCAAAAACTACAGGAGGGAATACTTCTAAACTCATACTATGAGGCCAGTATTTCTCTAATACCAAAACCAGACAAAGACACATAAAAAAAGAGAGAAGAAAGAAAGAGAAGAAAGAAACTGCATGTCTACATTTAAGAACAGAGACTCACCTTAAGAGACTGAATTGCACACCTTTGCAACAGATATGTTCTGATTCTTCGAACCTACAAAACAGTTAAACATAGTGGAATAAAGAAGATAATCAAATAAAGAAAAAAATTACAGGCCAATGTCTTTGATGAATCTTGATGTAAAAATCCTCAAAAAATACTTGCAAACTGAATTCAACAATAAGTGAAAAAAAGTCACCGATTATGACAAAGTGGAATTTGTCCCTAGGATGGAAGGATAGGTCAACATATACAAATCAATCAGTGTCATACAGGACAGAATGACAAACAAATTGATCATTTAAATTGATGCTGAAAAGGCATTTGATAAATTTCAACATCCCTTCATGATTAAAATGCTCAAGAAACTGGATATAGAAGATATACCTCAACATAATAAAAGCCATATTTGACAGATCCACAGCTAGTACCATACGGAATGGGGGAAAACTGAAAGACTTTTCTTAAAGATCTGGAACACAACAAGGATGCCCACTCTCACCATTGCTATTCAACATAGTACTGAAAGTCCTAGCTAGAGCAATCAGACAGCAGAAGGAAATAAAGGGTACCCAAACTGGAAAGAAAGAAGTTATTCTTGTTTGCAGATGATATCATCTTATATTTCGAAAACCTGAAGACCACACACACACACACACACACTATTAGAACTAATATAAAAATTCAGTAAAGTTGCAGGATACAAAATGAACGTACAAAAATCAGTAGCATTTCTATATGCCAACAGTGAACAATCTGAAAAAGAAATTAAACAATAATTCCATTTATAATAACCACAAATAAAATTAAATATCTAGGAATTAACCAAGTAAAAGATCTCTATAAAGAAAACTATAAAACACTAGTGAAAGATATTGAAAAAGACATTAAAAGTGGAAAGATTCCATGTTCATAGAGAAGAATCAATATTGTTAAAATGTCCATACTACCCAAAGAATCTACAGATTCAAAACAAGTCCTATCAAAATACCAGTGACATTGTTCTCAGAAATAGCAAAACAATTCTACCATTTATATATCATCACAAAAGACCCCAAATAGCCAAAACTATTGTAAACGAAGGGAACTAAACTGGAGGAATCACATTATCTGACTTCAAATTATACTACAGAGCTGTAGTAACCAAAACAGCATGGTACTGGCATAAAAACAGACACACATAGACCAATGGAAAAGAATATAGAACCCAGAAACAAGTCCACGCACATACAGGGAACTCATTTTTGACAAAGGTGCAAGGATCATACGTTGGGAAAAGACAGTTTTTTCAGTAAATGGTGCCTGGAAAACTGGATATTCATATGCAGAAGAATGAAACTTAGACCCCTGTCTCTCACTATACAAAAATCAAATCAAAATGCATTAAAGACTTAAATCTGTAACCTCAAACTATGAAGCCACTACAATAAAACATTAGGGAAACATTCCAGGACATTGTTCTGAACAAACATTTCTTGAGTAACACACAACCACAGATGACCAAAGCAAAAATGGACAAATGGGATCACATCAAGTTAAAAAGCTACTGCACAGCAAAGGAAACAATCAGCAAAGTGAAGAGACAACCTACAGAATGGGAGAAGATACTTGTAAACTACCCATCTAATAAGGGATTAATAAACAGGAGCTAAAACTCCTTTATAGGAAAAAAATCCAATAATCCATTTTAAAATGACCAAAAGATTTGAATAGACATTTCTCAAAAGACATACAAATGGCAAACAGTCATATGAAAAGGTGCTTAACATCACTGATCAACAGAGAAATGCAAATAAAAACTACAATCGGATATCATCTCACCCCAGTTAAAATGGCTTTTATCCAAAAGACAGGCAATAACAAATGTTAGCAAGGATGTGGAGAAAAGGGAATGGCATAGTACAACCACTATGGAGAAAAGTTAGGAGGTTTTCTCAAAAAACTAAAATTTGAGCTACCATATGATCCAGCATCCCACTGCTGGGTATATACCCCCCACCAAAAGGAAATCAGTATATCCAAGAGATATCTGAACTCCCATGTTTGCTGTAGCACTGTTCACAGTAGCCAAGATTTGGAAGGAACCTAAATGTCTATCAACAGATGAATGGATAACAAAATGTGGAACATACACACAATGGAGTACTATTCAGCTATACAAAAGAATGAGATCGTGTCATTTGCAACAACATAGATGGAACTGAGGCCATTATGTTAAGTGAAATAAGCCAGGCAACTAGATATTCTTGTTAATTTTCTGTCTTGTGGATCTAATATTGATAGTGTAGTGTTAAAGTCTCCCATTATTATTGTGTGGGTGTCTAAGTCTGTAGGTCATTAAGAACTAGCTTTATGTATCTGGGTGCTCCTGTATTGGGTGCAAATATATTTAGGATAGTTAGCTCTTCTTGTTGCATTGATCCCTTTCCCATTAGGTAATGCCTGTCATCTTTTGATCTTTGTTGGTTGAAAGTCTATTTTATCAGAGACTAGGATTGCAACCACTGATTTTTTTGCTCTCCCTTTGTTTGGTAAATTTTCTTCCATTCCTTTATTTTAAGCCTGTGTGTTCTTAGCATGTGAGACGGGTCTCCTGAATACAGCACACCGATGGGTCTGGACTCTTTATCCAATTTGCCAGTCTGTGTTTTTTTGATTGGGGCATTTGGCGCATTTACATTTAAGTTTAATATTGTAGTGTGTGAATCTGATCCTGCCATTTTGATGCTAGCTGTTTGTTTTACTGGTTAGTTGATGCAGTTTCTTCATTGTGTTGATGGTTTACAATTTCGTATGTTTTTACAGTGGCTGGTACCTGTTGCTTCTTTTCATGTTTAGTGCTTTCTTCAGGAGCTCTTGTGAGGCAGGCCTTGTGGTGACAAAATCTCTCAGTAATTGCTTGTTCATAAAGGATTTTCTATTTCCTTCACTTACGAAGCTTAGTTTGGCTGGATATGAAATTCTGAGTTGAAAATTTTTTCTTTAAGTATGTTGAATATTGGCCCCCACTCTCTTCTGGTTTGTAGGGTTTCAGCTGAGAGATCTGCTGCAAGTCTGATAGGCTTCCCTTTGTGCATAACCTGATCTTTCTTTCTGGCTGTCCTTAGCATTTTGTCCTTCATTTCAACCCTGGTGAATCTGACGAATGTGTGTCTTGGACTTGCTCTTCTTGAGGAATATCTTTGTGGTGTTTTCTGTATTTCTTGATTTTGAATGTTGGCCTGCCTTGCTAGGTTGAGGATGTTCTCCCGTATAATAGCCTGAAGAGTCTTTTCCAGCTTGCATTCATTTTCACCATCACATTCAGATACTCTGATCAAACATAGATTAGGTCTTTTCATATAATCCCGTATTTCTTAGAGGCTTTGTTCATTTCTTTTCACTCTTTTTTCTCTAGTCTTGTCTTTTCATTTTATTTCATTAAGTTGATCTTCAATCTCTGATATCCTTTCTATCACTTGATCAATTCAGTTATTGAAACTTGTCTATGCTTCATAAAGTTCTCGTGCTGTTTTTTCAGCTCCATCAAGTCGTTTATGTTCTTCTGTAAGCTGTTCATTCTAGTTAGCAGTTCGACTAACCCTTTTCAAGTTTCTTAGCTTCCTTGCATGGGTTAGAACATGCTTCTTTAGCTCGGATAACTTTGTTATAAGTTTGTTATTACTCACCTTCTGAAGCCTGCTTCTGTCAATTCGTCAAACTCATTGTCCATCCACTTTTGTTCCTCTGCTGGTCAGGAGTTGTGCTCCCTTGGAGGAGAAGAGGCATTCTGCTTTTTGGTGATTTTGGCCTTTTTGCACTGGTTTCTTCCCATCTTCTTGGATTTATCAACTTTTGGTTTTTGAAAGTTGGTAACTTTCTTACGGGGTCTCTGAGTGGATGTCCCTTCTGTTGCTGATGAGGCTATGTCTTTGTGTTTTTTAGTTTTCCTTCTAACAGGCTTATCTGCTGCAGGACTGGCTGGAGGCCCACTCCAGACCCTGCTTTCCTGGGAATCACCTGTGGGGGCTGCAGAACAGCCCAGATTGCTGCCTGTTCCTTGCTCTGTTAGCTTTGTCGCAGAAGGGTACCCATCAGATGTCAGCCAGAGATCTCCTGTTTGAGGCGTTTCTTAGGTTATACGGGAGTCAGGGAGCCACTTGAGGAGGCAGTCTGTCCCTTATCTGAGCTCAAGGGCTGTTCTGGGAGCTCCATTGCTCCCTGTAGAGCTGCTGGGCAGGGATATTTACATCTGCTGAAGTGGAACTCACAACCACTCTTTTTCACAGGTGCTCTGTCCTGGAAAGGTGGGGCTTTATTTATTAAGTCCCTGATGGGCTGCTGCCTTTTTGAGATGCCCTACCTAGCAAGAAGGGAGTTAGTCATAGTCGGCCTGCAGGGGCCTTGCTGAGCTGCCACAGGCTTTGCCCAGCTGCTTTGTAAACTTCCCAGCGACTTTGTTTACATAAGTAAGGTTAGAACCACCTCAGTAATGGTGGATGCCCCTCCCCTCACCGAGCTAGACCGTCCCAGGCTGAGCTCTGACTGCTGTGCTGGCTGTGAGTATCTCAAGCCAGTGGGTCTTAGCTTGCTGGTCTTTGTGGGGCTGAGCCCCACCCAGCCAGATCACTTGACTCCCTGCTTTCAGCCCCTTTTTATTTTTCCAGGGGAATGAGAAGTTCTGTCTCACTGTCATTCCAGGTGCTGGCTAAAATGGCCACAGAACTTTGTGCTGGAAACTCGGGGCGCTGGTGTTGTAGTAGGCACCAGTGAGAATTTCCTGGTCTGTGGGTTGTAAAGACTACAGGAAAAGCACAATATCTGAGCTGGAGTGCCAGAGTGCCCGAAAAAGTCCCTAATGGCTTCCCTTGGCTAGGAAGGGGAGTTCTACAGCCCTTTGTGCTTCCTGGGTGAGGCAGCCACTGTCTAACCAGTCCGATTGAGATGAACCTGGTACCTCGATTAGAAATGCGGAGATCACTCATCTTCTGTGTCATTCTAGCTGGGAACTGTGCTCTGGAGCTGTTCTATTTGGCCATCTTGGTGGAAGTCCTCTTTTTTTATTTCAAGATGGAGTCTTGCTCTGTTACCCAGGCTGGAGTGCAGTGGTGTGATGTTGACTCACTGCAACATCTGCCACCCGGTTCAAGATTCTCCTGCCTCAGCCTCCCACGTAGCTGAGACTACAGGTGTGTGGCACTACGCCTGGCTAATTTTTGTAGTTTTAGTAGAAACGGGGTTTCACCATGTTGGCCAGGCTGGTCTTGAACTCCTGACCTCAGGTAATCTGCCTGCCTTGGCTTCCCAAAGTGCTGGGATTACAGGTATGAGCCACCGTGCCCTGCTGGGTTTGCATTCTTGAGCTGGCTCTCCGGTTGGACATTATTGGTGTATAGGAATACTACTGATTTTTGTGCATTGATTTTGTATCATTAAACTTTACTGAAGTTGTTTATCAGCTCTAGGAGCCTTTGGGCAAAGACTGTGAGGTTTTCTAGTATAGAATTATATCATCTGTGAAGAGAGATAGTTTTACTTCTTTTCCTATTTGAATGCCTTTTATTTCTTTGCCTTGCCTGCTTCCTCTGTCTAGCACTTCATGACTAAGTTGAATAGGAGTGGTGAAAGAAGGCATCCTTGTCTTCTTCCAGTTTTCAAAAAAAAAAAGAAAATGCATCCAGTTTTCGTCCATTCAGTAGGATGTTGGCTCTGGGCCTGTCATAGATGGCTCTTATTATTTTGAGGTATGTTTATTCAATGCCTAGTTATGTTTTTTGTCATGAATGGATGTTAGATTTTATCAAAGGTTTTTTTCTACCTTTATTGAGGTAATTATATGGTTTTCGTTTTTTATTCTGTTTATGTGGTGAACTGTATTTGCTGATTTACATTTGTCCAACCCATCTTGCATCCCAGTAATGAAGCCTACTTGATCATGGTGGATTAGCTTACTTAGTTTCTTATTTATTCACTAATTTTTTTCAGACAGGGTCTTGCTTTGTCACCCAGGCTGGAGTGCAGTGATGTGATCATGACTCACTGCAGCCTCAACCTCCTGACTCAAGTAATCCTCCCACCTCAGCCTCCTGAGTAGCTGGCATTACAGGCATACACCACCATGCCCAGCTAATTTTTGTATTTTTTTTTTTTTTGTGTAGAGATGGGTTTTGCTGTGTTTCACAGGCTGGTCTTGAACTCCTGTGCTCAAGCAATACACCTGGCTTAGCCTCCCAGAGTGTTGGGATAACAGGCATAAGTCACCATGCCCCACCCAAATTAACTTTTTGATGTGCTGCTGGATGCAGTTTGCTAGTATTTTGTTGAGGACTTTCGTGTCTAAGTTCATCAGGGATATTGGCCTATAGTTTTCTTTTTTTGTTATGTGATTTCCAGCTTTCGTCATGCTGGCTTCATAGAATGATTCAGGGAGGAGTCCCTCCTCCTTGATTTTTTGGGAATAGTTTCAGTAGAACTGGTAATTTGTATGTAAGACAGCATTTGGCTGTAAATTTATCTGGTCTGAGGAGTTCTTTGTTTGGTAAGTTTCTTATTCTAATTCAATTTTGGAACTCAATATCGATCTGTTCAGGGTTTCAGTTTCTTCCTGATTCACTCATGGAAAGTTGTGTTTTCAGGAATTTAGCCTTTTTTGTTTTTCTAGTGTTTCTAGTTTATGTGTATAGAGATGTTCATAATAGTCTCTGATGATCTTCTGTATTTCTGTAGGGTCAGTTATAATGTCACCTTTGTAATTTCTAATTATGCTTGTTTGGCTTTTCTCTCTCTCTCTTTTTTTTTTCTTTGTTAATCTTGCTAGTGGTCTGTCATCTTGTTTATCCTTTCATAAAGCCAGCTTTTGGTCTTGTTGATTCTTTATAAATTTTTGGGTCTCAATTTCATTCAGTTCTTCTTTGATTTTAGTTATTTATTTTAGTTACTTTGGGCTAGTTTGTTCTTGTTTTTCTAGTTCTTCTTGGTGTGAGTCAGATCATTAATTTGAGATCTTTCTAACTCATTGATGTCTTTAGTGTTAAAACCTTTCTTTTAGCCCTGCCTTTGCTGTATCTCAGAGATTTTAGTATGCTGTGTCTCTGTTTTCCTTTATTTTAAATAATTTTTTATTTCTGCTTTAATTTTGTTGTTTACTTGAAAGTCATTCAAGATCAAGTTGTTTAATTTCCCTGTAATTGTATGATTTTGAGAGATCTTCTGGGTACTAATTTCTATTTGTATTCCACTGTGGTCATAGAGTATGGTTGGTATGATTTGATTTTTTTTTGAATTTATTGACACTTGCTTGCCAAGCATGTGGTTAATCTTGGAATACGTTCCCTTTGCAGATGAGAAAAACTATATTCTGTGGTTGATGACTGGAGTATTCTCTAGTGCCTATTACTTCCAACTGTCAAGTATCTAATTTAAGTCCATAATTTCTTTGTTAGTTTTTTGCCTTGATCTGTTTAATGCTGTCTGCAGGGTGTTGAAGTCCCTCACTATTAGTGTGTGGCTGTCTAAGTCTTTTTGTAGGTTTAGAAGTATTCATTTTATGAATCTGGGTTCTCCAATGTTGGGTGCATACATATTTAGGATAGCTGTCTTCTTGTTGAATTGATCCCCCTATCATTTTGTAATGCCCTTCTTTGTGTCTTTTTTACTGTTTTTGGTTTAAAGTCTGTTTTATCTGATATAACAGTCATGACCTCTGCTTTTTTTTGTTTTCTGTTTGAGTAATAAATCTTTCTCCAGCCCTTTACTTTGAGCCTATGAGTGTCATTACATACAAGAAGGGTCTCTTGAAGACAACAGACATATAGTTCTTGTTTTTTCCTTTAACTTTTCTCTGCCTTTAAATGGGGCATTTAGATCATTTGCATTCAGGGTTAATATTGATCTGTGTATACTGGGTTAATACTGATATTTAATTTTTTTTTTTTTTTTTGAGAAAAGTTCTTACTCTGTCCCTCAGGATGGAGTGCAGTGGCATGATCATGGTTCGCTGTAGCCTGAAATTTCTAGGCTCCTGCGATCCTTACACCTCAGCCTCCCAAGTGGCTAGGACCAGTGGCATGTCCACCATACCCAGCTAATTTTGTATTTTTTATAGAGATGGGATTCCTCTGTAACTGCAGTTGCCTCAGCTGGTAACAAATGCCTACACTCAAGTGAGATATGTGAGGTTTTGATCCCATCATGAAGTTGATAACTAGCTGCTTTGTAGTTTCTCGTATGACCAATGTACTTAGGTGTGGTCTGTGGGTTATGTACTTAAGTGTCTTTTGTGGTAATGTACTTAAGTGTCTTTTGTAGTAGCAGTTTTCATTCTTTTCCATGTTTAGAACTCCTGTGAGGATCTCTTGTAAGGCTGACCCATTGGTAACAAATTTCCCTAGCACTTGCTTGTCTAGAAAAGATTTTATATATTTCTCCTTCACTTGTGAAGCTTAGTTTGGCAGGATATGAAATTCTTGGTTAGAATTTCTTTCCTTTAAGAATGCTTAAAATAGGCACCCAATATCTCCTGGTTTGTTAGCTTTCTGCTGAGAAGTCTACTGTTAGCCTGATGGAATTCTCTTTGTATGTATCTGACCTTTTCTCTAGCTGCCTTTAGGGGGGTGTGTGTGTGTGTGTGTGTGTGTGTGTGTGTCTGTGTGTGTGTGTCTGTGTGTGTGTGTGTTGATTTTGACAGTCTGGTGACAGACTATATGTGTTCTATATGTCTTGGTGATGTTCATTTTTCTATAGTATCTCACAGGTGTTCTCTAAATTTCTTATATCTGGATGTCTACCTCTCTATCAAGATTAGAAAAATTTTCTTGAATTATTCCTTGAAATATGTTTTCCACATTGTTAACATTTTCTCTTTCTCTCTCAGGAATCCCAATAGTTTGTAGGTTTGGTAGCTTTACGTTATTCTATACTTCTCTAAGGCTTTGTTCATTGAAAAAAATGCTTTTTCTTTACTTTTCTCTGACTAGTTTGAAGGACCTGTCTTCAAACTCTGACTTCTTTTCTTCTACTTGGTCTAGTCTATTGATAAAGCTTTCCATTGTATCTTGAAATTTCTTAAGTGAGTTTTTCAATTCCAGAAGCTCTGGTTGTCTTCTTTTTAAAATGTTTATTTCTTCCTTCATTTCCTGAATTGCTTTAGAAGATTCTGATGTTTATTTTCAGCCTTGCCTTGGATCTCATTGAGCTTCCTTTCAGTTCCATGCTATGAATTCTTGATCTATTATTTCTGAGTTTCCATTTTATTAGGAACCATTGCTGGATAGCTGATGTGATCCTTTGGTGGTATCACTACATTCAGATTTTTCATGGTGCCAGAATTCTTGCACTGGTTTCTTCTCGTTTGAAGACACTGGAACTTCTAATTTTTGTTTTTTTTTAATTTTCATGTGGGTGGGGACTTTTTTTTCTTTCTTTCTTCTTTTTCTTTTTCTTCTTTTTTTTTGAGATGGAGTCTCACTCTATTGCCCAGGCTGGAGTGCAGAGGCACCTTCCTGGCTCACTGCAACCTCTGCCTCCTGGGTTCAAGCAATTATCCTGCCTCAGCCACCCAAGCAACTGGGACTACAGGTGTGCACCTGGGTAATTACCACACCAGACTAAATTTTTCTTTATTTTTTTTTTTTTTTGTATTTTTGTATTGTGTTCTGATGCCTGAAGATCTGCCTGGGCTTTTCTCTAACCACTCTGTTTCTTTTCTAGCTCTTTGTTCACCTAGATGTAGGTTTTTCTATACTAGCTGTCTTGGCAAACTACATTTTGTTCAACTCCAAACTTATTGATAGTAACAATAATGACTAACAAAACTAATTAAACACTAGGTGTTAGGCACTGTTCTGCATACTTTACATGGAGTAGCTCATTTAGTCCTCACAAGTGTATGAGTCAGATACTAATAGATCCCTGCAGCAGCGTCTCGGGTGCTAACGCCCTCTGCTGGACGGGCGCGGCGGCCCCAGTGCGGAGCGCGCACCCAGCGAGGCGGACCGCGCAGAGCGCCCGGAAACGCGACGGGGCAGCTGTCGGGCGGGTGTGCGTGTCCCGGCCTGTCCCTGCCGGCGAGGAGCGCAATTCAAGCAACTGCGGCCCTCGCGGCCGCCGCCTGCACCCCACCTCGAGGTGAGGAGCGGGAACCCGGGTCACCCGTCGCCACCCCAGGAGAGGCTCCGCCCTCCGAGCGGAGAATGCTCCCTTCTCCCGGGGCTGGATAACACTTTTCCTTCTGTGACGACCCAGTTATTTTGTAGCTATCGCACCTCCTGGGTCTACACTGTATGTTTATAATTCATCAAACAGTAACTGTAGATTCTACGGGAAATCAGTTTTTCAAATGTTACCTACCAGTCTACTGCTTTCTATGAATAGTTCATAGAAAGGGGGATTCTGTTCTGTTCTGATGCTGATTCCTGAGCTAGATTCTGGGATTTGTAGTTCCCTTGAATATTCACAATACCGTGGACTGTGGTGGACACGTAGTAGACATTCTGATACTCCATTGCGGTTTTTTGTGCAGGGAGAAACCGGTGTCCTTTCTCTTTCCTCTTGCAGCTGATAGGCCCCCCAGCCACCTGGCTCCGCACCCGGTCCAGTCCTCCTTTCCCACCCGGGGGCAGGCATTCGTTCCCTCATCGCCCTCTCATGGACCTTACACCATCATCCTAACTAGCAACTAAGTCCAGTTTCTCTCCATTACTGTTTAGTAACCCTCCTCCCCTGTGAACCTCTGAAGGGTCATGGTTAGTATTACTCAGACAAATGTCAAGGCCTGCCTTTCAGACTCCTTGGGTCCATCTTTTGTGACCCACCTGAACTGTTTCATTGTTTCCCTTCCACTGTTTTCCTGTATTCTTGTGGGAAACAGAATACTGTGATGAAAAGATGCCATTAAAAAATTAATGAAAAATATCAAACATAGAAATAACATTACTGATTCTGCTGAGTGAACAAAAGAAATAACATCAAACATCTAGTCAGTATTCAAATTTCCAAACGTCTCCTGTAAGTATTTGTTGATTTAGTGTGTTTGAATCAAGATCCAAATAAGCTCCATATATTGTAATTGGTTCCCATGTGTCTTAAAGTATTCCACAGGTTCCCCCTGCATCTGGACATCATTTCAGCCAACAATAAAAACAACAAAACTTTTTATTGTTGCTGGAGCAAATTGCGATTTTTTAAAGGCCCTTCTCCTAGTGAAACGTGGGGACCCAGCAGTGCTGTTCTGATTTAGAGTTGTGAAATTCTGCATTTGTTATGCCCTTAAATAGCCCAGATTTTCGGCTTGGAATCTGGAATTGAAAAGAGCATACAAATACATTTCTCTTTAATTATGCTTTCACTCAGTGGATGTTGAGGTACTTTATGAAAGTTGCTGAGAGAAGCTAAGTTAAAATCTTCACATTTCAGAGAAAGAGGAGGAGGTTGTGCTAAGCTTCAGGCCAATCTGTTCCAAATGCTCCTTGTTTTACCAAGAGATTATGTCTGGATAAACCCAACGTAAATTGAAAACATTGCTAAGTCAGAAATTTGTTTTCAACTTAGGATATTTTCAACTTAAAATGGGCTTCTCTGGACATATTCCTGTCATAAGTGGAGGTGTATACTGAATTGTATGCCTTTTGTACCACCATAAAGTTGAAACATAAATTGAACTATCCTAAGTCAGGGATCATCTGTATTTGCCTGCTTTGCCATCTTAAATCAGTAGTTTTCCTTCTCCTCAATATAAACTTTCCCCTCTTACCACTTCATATTTTCTCTGTGGTCCCAAGACTGGCCTTTCATGCTATAATCCTCACAGTTTTTGATCAACATTCTAATGCCAAAGGCTGACAGATCATCAAGGATGCTGTACTAGAGGTTTGTTTTTAGACAGAAGGTGGACCCAGAGCTGATCCTATCTATCTCCTTCAGCTCTTGGATGGCACATAAATCAAGAAGACTGCTGCTGGGAAAGAAGTTGAAAGGCAGATGATGACTCACCAACTTCTACCAATTAGACTACTGTTGGTGAAGAGTCAGCTGAGGGTGGCTGAAAAAAAATATTGCACATTGATTTTCCATCCCATTTTGTCTAGACCCAGAAATTGTTCTGGCGGATGTGCACATGGTAGCAATATGTAGGCACCAGTAAGTGCCATCTTGGCTGCATGTGGTGGCTTAAACCTGTAATTCTAGCACTCTGGGGGGCCACAGCGAGAGAATCGGCTGAGGCCAGGAGTTTGAGACCAGCCAGGGCAACATAGTGAGACATCATCTCTACTAAAAATAGGAAAATTAGCCCGGTGTGTTGGTGCACACCTGTACTCTTAGCTACTCAGGAGACTGAGGTAGGAAGATCACTTGAGTCAGGTGTTCAATATTACAGTGAGCTAGGAATGCACCACTGCATTCTAGCCTGGGCAACAGAGTGCAACCCTGCTCTAAAAAAATTAAAAAGTAAAAGGCTGGGCGTGGTGGCTCATACCTATAATCCCAGCACTTTGTGAAGCTGAGGTGGGCAAATCATGAAGTCAGGAGTTCCAGATAAGCCTGGCCAATATGGTGAAACCCTGTCTCTACTAAAAACACAAAAATTAGCCGGGCATGGTGGCACACGCCTGTAGTCCCAGCTACTCAGGAGGTTGAGGCAGAAGAATCGCTTGAACCTGGGAGGGAGGTTGCAATGAGCCGAGATGGCGCCACTGCACTCCAGCCTGGGTGACAGAGCAAGACATCATCTCAAAAAACAAAACAAAACAAAAACAACAAGTGTTATCTCAGTTACTAACAAAGCAAAACATCCAATAAAATTAGGCTACCTCAATTTTTTGTTCTGTGTGTATATTCAACACACAAACCTCAGTAACGGCTTCTAAAGTTTTATTATTTTAACACAGAAACTATGGATTAAATGGGTCTCTGGAATTTCACTTCCCCCTCAGGAAAGGATCTTCTATTCCTAGTGAAGAAAGTTTTCTTGCAGCCAAGGCTTCCTCTTTATTTTCATTACAAATATCAAGTGAGCTTTTATCTGGACACTTGCAAGACACTTGTTACATAACTCCAAGTTTTGTGGAAAATATAGTGCTTGAATCAGGGGATATACATTATGCTATTTATCATTTATTTTAATAAATAGTTATAACTGGGAAGAAAGCTAATGATATGGTAATGTTTGTAAATGGTTTTCAATCCAATACCAAAAAATAAAAATTAGTGACAGACTCAAGCAGTAATTAGAAAAACACCTAGTGTTTTAAGTGTAAATATTTCTAAAATAATTTGCACAGCAAAGTTGGTAAACTTGTTTTTCATCTTTTTTCCTCATATACTGCTTAGAGATGCATCTTGGAAGACATCACTGTGGAGTTGTGTGCAAACAGTGTAGTGTCAGTTTGCAACTTTGTGTTCTCTTAGCAGCTGCATCAACATAGCATTTCATCTTTCAGGGGTATGACAATGATTCTGCTCAGAGTCTTCAAAGAATAAAAAGGTTGCACTATATACTGTAATTGTCTTACTTTATTTCTTTCATCCTTGAAAAACTACCTACCATTTTTCAGAGATTTTTACCCATCATTTAAGATTGTATTTTGGGATTTCAGTGCAGAAAATAATGTGATTAATTAATATAGTGTTTTTTGGGGGCAAATAAAATGTATCAAATGACATGTGCACATTTTAACATTTATGCTGAAAGGTGAAGTCCTGGAATAAAAATCCCCTTAAAATACTGGTAAAATCGTATTTTTGTAAATATCTGGAGGAAAAAAAAACTAATTCAAGATCAGTAGCATATTAATTTTGCAGTGGAAGTTTGTAACTGAATCATCCTACTTAATCATTTTCTTGGGGTGGGGAGTAAAGGAATGTGAGTCAATAAATTGTAACACTCATCTACTGATTGAGATTATTAGTACAGTACTTTAAAATAATATTTTGGTGACTTGAATACTTACATATTATACTTAGCTTTAAGACAAACACAAATTCTTATTAAAATCTTTTTAAAAACTAGCTCTGAGCACTGATGAGCAAGTGGGGACAAAAAATTTTGGAGAAAAATAAGGTCACTTAGTAATCTTAGGTGACAATGTATAAGTTCTGAAAATATATATACTTTTAATCTTTATCTCATGAAAAGTGAAGCAAAAAGATGAGGACAATGAAAAAGTGATCTTAGTCTGTTCTTTGTCCACTTTGTTTCACCTGCCATTTCCCAATAAATCTGCAAAATAAACTCGGTTGCTCAGAAGAAAAATAGAGTATTTAATCTCCTATATACTTGAGGATAATTTATTCCAGCATATATAAAATCTTGCTTCTACCTAGACTTACTTCTAGATGACTTAACTAATTTCTCATGTATTTTATTAATTTCAATCATTTCAGTCATTTTAAAATTTCATCCCTTCTTAAGTGATGTTTCTTGCAAGTGTAGCATTACAACTATACTACATCCCATACTGCTGATCATTTAAAAATGTTATTTAGATTTTTACTTTTCTTTCTAGTCTTGACATTTACTTAGGTATAGATGCACTGCATTTATCAGTGGGTATACAAAAAGTATGGATAATATTTGTAGGCCGGGCACCGAGGCTCATGCCTGTTAACCCAGCACTTCGGGAGGCCAAGGTAGGCGGATCACAAGGTCAGGAGATCACCTGGCTAACACAGTGAAACCCTGTCTCCACTAAAAATACAAAAAATTAGCTGGGTGTGGTAGCACACACCTGTAGTCCCAACTACTTGAGAGGCTGAGGCAGGAGAGTTGATGGACCCTGGGAGGTGGAGGTTGCAGTGAGCTGAGATTGCACCACTGCACTCCAGCCTGGGTGACAGAGTGAGACTCCATCTAAAAAAATATATATATATATATGTGTGTGTGTATGTATATGTATATTTCTAACAAGTAGCAGACTGAAAACTCAGCATTCAAAGTACAACCTCCATATACTCTGGAAGT
Organism: Saimiri boliviensis; assembly: GCF_048565385.1. Classification (NCBI taxonomy): domain Eukaryota; kingdom Metazoa; phylum Chordata; class Mammalia; order Primates; family Cebidae; genus Saimiri; species Saimiri boliviensis. Next base: position 108,785,416 of record NC_133452.1, read on the forward strand.
AATATTACAGACCATGCCATGATATTTTTCAAGAAATTTATTAATTTCCTCAACTGCATGTATCTGTCTCTTTCTGAATATTCTAGTTCACACATAGAGAAGCAGTAGTTGGATGGCTCTCTGGACATTGCTGATGTTTCAACTTTTCCTGTCATCAAGGCTGCTGTGATGGACTGAGGGCTGAAATCTGCCCAAATCTCAGAGCTTCAGGTATTCTCATAGTTATTTAGTTGTGTGGCTGTTGCAGTGTTAGGTTTAGAGAGTTATTACTAAACAATATAAAGTATCATTAAATAATATTGGTCAATGAAGTGTCATTCTTTTAGAGAAAACATTTCTAAAGCACTGGATTTAATATTATAGAGAACAATTCTCTATTTCTACTTTTTAAAGTATTTAATAATTGAATATTTTAAAAATGAATGCAATGCTTGAGAGGATTAATATTTTGGGATACTATAAATTCTCAACATTTCTACAGAATGAAAGCAATATAGTCATTCTTCAAATATATGCTGACTTTTGTGGTTCTCAAGTAAATTTTCTTTAAAAGTTTTAGCTGCATATTCCCATTGATTTCTTTGTGGACCACATGAATCTATATCACTAAATCTTTATCTTTATAGAAATAGATACAGTGAAAATAAAGAAGAAATATAAACTTAATTTGCAGGTATTGAGCTAGTGAGAGATTTCATATATTAAAAACAATTTTGTATTTAATTTGGTTGACATTCAACTTTGAATTAATTATTCATCACCGCCTATTCCCTATAAAATGTAATACCCTGAACTTTTCATGATTAATTTAGCACAAACTAAAAACAATTTCTTTTGATGCTATTTAGTTACTTGGTGGGGGAGGGGAGAGTTGATTAATTTGAATTGTTATACTAATTCTTTTTAAATGAAATTATAATATATATGACTGATTCAATGGAAGAAAAAAGCATAAGTGTTTTGTATGAGCTACACATTTATTGTTGCTATCGAGTACAAATATGATTTTCTAAAATATCATTTGGAAGTAAAATTAATGCCTGTGGGAACAAATTCAATTTAAGCATTTGCTTATTAAAAGTTATAAGTTAACTGAATTTATTAGATGTAATTTTATAGTGGTTGCTGTCAGAATTTCAAAAGAAACTTTCTCTGGACAGTAAGTTATGGCCTGCTGGTGAGGAATGTGTGGCTTAAGTGGTAATTACCCTCAGTGACAAAAGGAAGTAAAGAGCAAAGATACACACTTACACCTGATCCAGTAAGTTTGAAATAAACGTAGGTTCTGAAATAACTTCAGAGGCTTGCTTACACAACAGAATGTATGTTGTTGCATAGCCACAAACTCCTTTTTGAGAAAGCTAAGCTCTGGAGAAATAAAAGCATGCTATTGAACTGTGAAATGTGCAGACACAGTTTGAATATATATCCTGCATTTCCTGTTCCTGCATCCATGTGTACCAATGTTCAGGTACTTTGCTATAAACAGTATCTGTCTTATTGGAGAATAAAGCAGGAAGCCTCAAAGCCAGCTTTTTTCCTCCTTAGCTTTTTATTACTCAACCATTGGGAAAGTAACTGTTTCAGGCATAGCCCTACTCTTGAGGAGTTTATAATCTTGTGTAGGGGCAGATAAAAATAATTAGGACATAATTCATGTGATCAGTGTAAAACTGATGTCTGTATGAAGCACTAAAACTATGTGTGTTTTTCACTCTTTGCCCAAAATTGTTCCTTGAAAAAAAGGAGCAGGAAAAGTGACAGAATCTTTATTTTTATTTTATTTTTATTTTTTGAGACGGAGTTTTGCTCTTGTTACCCTGGCTGGAATGCAATGGCATGATCTCGGCTCACCACAACCTCCGCCTCCTGGGTTCAAGCAATTCTCCTGCCTCAGCCTCCTGAGTAGCTGGGACTACAGGCATGCGCCACCATACTCAGCTAATTTTTGTATTTTTAGTAGAGACGGGGCTTCACCTTGTTGACCAGGATGGTCTCGATCTCTTGACCTCGTGATCCACCCGCTTCGGCCTACCAAAGTGCTGGGATTATAGGCGTGAGCCACCGCGCCCGGCCCTCAGAATCTTTATTTTTGAAAGACATTGAAAAAGCGTCTTATTCTGAAAAATGGACTTATATTCCCACACATACTGTCACTGCCTGATCCCTAGCCATCAGATGGTAAGCAACATGGCATTTGGGACTTTTTTTTGTTTTTTGTTTTGTTTTGTTTTTTAAATTCAGGGATCAGTAACTTATTTAAGGATCATTTTAGATTAGAACTTTCACCCTCCACCGGGGCTTTTCATCTCTTACTGTGTAAATAATTTTTGGTTTTTGGTTTACTAATATTGTCTTGTTAACTATACTGAGCATATGAAACCCTAATACATCTCTCTTTTTTTTTTTTTTTTGAGACAGTCTCGCACTGTCACCCAAGCTGGAGTATAGTGGTGTGATCACAGCTCACTGTAACCTCTGCCTCCTGGGTTCAAGTGATTCTCATGCCCCAGCCTTGTGAGTAGCTGGGATTACAGGCGTGCACCACCATGTCCAGCTTTTTTTTTTTTTTTTTGTATTTTTGGTAGAGATGGGGTTTCGCCATGCTGGCCAGGCTGGTCTCAAACTCTTGGCCTTAAGTGATTCTTCTGTCTCGGCCTCCCAAAATGTTGGGATTATACATGTGAGCCACTATGCCTGGTCTCCTAATAAAGCTTAAACCCTATGCAGCAAATAATACAGTATGTTTTTTCTTAGTTTCTTTTTTTCACTCTTATAGTGAACCAACTTACATTCAGAGTCAAAAGCCAGCATTTGTTCATTTGATGTGGGATACATGATAATTCATAGGTAATATGGCTATCTGGGAGAAATTGTTGGTTGGGATGTTGAAGAAGGGTTCCAAAAGTTGCTGAAACAGAAATATCCTCCTGATAAACAGGTTTATAAGAGTTTTATTCTTCTAGTAAAATAGTACAAGCAATCCTTCTTGAAATATTTCTATTAATATTATCTGTCTTGAACAGCAGTTTCTGATTTGAATTGCCCACTGTGAGCTACAGTCTTGTAAGATACCCAGACATTTTATGTATGCATGTATGTATGTATGTATGTATGTATGTATGTATATATTTATGTATTTAGATGGAGTCTTGCTCTGTCACCCAGGCTGAAGTACAGTGGCATGATCTTGGCTCACTGCAAGCTCCACCTCCCAGGTTCAAGTGTTTCTCCTGTCTCAGCCTCCCAGGTAGTGGAGATTACAGGTACACACCATCATGCCTGACTAATTTTTGTATTTTTAGTAGAGACTGAGTTTTACCTTGTTGGCCAGGCTGGTCCGGAACTTCGGACCTCAAGTGATCTGCCTACCGCAGCCTCCCAAAGGGTTGAGATTATAGGCATAAGCCAATGTGCCTGGCCTACCCAGGCGTTTTAAATAAATTTAGGCCATACTTAGGTTATGGGTAGAAGCTATTTGGGGCTGGGTGCAGTGGCTCATGCCTGTAACCCAACACTTTGGGAAGATGAGGCAGGATTGCTTTAAGTCAGGAGTTTGAGACCAGTGTGGGGTACATAGCAAGAACTTATCTCTAACAAAAAATTAGCTAGGTCTGGTGGCATGCACCTGACGTTTCAGCTGCTTAAAAGGCTGAGGTGAGAGGATTTCTCTAGCCCAGGAGTTTTGAGGCTGCAGTGAGCTGATTGAGCTACTGACTCCATCCTGGGTGACAGAGCAACACTGTCTCAAACAACAACAACAAACTCAGTGATTTGGTTGCTAATACCATATATGTAATAGTAAATGTCTAAATGTTAGCTTAATTAAACGAATTTATATAGGCCTTTTTTTGTTGGAATAAAGCATTTGCTTCCATTTTATAATATGGATAATCACATATTAACTCCTACCTTTGATCTCATAATTCATGCTTTTATGTTTGTAGGCTATAATAACTCCTCACTATTAAATTCTCATCAACAAGTCTGGCAAAATTGGGATATCCTTAGCCCACGTTTCTGAGAAGGAATATTACAAAACAATAATTACAGGATATGAGGTATGGCATCTTGAGTTACAAATACTTTTCCAAGTCCTACTTGTTTACATTGAACTCAAATTGACTGTCAAATAAGAATACTGGGCCGAGTGTGGTGGCTCACGCCTGTAATCCCAGCACTTTGGGAGGCTGAGGCGGGTGGATCATGAGGTCAAGAGATTGAGACCATTTTGGTCAACATGGTGAAACCCCGTCTCTACTAAAAATACAGAAAACTAGGTGGGCATGGTGGTGCGTGCCTGTAATCCCAGCTACTCAGGAGGCTGAGGCAGGAGAATTGCCTGAACCCAGGAGGCAGAGGTTGCGGTGAGCAGAGATCGCGCCATTGCACTCCAGCCTGGGTAACAAGAGCGAAACTCCGTCTCAAAAAAAAAAAAAAAAAAAGAATACTGATAAAAGTAAATTGCTACTATAAAACTTAATTATTAGTATATAACTGAATGGAATCCTAAAATTCATTATGAATTATCAGTAATATAGGAAATCTTATTTTAATAGCATTTCCTTTTAAAAAGGAGCTTACAATATAGTTGGTCTATTTCAAATATCCTATTTAGAATTTTTATTTTTTTTTGTCTTTCATAGAAATTATAACTTTCTACTTTCCAGAAAGGTTTTTTTGTTTTTTTTGGTGGGCGAGAATTTCAAAAGAAGGAAATTCTAACAGGATTAAGTTTAGGATAGGTTTATTCTAGTAGGCTTTGTGGCACAGGTCCCCTAAATAATTCATCTTAAGACTCCAGTGTATGCAATATATCAAGAAATTAAATTGCCATCAACTGACAATTAAATTTGATACCCTTAAATATACAGAATGCTACACATAAATCTTTCCAATCTTTGAAGGATTTATTTTCTAAGCTCTTCCATAAAAAAGTATAGGATTGTATATTTTATGGAATTTTTTGTTTGTTTGTTTGAAAGCAACATCTTTAAAGTTTCCTGGAAACTCTAAAAAGTGCTTGCTAACTTAAAAAACAATTGTCTTTAGGTATTTCATGCTAAGTTGGAAGCCTTTTTTATCAAACACGATGAAACCAAATATAGCATGAACCCATAGCTTTAAAAACATTGCCCATGTGATTTTTTTGTTGAGAATGAACAATTTTTTCTTGATGCACAGCCTCATTCTACTTTTCTGTATAACTGGATAGTAACTTTTTTGGGGGAAATAAAAATTCAACATATGTTACATTGGTTTCTTGATAACTTTATTTTCAATATGACTATTCAAAAATTCTTCTTAATGGAGGATTTGGAAAAGCCAACTTTTAATTGAGTTGACGATAATCAAACAATGCAGTTGATATAATGGCTACTGCTTTCAGAGTGACGGCTATGTATGTGTTAGGCATTGTTCTCATGATCATGTATTTACCAACTTTAATCCTCATAATAGCACTGCAAGGTAAGTACTATTAGTCTCTTTCATTTGTAAGGAAAAAGGAATATTAAAGAGATTTAAGTACCTTGCCTTTTGTCCAGCTAGTAAATTTTCTCAGCAAATATTTGGAAGCATACTTGGTATTGGGCTTGACATTACCTCTGGGGCTGGGAACACAACTGTGAACAAGACAGACAAGATCCCCATTCTCAAGAAGCTTACATTCCAGTAATAAAGTCAGGATTTGAATATAATGGTGTTAGACTCAAACTCTTCTTAGCTGCTACTCTTCCCCCATAGCAACACTCCAATAAGATGAATGAAATTGTTTCAGATGGAAACTATATACTGGAATATATTGTAAGAAAGTAATGTTGGTATATAAACATCCAGATTTAGATTTATCAATGGAAAAACCCTATGACTTAGATGTATAGAGACCGGAAAGCCTATGCTGCATAACAGACATGGCTTATGATTGCCTGATAACATGCAATTCAATAGCAGTAAGAAATACTTGCTGTTAACTTTCAAATGGCCTTAATGATCATTATCTCAGTGCATGACCTTGCTCTGTCCAGCAAGGTAGCCACAAGTCATTTGTAGTTTTCAAGTACTTGAAATATGGCTAGTGTGACTGAGACACTACATTTTAAATTTTATTTAATTTTAATTAATTTAAAAAGTGATACCTGATCCAGTTACAAGATTTTTTAAGCATGCTAAAACAACTTGGGTATGTGAATCTCTTTTTTAACTGTACATTTTAGGATATTTAAATACAGACCAAATATTTCTGATAAAAATTTAGCATCCGAATTGAGATGTGCTAAAATGTAAAAATATACACTGGATTTTGAAGACAATATAAAACATAAATATCTCATTAATAATTTTAAAACTACTGATTACATGCTGAAATATTTTTGATATATTTGGTTAAATAAAATGTTATTAAAATTAGTTTCAACTGTTTCTTTTTTAAAGTTTTATTTTTAAAAATATGTGTACAGGGCCAGGCATGGTGGCTCACACCTGTAATCCCAGCACTTTGGGAGGCCAAGGTGTGTGGATCATGAGGTTAAGAGTTTGAGACCAGCCTGGCCAATGTAGTGAAACCCCGTCTCTACTAAGAACACAAAAATTAGCCAGGCGTGGTGGCATGTGCCTGTAATTCCAGCTACTTGGGAGGGTGAGGCAGAAGAATCGCCTGAACCTGGGAGGCGGAGGTTGCAGCGAGCCAAGATCCTGCCACTGCACTCCAGTCTGGGAAACAGAGAAAAAAAAAATGTGTGTACTAGGAAATTTTAAATTACACATATTGTTTGCTTTTATTTATATCACTCTAAGAAGCCCTGTTGGAGTGTGATCCAAATAATAAATCTTTTATTTTTGGCATCAAAACATTTTCTTATTACACTTCACTGTTCTTTCATAAAAAGCTATGAATTATTTATCACCATTTCTATTCATGTTGTGAAGTTGTTAAGGTCAGGGATGTTGGTCTGCATCTTACAAAAATGGTCTCCAGTCCAAGTAAAGAAATCATTAGATGTGAGATAGCCCTCAACAGACTTCACCCTCCTACACATAGTGCTGAGTGTGGCAAGCATGCAAGACCTTGACTGTTCTTTACTTGGGGCATTTCACTGTATTGAGTTTGGAGTGAGCATCTGTAAGGGATGAGGCAAAGGGCAGGTTTAAATATTAGTGATAAAAAGCAATGAACCCTCCAAGCTCAGTATTTTTTACCTACAACAAGAGCCCATTGTATATGTAGCTATATTGCATATGGCCACATCATGATGCCCCCATGGGACCTGAGACAAGGGGAAGCAATGAGAATGTGCTGATGCTCATGCTCCTTGTTGTGCCATGAGTAATAGTCCTTTGTTTTTGTCCCAGGAATCTCATGTCTTCTGTTAGCATCCATGAAAAAGTAACAGGGTAACTACTTAGCTTCTAAGTAAGGTAAAATCAAATATCAGACCTGACAGGATGCACTTAAAATTATGTATTTATACTCATCTTTAGTTGTGGAAAATTACTAGGTTTGATGGAATATAAAAATTCTTTTCCATACATAAAACTTTTGTCTTACAATTTAAAAAATTTAACTAACTTATGGAAACCTAGTTTTGATATAAAATTTGGTTTTATATAAAAATGTGGCTGAGAAAATCTTAGCTTAAAAATCTTTAAGAATTATGAAATGCAAGGGTCAATATTTGTCCTTATAATAAAAATATTACATATGCACTTGTATGAAGTGTCAGTATATAAGTATGTACATAATACATTTATTTCCCAAGAGTGTTTTTCAGAGTAGTCTTTTAAAAATAGAAAGTGAACATAAGAATTCTGTGGGACTATATTCAAAGACTTAAAGATTTTGAAATGAAATAGTTTATCTAATATACTATATATATATACATATATGTATATATATATATATATATATATATATATATATATATATATATATATATATTCAGGACCAAAGCAAACATTATAAAATGTATAAAAATAGGTAAAAAGATACAAGTACAATATAATTTGGTTGGAATTTCAAAGGTGCTTTCTTTTCTTCTCCTTCCCCTTTATCTCAAAAGTTAAAAATACTTTTGAAGCAGCATGTATTGTTGCACTTTTGATTTTTTGTTGTACAGTTAATGAACTTGAGAGTCTGGATGACTGGTGATCATCTATTTGGCCTTCCCATTCTTTTGTTTCTTCTTCTTTGATTAGTAAAGGTTTTCCTAAGGTTTGGCCAACAAGGTTACAGACTTCTTGAGCTTTGCGCCACGCATTCTCAACAGCAACAAGACAGGCTTGCCGTCTTAGGAATTAAATGGAGAGATTATTAATATGACACTCAATGAAATGTAGCACTGGATAGTTTTGTTTAAAGAATAACTTAGTCAAAGATGTACTTAAACTTACCGAAGACTCTCAACAGAACCTGGAGTATGATAGAACTGGGGTGGGCTGATGACAACAGAGCTATCTAGCTTTTCAACAAGAAAGTTACATATATTTTGCATTTTTCCAAATTCAGTAAATGTAATGCAGACCTGTAAATGAAATGACACGATATTATTTTCATGTCTGATGTATTGTTTCAAGATTTTCTCTAAATGTGAGTAAAAAAAGTAAAGCCAGGTTATGAGGTCATTTTATAGTATTTAACAGATTTTTAAAAGCCTATATGATATTCATAACTAAATTACTTTGTTCTTTAAGATTTTTGCTTTTGAATTTTCAAATTTATCTAATATTTTCTTTAATTTTAAAAAATTTATTTTAAGTCAGAGAATTTTAAATGAAATTGGAGGAGTTTCACTTAAACCTTATTACTTGGCTAAATTTTAATTCTGATAACTTTTCCACGATTTCTTTGTCTAATCAATGCCCTTAGCTTCCTGATTAGTAGTATGTCATACTTCACTGCTATCATGAGAAATGTTTCTTCTTCTAATAGTTATGTTCAGCTCTAATGTGGAAGCTAATGTTTTGTTAGTTTTTTGCCTTGATCTGTTTAGTGCTGTCAGCAGGGTCTTCTGCCTTTAAATATGTGGAAGTAGTCCTTATATTCAGCAATACTTTAAAACCGTAAACTCTTCGATAAAGAAAATTAAACCTTGTCTTTTTTTTTTTTTTTTTTTTTTTTTAGGAGAAACAAGATCTTGTTTGTTGTCTAGGCTGGAATGCATTGGCACAATCATAGCTTACTGCAGCCTCAAACTCCTGGGATCAAGTGATCCTCCTACCTCAGTCTTCCAAAGTAGGTAGGATTACAGGCATGTACCACCATACCCAGCTAATTAAAACAATTTTTTTTGTAGAGGTGGGAGGTTTCACGATGTCGCTGAAAATGGTCTCAAACTCCTAGTCTCAAGCAATTCTCCCACCTCGGCAGTTGTAGGGATGAGCAACCACACCCAGCATAAACCTTTTCTTCTAAAGAACCCTACGCAAGCTCAATATGTAAAACAAAAAGTACAAAAATCAGACAATAAACTGGAGTAGCAAAGAGAGACATAAGAAAACCTCACCTTCTACGATGCAAACAATCTGTCTTTAATAATAATTTTTTTTTTGAGACAGAGTCTCTTTTTATTTCCCTGGCTGGGGTGCAGTGGTGTGATCACAGGCTCACTGTAGCCTCAACCCTGGCTCAGATGATCCTCCTGCCTCAGCCCCCCAAGTAGGTGGGACTACAGGAACGTGCCACCATGCCTAGTGAATTCTATTACTTTTGAAAAAGGTATAGAAATTTGTAAACACCATAACAAAAATTTACCTGTTCCGACACCCCTAAAAATTCCCTCAAGTAACTCCCTTATCAGTTCCTTCCCCAATTCCCAAATCCTGGTAACTACTGATAAATTCTCCACTGTTAAAAATTTGCCTTTTTCAGAATGTCATATAAATGGAAGCATATAGTAGTCTTTGAGACCACTTCTTTCATTTAGCATAATGTATTTGCAATTCATCCACACTGTGGCATAATAGTTTTGTTCCTTTTATGCTGAATAGTGTTCGTTATATGATCTAATCACAGCTTTTTTTTTTTTTTTTAAATCATTAGGTTGCTTCCAGTTTGGGGCTATTATAAATAAAGATGCTGCTTTTTCAAAGTAGTTCTAGATCCTTTGCATTTCCAAATGTATTTTGTAATCAGTTTGTCAATTTCTATTTTTTGAAAAGCTGGCTGAGATTTTGATTAGGATTATATAGATCAATTTAGGGAAATCTGATATCTGGAATATTGACTCTTCCAAACCATGAACAAGATTATGTTTCTCCATATTTAGGTCCTCTTTAATTTCTCTCAGCAGTGCTTTGCAGTGTTCAGCATACAGGTCTTTCACATGTTTATAACAGATTTATCCCTATGTATTTTAATTTTTTTGATACTTACTAGTTCTAATGGCTTTTTTGTAGATTCTATCAAATTTTCTACAAAAATGGTCATGTCATCCATGCATTAAGACAGTTTCACTTCTTCCTTTCCAGCTATCTTTTATTCTTTTTCTAGCTAGAATTTCAAGTACAATGGTGAAAGAGGACATGAATGAAGACATCTTTGTCTTGTACCTGATCTTAGGCACAAAACATTCAGTGTTTCACCATTAAGTATGATATTAGCTGTAGGTTTTCATGGATTCCTCCTATCAGTTTGAGGAAAATACCTACTGTTCTTATTTTATTGATAATTTTTACTAGGAATAAATAATAGATTTTGTTAAGTGTTTCTTCTGCATTTATTGAGATGATCATGTGATTTTTTTCAATCTATTAATATAGTGAATTAGACCAATTTCTGAATGTTAACCAACCTGGGATACACCATGTTTGGTCATTATGTATTATTATTATTATTTATACATGCATGTAAAGGATACATGTGTGTGTATATGTGTATGCACGTATGAGTATAAATCATTTAATTTGATTGGCTAAAATTTAGTTTGTAATTTTCACATGTTTATGATGATATTGGTCTGTAATTTTCTTTGCTTGTAATTACATTTTTCTGGTTTTGGTATCTTCTGACCTCGAAGAATGAGGTAGGAAATATTTCTTCCTTTTCAGTTTTCCAGAAAAATTTGTATAGATTGGCATGATTTCTTCCTTACATACTTTCTAGTTTCCTTTTAAATTTCTTCTTTGACAAATGGGTTACTGAAAAGTATGTTTTTAAAATTCAGCATATTTGGGGGATTTTCCTGAGACCCTTCTGTTACTGGTTTTTAATTCCACTATGGTCAGAAAACTTTGTATGATACAAATACTTTTTTTTTTTTTTTTGAGATGGCATCTTGCTTAGTTGCCCAGGCTGGAGTGCAATGGTGCAATCTTGGCTCACTGCAGCCTCCACTTCCCAAGTTCAAACAATTCTCCTGTCTTAGCCTCCTGAGTAGCTGGGATTACAGGCATGCACCACCACGTGTGGCGGTGTTTTTGTAAACATAGGGTTTCACCGTGTTGGCCAGGCTGATCTTGAACTCTTGACCTGAGGTGATCTGCTTGCCTTGGCCTCCCAAAGTGCTGGGATTAGAGGTGTGAGTCACTGTCCCCGGCCAAATACTTTTAAATTTGTCAAGACTTGTTTTATAACCCAGAATACAGTCTACCTTGGCAAATGTTCAATGTGTACTTGAAAGGAATGTGTAGGCTGTTGTTCCCTGAGTATTCTATAAATGTCAAGCAGGTTGAATTGGTTGATAGTGTTACTCAAATCTGTTATATTCTTACTAATTTTCTGTCTATAGTTTTATCAACTATTGAAAAGGGGAGGTATTGAAATCTTCCACAAAAACTGTAGGCTTACTTATTTTTCCTTGTAGTTCTATGATTTTTGCCTTAGGTATTTTGAAGCTTTATTATAAATACACATAGTTAGTACTATATGCCCTCTTTATTAATTTACTCTTTTATCATTATGAAATGACTGTCTTTATCTATGATATTCATTGCCCTGAAATCTACTTCGATTATTACAGCCATTTCAGCTTTCTTTTCATTTATGTTAGCAAGGTATATCTTTCTCCATCCCATTACTTTTAACTGATTTATGTCTTCATATTTAAAGTACACTTCTCTCAGGCAGCATGTAAATGGAGTTTGCTCTTTTAATACAATATAAAATTTCTGTATTTGAATGAAGGTATGTGGACCATTTACATTTAATGTGATTATTAATATGGTTAAATTTAAACCTGTGGTTTTGTTACTTCCCCTTTTCTCATTTTCTGTATTCTTTTGGATACTTTTATATATTATTTCATAGCTTTCATTGGCTTACGAGCCGTAACTCCATTATTTTAGTGTTTGATTTAGGATTTATAGAATACATGTTAAACTTACTACAATCTACCTTCAAGATATATCATAGCATTTCACATACAACAATATAACATTGCACTTCTGTTTTTCCCTTCCTGACTTTTGTGCTATTGTTTTTATATATTTTATTCTTATGTATGTTACAATCCCTGTAGTTGATCATTATCATTTCTTTAGTCAGTTATCTTTTTCTCTTTTCTTTTTTTTTTTTTCAGACAGAGTCTCACTCTCCTGCACAGGGTGGAGTGCAGTGGTGTGATCTCAGCTCACTGCAACCTCCGCTTCCTGCGTTCAAGCGATTCTCCTGCCTCAGCCTGCCAAGTAACTAGGACTACAGGCATGCGTCACAATGCCCAGCTAAGTTTTGCATTTCAGAAGAGATGGGGTTTTGCCATGTTGGCCAGGCTGGTCTCCAACTCCTGACCTTCTGTGATCCCCCTGCCTCGGCCTCCCAAAGTGCTGGGATCACAGAGGTGAGTCACCACACCCGGCCTAGACAATTATCTTTTATATAAATATAGAGATTTCTAATTAGATTTATATTAAGAAAAACCCATGTAGTTACCATTTTCTGTACTCTTCATTCCTTTGTGTAAATTCCTGTTTCTTTCTGGTATCATTCTTTTCTGCTTAAACTATGTCATTTAAATTTCTCATAGTGCAGGTCTACAGGTAATGAATTCTTTTAGTTTACCGGAAAGGTCTTGAATTGGTCTTTGTTTTTCAGCACTACTTTTGCTGAATATATTAATAGAAACTCTAGGTTGATGTGTGTGTGTGTGTGTGTGTGTGTGTGTGTGTGTGTGTGTGTATACATATTTTTTTTTCCTTTTAGTATTTTAAAGATGTGGCTCAACTGTCTCCTTGCTTGCAGTATTTTCAACAAGTAATTTGTTGTCTTGCCTTTGTTCCTTTGTAGATAGTATGTCTTTTTCCCCTGCCTGTGGTTGTTTTATGATTTATCACTGCTTTCGAGCAATGGGATTATAATATGTATTGGTGTATTTTTAAGAAATTTATCATGCTTAGGGTTAGTTGAACATTTTGACTCCATGAGTTTATAATTCTCAACAAGTTTGGAGATTTTGAGGTTATAATTTTTCCAAATATTTTTCTTGTCCCCCACTCTCCTCTGCATTGGGACTTCAATTATATGTATAGTAGGCTATTTCATGTTGTCCTATAGTTTATTAAATTATTTTTATGTCTTTCTTTTCTGTGTTTCATTATTGATAGTTTTTACTGCTATGTTTTCAGATTCACTAAGCATGTCTTGTGTAATGTCTAATTTGCTATTAATCCTATTCATTCAATTTATTTATTATCTCATACACTGTAGTTCTCATCTCTGGAAATTCAATTTGTTTTTTTATATCTTGCACATCTTTCCTTAACTTTTGAGCATGTGAACTACAGTTAAAATAACTTTTAATGACCATGTATTTTTATTCTAACATCTGTCACTTCTGAGTTGATTTGATTGATTTTTCTCCTTATTACAAGCCTTACTTCTCTATTTCACAGACTAGAAACACAGATAAAACCTAATTAAGATAAAACTTCATAGAAATAAATATAAAATCCCACAGTTCATACTGAAATAGCAGTAACAAAGTATAAGATGGAAGAAATATGATTTAAAGGTAGTACATGAGAAAGACACTTACTGGTTATAATTATTATGACTATAAGCTGAATTGAGAAAACAATGTGATGCAAAAGCCAAAAAGTTAATTCAATCTTATGTGTGTCATTAGAAATAAACACTCTAGAACAAGGGAGATAATCAACATTCTCTAGTTTGGATTGGCCATATAATAAGTGGAACAATGTAGCTGTAGATGGTTTAGAATGAAACTGGCTAACAAAGGAAAGAGTTTGTCATATAAGACCTGGCCAAAGAGAATTCTTACCCTGGAAAAGAAAAAAGTAGCATCAATGTAAAAATGAACTTCAAGTATATATTTTAAGGAAGAAGCATTTACTTTGTTTTGTTTCTTCTTAGAGAGGTACACTAAGAGATGGCTACTAGTGAGTCAGTTTTGTCTTAATGTATTAATCAGATGTCTAAAAACGGAATGAGTCTTAATATATTCATGCCTATATATGTATAAAATATTTTGTAATAAAAATAGTTTAAAAAGATTGGATGGAATAACATATTCAAAATGTTTAACACATAGCAGGCATGCAAGAAAAAGAATGGGGAAAGAGGAGGGAGAAAACTGTATGAGTGGTTATACTACCACTTTTTCTATCTGATACACAGTACTGAATGCCTATTATATCACAGGATTAAAAATTTCCTCTAGGCCGGGTGCGGTGGCTTACTCCTGTACTCCCAGCACTTTGGGAGGCTGAGGCAGGCAGATCGCCTGAGGTCAGGAGTTTGAGACCAGCCTGACCAACATGGTGAAACCCTGTCTCTCCTAAAAATACAAAAATTAGCCAAGCATGGTGGGAGGTGCCTGTAATCTTAGCTGCTGAGGCAGAACTGCTTGAACCTGGGAGGCAGAAGCTGCAGTGAGCCAAGATTGCGCCATTGCACTCCAGCCTGGGTGACAAGAGGAAGATTTTGTCTCAAAAACAAAAAACAAAAAACAAAAAACAAAAAAACCACAAAAAACAAAACTTCCTGTAAACACTAAGATTATAACATGAAAATAATTTAAGAAGTGGAAAGAGCACTGGTATAGGAATCACAAAGCCAAGATTTTAATCCAACCATCTTTCCCACACACAGTCATTCACCTACTATTAATTAGTTAGAAAATTTCTTTTTTTAAAATTAAATCAATAGTCAGTGTTTGTGATATTATGATTAGTTGTTTACAGCTGAATATAGTGTACTATGCTTGCATTTCTTTTCTTCTAGTGTTCATTGAATTCCTGGGAATTAATAAACACTTCATTTTTGTTTGCTTTCTTAGTTGTACATGTCCTTCAAACCCTTTGATAAGAGTCATAAAAGTCAAATAAGTAGGGAAAATTAATTGGGTAATCTATGAGTTCCTTTATTATTTGTCGTGGAGATGTTTTACTGAGGCCCTCAGTCCTCCTGTCCCCTAAATCTGGGACATTCCTTTGCCATTACCTGGGAACTCCTGGTTTTCTTTCTTGGTTTACTTCCTCATGTACGGTAGGGAAATGTTTTGAGACCTTGTAGGTAGGAGTGATGTTCCACATTGTTAACATCTTTAGAGGGCATTAATCCATCAGATCCTGGCCAAATAAAGGACAGTGTAACAGTTCCGGCCAGCCCTGTCTGCTGTCCTTTTATTACCTTCTCTTTGATTGTTTTTTGGCTGGGTAAGAATTTCTAGATTAGACATTGTTTTCTCTCAGAATTGGAAGATGTTGCTGTCTTGCCTCTCAGTTTCTGGCTTCCAGTGTTGACAATGAGAGGTCCATTTGCTGTTCAGATTTCTAACCCTTGGTCTGTGAACTATTTTTCTTTCTCTAGAACTTCTGGGGTCATTTTATTCCTGGGGTTCTAACATTTCCAATAATATGCTTTGATGAGTTTTTTTTTTTTTTTTTTTTTTTTTTGTTCATTGTGTTGGGCACCCACTGGGTCCATTGAATATCAAAATTCCAATACTGCATTTTGGTATTTGGAGAATTTTTTTAAAAATTCCTTTATTCTCTTTCATTTTCTCTGTGCTCTCTTTTTGGACTTTTTAAAAAAATTATACTTTAAGTTCTGGGAGACAGGTGCAGAACATGTAGTTTTGTTACACAGATATACACGTGCCATGGTGGTTTGCTGCACCCATCAACCTGTCATCTAAATTAGGTATTTCTTGAAATGCTATCCCTTCCCAGCCCTGCAGCCCCTGGCACACCCTGGTGTGTGATACTCCCTTCCCATTCAACTCCCCCTTATGAGTAAAAACATGCAGTGTTTGGGTTTTTTGTTCTTGTGTTTGCTGAGAATGATGGTTTCCAGCTTCACCCATGTGCCTGCAAAGGACATGAACTCATCCTTTTTAATGACTGCTTAGTATTCCATGGTATATATGTGCCACATTTTCTTTATCCAGTCTATCTTTGATGGGCATTTCCAAGTCTTTGCTATTGTGAATAGTGCTGCAGTAAACGTATGTGTGTATGTGTCTTTATAACAGAATAATTTATGATCCTTTGGGTATATACCCAGTAATGGGATTGCTGGGTCACATGGTATTTCTGGTTCTAGATCCTTGAGAAATGGCTACACTGTCTTCCACAATGGTTGAACTAATTTACACTCCCACCAACAATGAAAAATACTCTTATTTCTGTTTCTCCACTTCCTCTCCAACATCTGTTGCTTCCTGACTTTCTAATGATCACCATTCGAACTGGAGTAAGATGGTATCTCACTGTGGTTTTGATTTGTATTTCTCTAATGACCAGTGATGATAAACTATTTTTCCTATGTTTGTTGGCCACATAAATGTCTTCTTTTGAGAAGTGTCTGTTTATATCCTTTGCCAACTTTTTGATGAGGTTGTTTGCTTTTTTTCTTGTAAAATTGTATAAGTTCCTTGTAGATTCTGGATATTAGCCCTTTGTCAGATGAATAGAATGCAAAAATTTTCTCCCATTCTATAGTTGCCTGTTCACTCCAATGATAGGTTTTTTTGCTGTGCAGAAGCTGTTTAGTTTAATTAGATCCCATTTGTCAATTTTGGCTTTTGTTGCAGTTGCTTTGGTGTTTTAGTCGTGAAGTCTTTGCCCATGCCTATGTCCTGAGTGGTATTGCCTAGGTTTTCTTCTAGGGTTTTTTATGGTTTTAGGTCTTATGTTTAAGTCTTTAGTCTTTCTTTGTTTTTTTTTTTTCTTGACAGTGTCTCACTCTATCACCCAGGCTGGAGTGTCGTGGCATGTTCTTGACTCATTGCATCATCCACCTAATGGGCTCAAGTGATCCTTCCACCATGGCCTTCAAAGTAGCTGGGACTACAGGTGCATGCCATCATGCCCACCTAATTTTTGTATTTTTTTTTGTAGAGACAGTGTTTTGCCATGTTGCCCAGGCTGGTCTGGAACTCCTGGGCTCAAGCAATCTGCCCACCCTGGCCTCTCAAAATGCTGGGATTACAAGCATGAGCCACTGTGCCTGGCCTCATCTAATCTTTTAAAAAATTTATTTAGGCCAGGCTGGGTGGCCTACGTCTGTAATCCCAGCACTTTTCGAGGTTGAGGGAGGCAGATCACTTGAGGTCAGGAGTTTGAGACCAGCCTGGCCAACATGGTGATACCCCGTCTCTACTATAAATATAAAAATTAGCCATGTGCCTGTAATCCCAGCTACTCTGGAGGTTGAGGCAGGAGACTCACTTGAACCTGGGAAGTGGAGGTTGCAGTGAGCTGAGATCATGCCACAGCACACCTGGGTGACAGAGTGAGACTCTGTCTCCAAAAAAAAAAAAAAAAAAAAAAAAAATTAGAGCCATACTGAGGTGTAATTTATATATACGAACTGTACATATTTAGAATACACAGCCTGGGTGACAGAGTGAGACTGTCTCAAAAAAAAAAAAATTAGAGCCATATTGAGGTGTAATTTATATATACAAACTGTACATATTTAGAATATACAGTTTGATGAGTTTGGACATATGCATACCTGTGACATCATCACTATAATCAAGACAATAAAGCTATCTGTCACCTCCAGAACTTTCCTGTGTCCTTTGCTTTGTATACATGTATGACATTAACAAAACATGAGATCTACCCTCTTAACAAATTTTTAAGTGCATAACATTGTGTTAACTATAGGCATTATGCTGTATAGCTCATATCTAGAATTTTTTCATCTGCATAACTGTAACTTTATACCCATTGAATAAGAAATCCCATTTCCTCTTCCCTCCATTCTTTGGTAACCAGCTTCTATTTTTTGCTTCTATAATTTGATTATTTTAGACTCCTCATGTAAGCAGAATAATGCAGTATTAATTATCCTGTCACTGATGTTTCTCTTAACATAATGCCTTCCAGGCATAGCAATGTTGCAAATGGTAGGATTTCCTTTCATTTTTAAGGATGAATAGTATTTCACTGTATGTATACAATGCATTTCTTTATTCATCTATCTGTCAATGGACATTTTCGTTGCTTCTATAGCTTGGCTATTGTGAATAATGCTGTAATGGACATGCAAGTACAGGTATTTCTTCCAGATCCTAATGTCAGTTCTTTTGGATATACAACCAGAAGTGGGATTGCTGGATCATATGGTAGTTCTATTTTTAATTTTTTTGAGGAACCTGTATACTGTTTTCCATAATGGTTACACCATCATACATTCCTACCTGCAGTGCACAAGCATTCTAATTTTTCCACTTTCTCATCAACACTGTTTTCTGCTTTTTTTAAAATAGCCATTCTAACAGGTGTGAGGTTATAGCTCAATGTAGTTTTGATTTGTATTCCTCAGATAATTAGTGATGCTGAGCACCTTTTTATATACCTTTTGGCCATCTTCTTTTGATACATGTCTATTCAAGTCCTTCATCCATTTAAAAATTTAGGTTATTTGCTTTTCTGTTACTGAGTTGTAGCAGTCTACCAACCATCTAATCCCATTCCATATATTTAACAGTACTTAAGAATACTGGTATGTGTTATATGTTAGGCTTTAGTGTTTGCTAAATCCATAGCCATAAAGCCACACATTGTTACTGATGCTTAGATTGGTACATTTTGTATCTTGTGATCCCAGTACTCCTGGTTTCCACTGACTGCTGGTGCTGACCTAACGGCAATCATGTATTGGGCTGTGTGATATGATATGAATCAGGCTACCTGGAATCCCTTTATCAAATATAATTAGATTCTCTCCTAAGAAATCTGAATACAAAACATTAAAAAGATAAGTAAAGCGGAACAAAGAGGAACAGAATTTAGCCATATTCTCATTTAGTCACGTTTTAAAACAAGCAGTTTTAATGGTTTTTCTGCATCTGGAAGGTCAGTCCCTAGTGGGTTGAACTCAGTGGTTCAAACACATTCCAGTTTTCCATGAAGCCTAGCTGTGTAATTGTGGAACTGTTTTCCTTTTTCTCATTATTCCCTTGGTACCTTCACAATAAACCTCCTTAACTAAGATAAGTTGCTCCTATCTATATTCATTATAGTCTGAAATGCTAACAGGTGATAATTACTAGAGGAGTGCTCTAACATACTACCTGCTTTTAACCTCTACAATTTGGATCATACTGCTCTTCATACTGTTTTGAAAGGTATTTTTCAGTTTCCATTACTACAAAATAATTTTTGCCAAATGGATCCTTCAAATCATAATGAGTAACTTAAAAATTGCTTGATGTAAAATTTTAAGTGGCGAAATCACAAAATGATTACAGGAAGCACTGGGGCAACAAACAGAATATGGTGGAAGTTGCTTCTCAAGAGAGAAGAATCCAGGGTTCTAATTTCTAATCTAATTCTTGTTATATGACCTTTGAGAAATCTGGACCTAAGTGATTTGAACCTAAGGTCACATCTTTAAAATCAGAAAAATAGTGTATTATTCACCTGAAGATAGAAACAGGTGATGGAGATATTTTCTACTTCAAAAGACAAAGATTCTCTCATTTAATATACAAGATTCCAATATAACCCCACTTTCTTTGTTTCCTGTTACAGGAAGATGCCTCAGAGTAGAAACATACTCCAAAATGTTTGGAATCACAAACAGCAGTCCTGTAACTTAACCACCACTAGAACATATTCTCATTTCACAAAAGCCTAACCATCAGATCTTTAAATATAAGTAAAAAGTATAGGCAGTTGTAGGAACTAAATGTTGTCATTAATTAAGTGTATTGAAAATAATTTTATTCTTTTAAATTTGTGTAAAGGTTGAATGGTTTTCATTTTTTTTTATTTTTTTTATTTTTTTGTGAAGGAGTCTTGCCCTGTTGCCCAGGCTAGAGTGCGTTGGCATGATCTCGGCTCACTGCAACCTCTGCCTCCTGGATGCAAGTGATTCTCCTGCCTCAGCCTCCTGAGTAGATGGAACTACAGGTGCGTGCCACCATGCCCGGCTAATTTTTGTATATTTAGTAGAGATGAGGTTTCACCATGCTGGCCAGAATGATCTTGATCTCTTGTCCTCATGAGCCCCGCCCTGGCCTCCCAAAGTGCTAGGATTACAGGTGTGAGCCACCGTGCCCAGCCTGGTTTTCATTTTTAAATAATATTTATCACAATACAGAAAAATTGCACTGCAAAACAAAAGAATGTTGAAAAACACAAAGTCCCTTTATGTTAGGACTTTATTGCTTTTTACGTAAAAAGCAATTTCTCGCCTGTGCATTAGGTGAAACTATTATTAAAATTTTATTTAGTGGCAATTAACTGCTATTTTCCACTTGCTATTTTTATTTCATTTAAAACAACTTCTCTTAAATCTCATTAAATTTATTTAAAAGCTGAAACATATATATAACACCAAAATGATTTTGAGAAAAATAATCTATCAATATAATGAGAAGCATTTTTCAATATTCATTTCAATTCAACAGTAAAAGTAAATGACAAACTGTCTCCTAAAAATCATGCTGCTTCCAATTATTTAAGATAAGTACATACCTCTGCTTCCATGTGATAAGCATTTTCCACTCTCCTAAAATCCTTTGTCACAGTTATATTTTCTGCCTGAAACAGAAAAAGTCCAAGAGTATGATTACTACCTATTTGATGCAATTACTCTAAAACATAAATTAGAAACCTAAACTAATTAAAATCAGAAAGATATAAAGTATGTAAAAGAACTTTGCCTGATGTTTTAGAACTTTCCTAAAAGTATCGTAAAATAAATTCAGAAATCTGTAAATATTTGCCTAAAATTTCATAAATGTCCCTCCTTTTATAATTTATATTTGCTTATAAAGAAAGTATGAACATATGGTGATATATATGAGCAATTGTTTGCACGTAAGGTATACTTAATATTGAGTGTCAAAGTTTTAAAAAATAATTTACAAATTATTTAATACAAAATAACCTAATACCTATCATGTGCAACTCTGGGCAAGTTACTCAATTTTTTGAGCCTTAGTTTCCACATTTATAAAATCAGATTAATACCACGTACAGCATATATAGCATCATTTTGTGGATTTAATGAGAGATGTGAATAAAGTATTTGGCATAGAGAAGGCACTCACCAAAAGTGGATGCTATACCACTATGATATAAATATTTATTGAAACATATACCTGAGCCACTTTGGTTTTAGAAAAGTAGTATTAATACTTATTTATTCTCAGGGTAAATCCAGGGCATATAATTCTGACAAAAAAGTTACATTTCTTATCTATTTTCCAAAAGGGTTTTTTAATTCAGTGAATAAAATCTTCAGCTACTCACATTCTTGGGGGACAAGCAAAATATATTTTATGTAATTTTTTGTATCTTTCAAAATATATGCCAAATCAATATATGATGATGATTATGCCAAGTAATTTAATTATGTTATTTGAAGGAGACATGGTTGAATCTAAATTTTAATATATAGTCTAATTACAAGCAGTTTATGTTATCCAGAAAAATTCTAAAAAGTTTAACCTAAGTTAAAAGCTTTTGACTAAAGTTTCAAATATAGCTCTGATGTCTGTCAGTCCCATGAAAATATTAATGCAATATTTTTAAATGAAAGTAATACCTAATCATTGTGGAAAATTTAGAATATAGCTAAGTACAAAACAATACAGTAGTTCCCCCTTATCAACAGGGGATATGTTCCAAGATCTCCAGCAGATTCCCGAAACCACAGATAGTATCCAACCTTATATATATAATTTTTTTCTGCTCTGATAACCAAGACAGTTACAAGTGACTAATGGATAGATAGCACATATAGCATGAATACACTGAATGAAGGTATGATTCATATCCCCAGGTGGGATGGAGCAGGACACTGAGATATTTCATCATGCTACTCAGAATGCTGTGCAATTTTAAACATGTATTATTTCTGGAATTTTCCATTTAATATTTTCGGACCAAGACTAACTGCAAGAATTAGGGGTGTGTACTATATAGATTGCTTATAATCACTTTTTCACTTAACATGAAACTTTGTCATCTTTTATTACATATAAACCTATGTGATGAAACATCTCATTTTTTTCTCACACTTCACTGAATAAACTTCTGATTGAAAAATTATTAAAGAAATAATTTTATGAAAGGTAGTTGGCAAGAAAAGTATCTTTTACTATTTTTGTTTTTAATGAATTTTAAAAATAAAAATAATACATGCTAATCAAAGAAAATCTAATACTAGAGAAAACAACCAAAAAGAAAGTAATAGCATTCTCAAACCCCATTACCATTAATATTTTAGTAAACATTTTAATAAACTGTCAATGCATATAAATGTATCTAGATACAGACTTTCATAAATAAAATTATATTCTGCATTTTGTTATTAACTATTGATTGATTGATTGGTTGACAGGGTCTTGCTTTGTTGTCCAGGCTAGAAGGTAGAGTACAAGCATGGCTCACTATAATCTTGAATTCCTGGGCTCAAGCAGTCTTCCTGCCTCAGCCTCCTGAGTAGCTAGGAGGATAACAGGCACATACCACCATGCCCAGATTTTCTAAAAAATTTTTTGTAGAAATAGGATCTTGCTGTGTTGCCCAGGCTGGTCTCAAACTCCTGGTCTCAAGTGATCTTTCCACCTTGGCCTCTCAAAGTGCTGGGATTACAGGTATGAGCCACCGTACTTGGCCTTAACTTTTAAAAATAAACTTGTAATTTAGGAATAATTTTAAATTTATGGAGAAGTACAGAGTTCCCATCTACCTCAGTTTCAGACTTCTCTGATGTCAATACCATAGTACATCCGTCTAAACTAAAAATACAACATTAGTAGATTACCATTAACAAAAATCCAAACTTTGTATTTCACCAGTATTTTTTTTTTATTAAATATCTTTTTACTACTCCAGGATCAAATGCATGATACTGTATTCCATTAATTCAAAAAGTCTCCTCTGGTCTCTTGACAGTTTCTCAGTCTTCCCTTGTTTTTCATGACCTTGAAAATTTTGGTCATGTATTTTGCAGAATGTCCCTCAATTTGACATTGTTTGATGTTTTCTCATGATTACACTATGGTTATAAATTTTAGGAAAGAATATCATAGAGATGAAATGCCCTTTTCATCACAACACATCAGGTGGTACATGATATCCACATGACACTACTCAAGACACTAACATTGGTCACTTGGGTAAGGTAGTGTATGCCAGGTTCCTCCACTGTAAAGTTACTATTTCCCCCTTTCTATACTTTATTAACTGAAAGCCTGTCACTAAGTGCAGCCCACACTCAATAAATACTACTTTTTTTTGTTGCTCAAATTGTTCTAGCTTTGGCCACTGGGACTTCTTTCAGGTTTGCTCCTATATCTGTTTGATGTACCCCTTTCCTTTACTTTTTGAGCACTTTCTTACTTTCTGTTACAACATGTTACAGGCTTATGTAGTTTCCCTGCCCCAGTCCTAGAATAATGAGACTACTCACTGCTTTTGGTGTATCATTCCTTCTAGGCTCTCTCAGTGGACAGAGCTAGGTTTTACACACACATACACACACACACACACACACACACACACACACTAACTCACATATAAAGTTTTCTGTATTTTTTCCATTTGTATAATAGACAAAGCTAAACATGAGTTCACACTGATGTTTCCAACTCTAATCCTGAATCGCAGAATTCATTCTAACCTTCCATTTTTATCTGTAACTTTCCTCTCTGATAATGACAAAGCTGGCTCCCATCATCCAATATCCACTTACTTATTTGTTCAATCCCAGAATACATGTAAAGCTGTTTCGGACTTATTTACCAACTAGAGCATAGAGCTTTTGTATCTTTATTCTTCATCCTTATAATTTCCAGTCAAAATACAATTTCCCAGTAATTTAGGACACTTCCTGCCCTGTCACCTTAAGCACAGTTATGTCACTCATTTGTAAAAACTGCCGGGCGCGGTGACTCTAGCCTGTAATCCCAGCACTTTGGGAGGCCGAGGCGGGTGGATCACGAGGTCTAGAGATCGAGACCATCCTGGTCAACATAGTGAAACCCCGTCTCTACTAAAAATACAAAAAACTAGCTGGGCGTGGTGGCACGTGCCTGTAATCCCAGCTACTTAGGAGGCTGAGGCAGGAGAACTGCCTGAGCCCAGGAGGCGGAGGTTGCGGTGAGCTGAGATCGCGCCATTGCACTCCAGCCTGGGTAACGAGAGCGAAACTCCGTCTCAAAAAAAAAAAAAAAAAAAAAAAAAAAAACTAGGTTCATTTGTCAGAGAATAAATTTTATCCTGGGATTGATCCTGTGATAGGCTCTTTGATGCCTTTTTCCTCCAGTTTACATACATCAGGCTTTACCAATTGTGATTTACAGCTCTATGAGGTTTGACAAATACATAGTCATCTCTGTACCTTTCCAGTACCATAAAGAATAGTTCTTTTACCTCCCGTCAGATACCTCCCTCGACACATAGGGATTATAATTCTGGATGAAATTTGTGTGAGGACACAGAACCAAACCATATCAATAGGGAAGCACAAATAACGATAGCAATCTCAGTAGCCAAAAAATTATATTCATAGGGATAAAATTAAAAAGAATAAACATGCAGATAATCATAAAACTTTTAAAAAACTCTTTAAAAATATTTTGGGAAAACATCCCATCTATTCAATATAAATTTTATTTATTTTAGATTCAGAAGGTACATGTGCATGTTTGTTACATGGCTACACTATGTGATGCTGAGGTCTGGGGTACAACTGATCCTGTTGCCTAAGTAGGGAATATAGTATCTGCTTACTTTTTCCTTCTTTTTTTTTTTTTTTTTTTTTTTTGAGACAGTTTTACTCTTGTTGGCTGGGCATGGTAGCTTATGCCTATAATCCCAGCACTTTGGGAGGGCAGGGCAGGTGGATCACTTGAGGTTGTGAGTTCCAGACCAGCCTGACCAATATGGAAAAACCCCATCTCTACTAAAAATATGAAATTAACTGGGCATGGTGGTGCATGCCTGTAATCCCAGCTACTTAGGAGTCTGAGGCAGTAGAATTGCTTGAACCCAGGAGATGCGGTGAGCCGAGATCACACCATTGCACTCCAGCCTGGTTACTTTTTCAACCACTTCTGTGCTCCCTCCCTACTTTTGAAGTTCCCAGTGTTTATTGTTCTTATCTTTGTGTTCATGTGTACCTAATGGTTACTTCTCACTTATAAGTAAGAACATGTGGTTTTCTTTTTCTGCATTCACATAAAATAATGGCTTCAAGGCTTATTCATATTGCTGAAAAGTACATGATTTTGTTCCTTTTTATGACTACATAGTATTCCATTGTGTATACATATCACATTTTCTTTAATCCATTGTTGATGGGCACCTGGGTTGATTCCATGTCTTTGCTATTGTCAACAGTGCTGCGATAAACATACAAGTGAGGGTGTCTTTTTGGTCAATTTATTTTCCTTTGGGTATACGCCCAGCAAAGGGATCGCCAGGTTGAATGGTAATTTTATTTCTAGTTCTGTGAGAAATCTCCAAACAGCTTTCCACAGTAGCAGAACTAATTTACATTTCCACCAAGAGTGTATAAGCACTCCTTTTTCTCTACAATCTTGTCAATATCTGTTATTTTCTGACTTTTTAGTAATAGTCATTTTTACTAGTATGGATGGTATTTCACTATGGTTTTGATTTGCATCTCTCCAATTAGGAATGCTGAGCACTTTTTCATATGTTTGTTGGCTGCTTCTATGGCTTCTCTTGAGAAGTATCTACTCATTTCCTTTGCCCACTTTTTCACAAGATTATCTGTTTTCTTCTTGTTGATTTATTCCTTATAGATTCTGGACGTTAGACCTTTGTCAGATCCATAGTTTGCAAGTATTTTCTCCCTGTCTATAGGCTTTCTGTTTACTCTGTTGATAGTTTCATTTACTGTGCAGAAGCTCTTTAGTTTAATTAAGTCTCATCTGTCTGTTTTTTATTTTGTTGCATTTGCTTTTGGGGTCTTCATCATAAATTCTCTGCCTAGGTCAAAAAATTTGAAGAGTATTTCCTAGAAAATCAAAAAACTTTATAGAAAAACAAAGTATGTAAATAAATGGACTGGGACACAACATTGTAAAATCAGCTGTTATCCTGAAATTAATTTGTAAACTTAATGCAAAATATAAACAGAAATTTTATTTGTTGTATAGAAATTTTCCATCCTCTGGAATTTCTCACTATAACTCCATGTTGTCACTTAACATGTCCCTCTGTTCCTTGCAGACAGGGAATTTTTTTTCAGAAGAGTAATGAGGGGAGGACTTGCCCTACAAATGTTTTATACAGATAATAATTTAAACAGTGTAGTACTAACACAGGACCATAACAAGGATCAGATGAACTAATAATTCTGTAACTAATTCCAGAACATCTGAAGATTACATATAGCAGTAACCAGTAGCATTTCAAAGCAGTAGGTACAACAAGGAATACAAAATTCTCATGTCATACATTCTTCTCCTACTCCCTCTGAGAAGTAACTGTGATTTAGGGTAAGCCCTAATAGGTCTAAATCATTTAGGATGATCACATCTGATTTGCTACAGGATTAGGTTCAAAAACGGACAGAAATCAGAATCTAAGCTAATTGGTCTGGCATTTCTCTGGCCACAAAAGTTAAGTTTAGGTTTTTCATTTACAGTGAACTGTAGGATTAAAAAAAATAAATAAATGTGGTTTCAGAAAACAGACTATTGTTTTTAAGCTACAGTATAAAATGTAAGGCTCTGGAATATTTTAGCCATTTTAGTATCATGCAGGAAGATGAGGGTAAAACCAAGAGAACTACATCAAAATATGTAACGCCTTGATGATGAAAACCCGTATTACAACTTGACTTTTCAATTATGTAAAGCAAGGTTCTTGCACATGTAGTCAGGGAAACACAAATTTCAGTAAATGGTTTCAGTACAGCTACTTACCTATTTAAGAGAAAACAAAACTCTTATCCTTATACCAAAGTAAATTCCAAGCACAGCACACATATCTAATGCACTACAAAGGTTCCTCAAGAGTCCAGGAAATATTAGTTAATAGTTCTATTGGGCAAGGTTTGGTAGCTCATGCCTGGCATTCCAGTGGTTCAGGAGGTCAAGGGGGAGGACTGCTTGAGGCCAGGAGTTTGAGACCAGCCTGGACAACACAGTAAGACCCTATCTCTACAAAAAAGTAAAAAAAATTAGCTGGGCATGGAGGTGCATGCCTGTAGTCCTAGCTATTTGGGAGGCTGAGGTGGGAGGATAGCTTGAGCCCAGGAGTTTTAGGTTGCAGTGAACTGTGATAGTACCACCCTACTCCATCCTGGGCAACAGAGACCTTATGTCTTTTTAAAAAAAAGTTATAAAGCTTTATGCCTGAGAAGAACCCAATACCCCTAATAAACATTACATACAAAGGTAGAAAAAC
Source organism: Saimiri boliviensis (assembly GCF_048565385.1). Lineage (NCBI taxonomy): Eukaryota > Metazoa > Chordata > Mammalia > Primates > Cebidae > Saimiri > Saimiri boliviensis. The sequence continues at coordinate 108,813,220 of NC_133452.1, forward strand.
AATACAAAGGTAGAACAAAAGAAGTTATAAAGCTTTATGCTTGAGAAGAACCCAATACATCCAATAAACATAACATGCAAAGGTAGAAAAAAATTAATGAATTTAGCTAAACAAAACTTTTAAGATTTTGAATGTTTAAGATTTTATATGTTCAATACTATAAGTTAGACAGCAAATAAAAAACTGAGAAAAATTTTTGCAATATATGACATTTTATCATTTTATTTACAATCTTTTTTTTTTTTTTTTTCCCAAATAGAGCTTCACTCTGTTGCCCAGGCTGGAGTGCAGTGGTGTGATCTCGGTTCACTGCAACTTCTGCCTCCAGGGCTCAAGCGATTCTTCCTGTCTCAGCCTCCTGAATAGCTGAAATGCTGGCGCCTACTACCATGCCCGGCTAATTTTTGTATTTTTAGTAGAAACGGGGATTCGCCATGTTTGCCAGGCTGGCCTCAAATTCCTGACCTCAAGTGATCCACCTGCCTCCCCCTCGCAAAGTGCTGGGATGACAGGCACAAGCCACTGAGCCTGGCCAGGTTATTTGTAATCTTAATTTTTAAGGTTCTTATAAATTTAATAAGGTAAAGATAATATAAAAATGGGCAAAATATTTTGAACTAGAAGTTTGTATTCAAAAAGTTCAAATGATGAAGAAAAAAGAAATGACAGTATTATTTTTTGAACTACTAAGTTGGCAAAATTACTGAATAATGCCTCCTATGCCAAATGAAGATGTAAACATATGTTTTTAGAGTATAATTTTTCATAAGCCTTCAAATATACATAATCCAGGAATTAATGTTCAAAGAACATTACCAGTTGAGGATTCCTAATCCGAAAATCCAAAATCGCCAAAATCTGAAAGTTTTTGAGTGCCAACATGACACTCAAGGAAAACTGGAACATTTTGAATTTTGAATTTCCAGAGTACAAATACTCCACTGGAATATAAAAAATGTAAATATTCCAAAATCCACAACTTCTGAAATAGAAAACGTTTCTGGTAAAGCATTTTGGATAAGCGCTACTCAACCTGTAATTAAGGACATGTATAAATATGTAGCTTACAAGGACATTCATGTTGTGATCACTTTTAATAATGAAAAACTGTAGCTAATGCCTATGTTCAATTTGTTGCCCTACTTCTTATCTTAACCTAGGTGCCCCTAGAAACAGATCCTAAGAAAAAGATTTGCATACAGTTAATTTTGATGATTCCAAAAAACACCATTAACAGAGTGGTATGCAAGACAGAAAAGAAAGACACTAGAAGATGTGTTGTCAAGCAAATTACTGCTGTTGTCAACTCAAATTTAATCGTGCAGAGAAACTCTAGGAACCAGGGTGGAACACATACCTCAGAATTATCCTACCCTAAGAGGTGAAGATGCTGGGTTATCTTTCCATTAATTCCCTCAGTCATTCTAGTTCCACATTAGCCTTCAGATGAAGGCTGCTGGGGCTGGGGGAGAGGACTTTAATTCCCTGGCATTACACTCTGGCCCCATTTGCAGACAGAATGGATTCTTGTAGCCAGGGAAAGCTTTCACTTTCAGGCAGAGAATTTACAAATGTTGGCAGATGGAAGCTGGGCCTGCATGTACGCAAATGTGAAGTGCCAAAGGATGTAAGTAGTGGTATCAATAGCATCAGCTACATCTTCCCTACCTAAAACCTCTGTTATCCACTATCAAGGGAATACAGAAGCAACATCCTGTAGTGGTTAAGAGCATGGACCCTAAGGTTAAAATTTTGCCACTTCCCAGTATGACCGTGGGCAAGCAACCTGCCAATAATCACTTTGGTCCTGGGAGTTCTCATTTATAAACAACCCTATCCTCACATCCCAATTACCTCCTAAAAGCCTCACCTACGAATACCATCATACTTGGGATTCAGTTTTAACATACAAGATTTGTGGGGACACAAACATGTAGTCCATTGCAAGAACTGTATGTCTTGACATTTCATGATATAAAGTAAGTTCTCTTCTGCTGCTCCTGTGAACAGTACCTCCTGCTGGTGGTGTCATGGTGGCTGAGGTGGTCTTTTGTGAAGCAAAAAGGAGAAAAGGGTCTCTCTTTTATCTGCACTCTGTTAGAGGAATCTTACATTAGTGTTGCTCATACTGTAATGTGTTAAAGGAGTTAAACAGCCCCTTCAGCATGTACTCATAGTCCTCTTTTGCACTAGAACTTAGATATACATCCTGAGTGATGGAAACACTTTTGTGAAGGGAGGACCAGACATTGTGAGGTCATTTTATGCCTAGAGTAGGAGAGAGAAGCAAATAAAGGGGAAGCAGAGCTATCAGGGTAATTCTTGCTAGCATTCACTATATACCGAATCTAGTAGCTCCTTGATCTTGGATGCCCAGCTTCCAGGACTGTAAGACATACATTTCTGTTGTTTATAAGCTACCCAAGTCTATGATTTTTTCATTATAGCACACCAAACAAACTAAGACAATATTAAGTGCTGTTTGAAAATGAACAATGGGTTGGGCATAGTGGCTCATGCGTGCACAGAATCCCAGTAGTTTGGGAAGCCGAGGTGGATGGATCACTTGAGGTCAGAGGTTTGAAATGAGCCTGGCCAACATGGTGAAATCCTGTCTCTACTGAAAATACAAAAATTAGCTGGGCATGGTGGCAGGTGCTACCGGGAGGCTGAAGCAGGAGAACTGCTTGAACCCAGGAGGCGGAGGTTGCAGTGAGCCTAGAACGCGCCATTGCACTCCAGCCTGTGTGATAAAAGTGAAATTCCATCTCAAAAAAAAAAAAGGAAAAAAGAAAAAAGAAAAGAAATGAAATGCTTAATGTTTGCTTGCTGAATGAGTAAATAGTGCTTAGAACTTTAAAACACTTTTCAATGAAAACTACACTAGAAGTAAAGATTATACCTTCAGACAAGTTCATAAATCTATGATCTATAACATAGCTGAATAATTTGTTCACTTAGTGTTTCATTTTTTTTCTATTATTCATTCAGAAGGCATTTTCTGAGTATATGTTATGTGATGTATTTAAAACATAACTCATGAATGCAAAAAAAGAACAAATGGTCTTGGCTCTGGAAAAGTTTAGAAATATGGAGAAGAGACAAGCAAATTAAGAATGATGATAAGTTCTTATTATAAGTATAGGGAGTGAAGTGTTGTTTGGGAGGGATTAGTGTTATATTAGGAAAGGAATGCCAAGAAGGTGAATTTGGGCTAATTCTGTTTTTTGAGACAGGGTCTTATTTCTATAGCTCAGGCTCAGGCTAATGCTTAAAGAAAAATACAATAGAGGTGAGGGAGATGACAGGAAATGAGGATAGAGAGTGAGGCTCCATCTTTTAAGCAAAGGAGTCTGGATTATGAGGAGCCCTTTAAGCAGGGAAGTGATGTTTATAAACCTTACAACTCAGGATTCCAAAGTTTAAAATGAATAAGGACTTCGTGAAGACCCATAATTCATCCTGAAAATATAAGTGATATTTTGTATTATCTACTGAACAAATTATCTACATGACTGCTTTTATCCATTAGCAGAGATAATCAGGAGGTTACTGTCCTTCCTATGTCTTGCCTTAACATTGAATCTTAATGTAATTACTGTAAGTGGGACTTAGTAATATATTTACTTGTTTATTTGAGACAGTCTCTCTCTCTCTGTCGCCTAAGCTGGAGTGCAGTGGCACCATCTTGGCTCACTGCAACCTTCACCTCCTGGGGTCAAGATATTCTCCTGCCTCAGTCACCCTAGTAGCTGGGATTACAGGAGTGTGCCACCAAGCCCAACTAATTTTTGTATTTGTAGTAGAGATGGGGTTTTGCCATGTTGGCCAGGCTGGTTTTGAACTCCTGGCCTCAAGTGATACACCTGCCTTGGCCTCCCAAAGTGTTAGCATTACAGGTGTTGAGTCACAGTGCCCAGCCTGTGTTGTTTTATATATCAGAGCCTTGTGAGCTCAATTTTTATTTTATGTAAATAACTTAAAACTTGCTATATTATCCAAACAGGACAACAGCACTAGCAGCAGTTTTTCAGAACGATTTTTCTACATTTCAAACCCATTTTACTCATAATTATTTGAATTTTTCTAAATTGGTAAAATCATTTGAAGAAATCTTGTCTAAATGACTTTGTAATAGCTCATATGTTTGTATTATAAATGGAATGCAACTATCTTTTCTTATTAAAAATAAGAACTTGCTTTTTTGGGGTATGACATTTCTTGCAATAAACTGAAAGAAACAATGTCTGTACTTTTACCAACTCAGTGTTAATCTAGGATAAGTCACAACTCTGACCTTTGGGGTCCTCCTCTGTAAAATGAGAAAACTGAACTAGTAGACCTTTATGATTTCTAATTTTTTTTTTTTCATTCTAATGATCTGGAGCCTGGCAGAATTGGAAGCAACTTACATTCTGGTTTCAGGAATACATGAGTTCAAATATTGCTCTAACTAAAGTTCAGAGCATTGTTTAACTTCTTTAAATTTGGAAAATGGGGATATTAAAACATGCCTAAAAGTGCTATTGTGTGGATTAAATGATGGCTTTTTTTTTCTTTTTCTTTTTCTTTCCTTAGAAGTAGGGTTAAGGTAAGATTTGTTTAGTGATTTGACTCAGGGACATCTCCGCTAACTAAGTAGAAATATTTCATATATGTGGGATCTACAATACTGACTTGACTTTTTTAAAAAAGTTAAATCTAAAAAGGCCAGAGAAATTTTGGGGAAATAATTATAAAACGAAAATGGACACGACTTCTTTCCCACTTCCCAACGTTACTGTTTGCGGAACATACGCAAGAACCATTCCATGCAAAGTTACACAGGACTGGAAGGAAGCAGGTCATGCTCTTCACTTGCCAATTCCATGGTGCAGAATAAAAACAAAACAAAATATTTAGTGTCCAGCATTCCACTTGGGCAGTATTTACAACGAACACTTCAAGTTTTAACATTTAATCACTTCAAATTTAAAAACAAAATCACTGAAACAAATATCGCCAGATAAAAACCAACCCAATTTGCATTCTTCCTGCGTCCAATAATTACCTTCATCTAGAATGGGCCAAATATTCACTCTGCCAGGTCCTGGCGTCCCGGAATACCTTTGCGACAAAGGTGTCCTAAACGCTCCAGACCCTCCACATCTCCTTTCCCGCTTGAGGGGCCCGTCGGGCCCGGCCATCTGCCAAGCCTTTTGTGTCGTCTGGCTCGTGTTTCCTCCCCCGCGGAAATCTCACCTGCACGCCCTGCTGCTGGAGGCTCTGCGTGATGTAATCTAGACGGCGACAAACGCTCTTTTTGGCCTCGGCCGCCACCTCCTTGGTGCTGCTCACTCGCACCGCCACCTGCGCCCGATCCGGGCCCGCAGACACTTCTGCGGTGCCGCTTACGTGCACCTCGCGGGTCGCAGTTTGGGCTTGTGTTGAGGAGATGGGGTGGTGGAGGCCCGGTTGCGTCACTCCGCCTGAGGTCAGATTGTTCTCCCGGCCTCGATCAGCCCAGGGAACCAGTTCCACGAACACCCGGGTCGGAGGGGTCTTTTGCAGAGACATAGCGATGGCAGCTGGGTTTCCATAGTAACTGCCGGCAGACGGCGGCCGAAGGGGCCAAAGCGCGCCAGGGCTTGCCTGTGCGCCGCGCAAAGTATGCTGGGACGGGCGTGGAGGCCGCGGAGCTTCTGGCGGGCGCTAGCTACGCCCTGTTCATCTTGCCGCATCTTTTTCACTAGGTGCAGGCAGAGTGAGTAGTTACAGTTTTCAACATGTTTACCTTACGGCCTTCAAAAAATCTCAGCGGGCTTTCTCTGGCCTTATCAGTTAGCTCTGCCCTTTCTCGCAACTTTTGGGTGTCCCATCCGCACCTCTGCACCTCAGAGGGAGTTGGATAGCAGTAGTGAGGTCGAGTGGACTTTTAGATTTCCCTGTCCCGGGTCTGTGATTACCCCACCCTTGTGTTTTCTGACTTTACCGTCCCCGCTTGGGGTACAGCCTTTCTAGGCTTCCTTGGCTACGTTTTTGTGGTTCGTGACAGGTTTCTGTTGAGGTGAACTTTTTGCGCCTTTGATGTTGGATAGTTGGTGATACCTCGTATCTCAGTTTCATCTTCCCTAAAGCAATGTTGATAATATTTTTCACATTTGCTATGTTGCTTATACGGTGCCCACTGTATGTAAGAGTGCATTGCATAGGGAAAGCAAGAGTGAAAATAATGAATGTTTGTAATAATAGCTGTGGCTTTGGCATCGTTTTCCTGCCTCCCATTTGTTTATTTATTTATTTTTTTCTAAAAACTCTGGAATGGTTCCGGCTTTGAAATCGGACAGGAGAGATTTAGGTGGTATCAAAGCACGTCCAACATGGACATTGCTCAGCCTGTACAACTGGGAGCTTCTCTGTGCCCCTTTCTTGAGAGAACCTCAGAACACAGTCCTCAACTTTCTATGTTCTGGATAGTCTCCTAGCACTAAGCAATGATCTCTGTAAAAATAGCCCCACCGACTTATATGCCTTTACTATCTGAATTTTATCAAGCGAATCGAGGGGGAAAAAAGAATTTTGAATAGTTTTAGAAGGACAAGAACTGTTCTTTTAAAAAGAGCCTTAAAAAGCTGGCAGTCCTCTTATAGTTTCTAAACCATTGTTTTTTCTGTTCTTTTTGATTAGTGTAATTCAACTAAATCAGATCGTACTCCCTCCTTTAATTAGGCTCACCACTGGATTAACATAATTTTGTGTATATTCATTTTGTTTATTGTTAGCTGAAAACAAGTTTAATTTAAAAACTGTTAAGAAATTTCCCTCATAGTCTTTTATGATTTAAGACACCCAAAATAATGTTTCTTAAACTTGGTGGAAGATTATCTTTCTGGAAGAATATAGCCTCCAAAATAAATAATTGAATGAATGAATGTCCAAGTCTATTTAGTATATGATAACAGATTTCGTATCAGTGGAAAAGTGATTAAATGGTACAGAGATAATGGTAAGCTATATTTTAAAAAATTTCTATCTTACATCATACATTGAAAATAATTCAAGTGAGACCAAAGAGAATAATTGGACGAACGTATATATAAATATAAATATTCTGGTTGATAGGAAGGCTGGACTTAATCATAATTTCAAATGCAGCAACCATAAAGGAAAAGTTTGGAAAACTGGACTGTATTTTAAAAATATCAGATATTCAAAGCAAAATGAAACCAAGCAAAGGTGTGGGGGCATATACATTGCTAAAAATATCTGTTAATGTTTACTGTGTATAAAGGGCTAAGAGTCTTAATGCTTAGAGAGCTGTTACTAGAAGAAATAAACATCTCAAAAGAAAAATAGAGAAAAAAACAACTCATTCTCCCTCGGTTTCGAGGTATTTAATAAAACGGAGTGACCAGGGGCAGCACTGAGATATGTGAGGATCCAGAGAAGATGCATTGCACCTGGGTCTTGAAGGACAGGTGAATAGGGTTTTTTTCTAGGACCTCTCTTCTGGTGGGGTGTGGAGAGAAGCAGCCTAGATACAGAGAACAGCACGGCTGAGGCCCAGCGATGGCAACAGCAATAACAACAAGAACAAAATAAGAAAAATAGATAATGAACACTGAGGCAAACCGTATTAGATTGCCATTCCTGCCATAACAAAGGTCTTTAAGCATCAAAAACTTTGAAACAAATAGCACAAATGTATTTTCTCATGGTTCTGGGGGCTAGAAGTCCAAGATTAAGGTGTCAGCAGGTTTGGTTTCCCCCAAGGCCTTTCTCGTTTGCTTGCCGACAGCTACTTTCTTGCCATGTCTTCACATAGCCTTGCCTCCGTGCACACTACCCCTATGTCTCTTCCTAAAGCCTCACCTTTATGACTTCCATTTAACCTTAATTACCTTTTTAAAAGCCCTATTCCAAATACACTCACATTGGAGTTAGCACTCCAACAAACGAATTTTGAGAGACACAATAAAGTCCACAATTCAGACCAATTAAGCAAATAATAACAATCTATAAGACGAAAAAAATTAGTTTATCTTCACCAGTAGTTTAAGAAATGCAAATTTAACTACAGTGTAATATCTTTTTGAATTATCATTTTGGCAAGTAATAAAGTCTGTGAGAATAGAGAAGGAATAGATAATACTGTATTTTGAAAGAAGAATGAATTAATTCTTTGTGACAATTATATATTGGTAGTATATGAAAGAGAAGGATAAGCCTAAACTGACTTAGGAGTTTTTCAGCTGGAATGATTGGGAGAATGAATAAAGAGGATATTGTATCCTAGCTATTTGTTGAGCTCATAGTAACTCAGTTCTCCCTCAGAGTCAAGACTGAGCCCCTAGCAACTATTTTGAATAAGGTGACTCTACAAAGTTGATTGTACCAAGAATAGGTACCTAATTCCAGTTGAACCAGTGGAATTTTTGACATGAGAATCTATAATTACACCAAATTAAAAACATTAGTCTCTCAGGTGACAGAGCTGTGACATACACTTGTATGTATATTTATATAAAACCTTGGGAGATATAGATTGGCCGTTTTTCTACTAGAGGAATAGAAATAGTGTAGAGGAGGTGGTGAGAAAGAGAGAGAGAAGGGAGAGACAATGATGCTTTCCAAGAGGATCAAAGATGAGATAGAGAAATAGTCCAGATGCAATTTCAGTCTCTTCTTTAAGAATTTTTCCATAGGCCTGGTTTCATTCCTGCCTTGGAGTTCTATAAAATATTCCTGTATCCTTATCACAAAAATTCCCCCACCCCCTTTTTCTTTTGCATAAGCGGCTTGACTTAGTTTTATGTTATGTTAAAACTAAGACCGATAAGAATAAATGAGAAGGAGAATTTAAAGCTGACTTTTATACCTTTCGGCCGTAAGGAATTTATAGAACTTCATACAAAGTGGATCTCTAGGTGTACTGCTCGAAGTTTCACTTTTTAGGGAAATTTTTCTTCTCCGGTGTTATTCAATGACTTTATGAGTGATGATGTTACACAGCTGCTTCTTATTTTTGACTGGTACCTGCATACCAAGCCAGTTTATCCATAATCTTGCCATAAAAGCTCAGGAATTTTCCTCCTCCTTCAGCTGGCCATACAGTAATCCCTACATAACCATTGGAGTGAAGTGAGAGAGATGTTTTGGGGCAACCTTGTTAAATGGCATGTGTGTCTGAGCTGCCTGTTCATGTAGGCTTATACCCTCTGGTGCTTGGTATTTCAGATGTACCATTATCATCTTTTTATCGATTTATGCTGGGTGGTCTGACTTTGAGTTGAAGTCTATGAGAGTACCTAGCTTATGATGGACAATTCCAGACATCTCAAAAATTAAAATCCCAAGTGTCATGGAGAATAGAATCATATATTCTAAATGCTGAGTGGAACAAAACTAACCTTGAAGTGCATATTAAGGTCCTTGGCTTGTTCAAAAAGATATCAGAGGCACTAAAATTGCTTTAGACTTTGTTACACTTTATAATTAAATACCTATGGAAAATATATTGGTAAATGAAGAAACCAAAGGAAACAGAAAAAAACTTGAAGGGATAAGGTGAAGATTAAAATACTACAATGTTGTAGAACCAAAGTAAAATTGTCAAAAAGAGGTGATCTATAATATCATGGTACAGGTCAAAAACTTGAGGATGGAAGACATGCCTTTTAATGTAGTACTTATTAGATTTTTAGTGACCTTTCAAAGAAATGTTTTACTGTTAACTAGATGACAAAGGGTTAAGGAAGAGTGATTTCACAAAGAAGAAAGAAATATTTGTTAATATTGTCTATAGTGAGTTTTTTTTTTTAAGTAATTGGATTCAGACTTTCCAGAAATGAAGTGAGATATTATCCTATTTTATCTCACAAATACCCCAGACGTTGGATATAGCTTTTCTTCTAGCCTTTTATTTTATTTCCAGGTTTGTTTCTTGCTTTCTTAATAGGTTGCAGATGTTTATCTTCTGGTACCTAAAATGATACAGGTACATAGGATATTGTGTGTACCATGCAGATATTTTGCCACTCAGCTTTATTTACTTGTCTCCCATACCTGCCTTACACAGGGCTCTAGTCTCATGATTACGTCTTCACCTTGAAAGTTGCAACTTAGTCCCGAAAAAGTGCTGTCAAGTATGTCTCTGCTCTCTCTAAACTTGAATCAGTCAATCCACTATATCATTTGATTGTTAGACTGGGCTACCCTATATTTGGCTGTTAGATTTAATACCACTGGATTATGTGTACATGCTTGATTGACCTCTTGGGTATCTCAATTTTTCAGAAAAGTTTTGGTTTAAATGTGTTTTCACTTTGCTTGTTTTTGCCTTAGCTCATTTCACATCACTGTTTTTCTTTTGTATTATCTGGCTTATTATTCTTGGTTTTCACATTTTGAGATGCATAATGTAACTTTTTAATATTTTAATTGCTTATGTGAAGCACTGAATGCTTCATTTAATTAGGGAAGAAGTAATATTTTATAAATGAAGCTACTATAGTAATAGTAACAATTATTAGTTGTAATTATGTCTTAACTAATTTATACTGTCCTTTTCAGGGTTAAGCTGTGAAACTCCCACCTTGGTAAAGACTGCTTCTTATTGATGTTAAAATCTGCTTTGAAAGCAGTAGATTTTAGGTAGCTTTGCCCACAGTTATGTTATCCTTCAAAAAGTATTTAATTCCAAATTTTAATAGTATCAAAGCTAACATGATACTGCAGATACATAAATTACTTGGGGAGAAAATCTTAATTTTTTGACATTTTATTTAGAATAAATAGTAAAGTTTATACTATAACATCTTGACAAAATTGTAACAAATAAGAGAAGACTACTTACATAAATCATTTCTCTATTTGTAAATACTGTATTAGATGTTTTTAAAGAGATATTATAACTGTATTTCTCTAAGCATACAGAGGGAAATGAGATCTTTGTTAGATGGTCAGTCATCAAAGATCTAACAGGACACAGAAATATAGATGACAAATAAATTAGCAAAATTATCAAAGAAAAAGGATGATCTACAAAAAATTGACAAAGGGAACATCTTGCAGAAAAGAAAACATTGAATTTAGAAACTAGAAGAAACATAGTCTCATTTTACAGATGAACACACTAGAACCCAGAATTTTTTTTTATTTTCTAAATTTTATTGTTATGATACTTTAAGTTGTGGGGTACATGTGCAGAATGTGTGGGTTTGTTACATTAGATATACACATGCCATGGTGGTTTGCTGCATCCATCACCTCATCATCTACATTAGGTATTTCTCTGAATGCTATCCCTCCCCTAACCCCCGACCCCTGCTGTCCCCCCTGTAGCCCTCCACCCCTCAACTGGCCCTAGTGTGTGATGTTCCCCTTGCTGTGTCCATGTGTTCTCATTGTTCAGCACCCAATTATGAGTGAGAACATGTGGTGTTTGGTTTTCTGTTCTTGTTTCAGTTTGCTGAGAATGATGGTTTCCACCTTCATCCATTTCCTTGCAGAGGATGTGAACTCATCCTTTTTTATGGCTGTATAGTAGTCCATGGTATATATGCGCCACATTTTCTTTATCCAGTCTATCTTTGATGGGCGGCAGTTGGTTCCAAGTCTTCGCTTTTGTGAACAGTGATGCAATAAACATAATGTGTGCATGTGTCTTTATAATAGAATGATTTATAATCCTTTGGGTATATACCCAGTAATGGGATTGCTGAGTCAAATGGGATTTCTGTTTCTAGATCCTTGAAGAATGGCTATACTGTCTTCCACAGTGGCTGAACTAATTTACACTCCCGCCAACACTTTAAAAGTGTTCCTGTTTCTTCACATCCTCTCCAGCATCTGTTGTCTCCAGATTTTTTTAATGATCGCCATTCTAACTGGCGTGAGATGGTATTTCAATGTGGTTTTGATTTGCATTTCTCTAATAACCAGTGATGATGAGCATTTTTCATATGTTTGTTGGGGTCATAAATGTCTTCTTTTAAGAAGTGTCTGTTCGTGTTCTTTGCCCAGTTTATGATGGAGTTGTTTTTTTCTTGTAAATCTGTTTAAGTTTTTGTAGATTCTCAATATTAGCCCTTTGTTAGATAGGTAGATTGCAAAAATTTTTTTCATTCTGTTGCTTGCCAGTTGACTGTAATGACAGTTTCTTTTGCTGTGCAGAAGCTCTTAAGTTTAATTAGATCCCATTTGTCAGTTTTGGCTTTTGTTGCCATTGTTTTGGTGTTTTAGTCATGAAGTCCTTGCCCATGCCTATGTCCTGAATGGTATTGTCTAGGTTTTTTTCTAGGGTTTTTATGGTGTTAGGTCTTATTTTTAAATCTTTAATCCATCTGGAGTTAATTTTTGTATAAGTTGTAAGGAAGGGAACCAATTTCAGCTTTCTGCATATGGCTAGCCAGTTTTCCCAACACCATTTATTAAATAGGGAATCTTTCTCTCATTGCTTGTTTTTGTCAGGCTTGTCAATGATCAAATAGTTGTAGATGTGTGACATTGCTTCTGAAGCCTCTGTTCTGTTCCACTGGTCTATATCTCTGTTTTGGTACCAGTACCATGCTGTTTTGATTACTGTAGCCTTGTAGTATAGTTTGAAGTCAGGTAGCATGATGTCTCCGGCTTTGTGTTTGTTTGTTTGTTTGTTTGTTTGTTTGCTTAGGATTGCCTTGGCTAGTGCGTGGGCTCCTTTTTGGTTCCATATGGAATATAAGGTGTTTTTTCCAAGTCTGTGAAGAAAGTCAATGGTAACTTAATGGGGAGAGCACTGAATCTATAAATTACTTTGGGCAGTGTGGCCATTTTCATGATACTGATTTTTCCTAACCCTGAGCATGGAATGTTTTTCCATCTGTTTATATGCTCTCTTATTTCCTTGAGCAGTGGTTTGTAGTTCTCTTTGAAGAGGTCCTTTACATCCCTTGGTAGTTGTATTCCTAGGTATTTTATTCTCTTAGCAGGAATTGTGAATGGGAGTTCACTCATGATTTGGCTCTCTGTTTGTCTGTTATTGGTGTATAGGAATGCTTGTGATTTTTGCACATTGATTTTGTATCCTGAGACTTTGCTGAAGTTGCTTATCAGCTAAAGGAGATTTTGGGGTGAGACCATGGGGTTTTCTAAATATACAATTGTGTCATTTGCAAATAGAGACAATTTGACTTTCTCTTTTCCTAATTGAATACCCTTTATTTATTTTTCTTGCCTCATTGCCCTGGCCAGAACTTCCAATACTGTGTTTATAAGAAGTTGTTAGAGAGGGCATCCTTGTCTAGTGCCAGTTTTCAAAGGGAGTACTTCCAGTTTTTGCCTATTCAGTATGATATTGGCTGTGGGTTTGTCATAAATAGCTTTTATTATTTTGCTGTGTTCCATCAATACCTAGTTTATTGAGAGTTTTTAGCATAAAGGGCTGAATTTTGTTGAATTTTGTTGAAGGCCTTCTCTGCATCTATTGAGATAATCATGTGTTTTTTGTCTTTGGTTCTGTTTATGTGATGGATTGCACTTACAGATTTGCATATGTTGAAACAGCCTTTCATTCCAGGGATGAAGCTGACTTGATCATGATGAATAAGCTTTTTGATGTGCTGTGGCATTCGGTTTGTCAGTATTTTATTAAGGATTTTTGCATCAATGTTCATCATGGATATTGGCCTGAAATTTTCTTTTTTAATTGTGTCTCTGCCAGGTTTTGGTATTGGGATTATGTTGGTCTCATAAAAAGTGTTAGGGAGGATTTCCTCTTTTTGCATCGTTTGGAATCATTTCAGAAGGAATGGTACCACTCCTCTTTTTACCTCTTGTAGAATTCGGCTGCAAACCTGTTTGGTTCTAGACTTTTTTTTGGTTAGTAGCCTATTAATTGCTGCCTCACTTTCAGGCCTTGTTATTGATCTATTCAGTGATTCGACTTCTTTGTGGTTTAGTCTTGGGAGGGTGTAAGTGTCCAGGAATTTATCCATTTCTTCTAGATTTTCTGGTTTATTTACATAGAGGTATTTATAGTATTCTCTGATGGTAGTTTGTATTTCTGTGGAATTGGTGGTGATATCCCCTTATCATTTTTTATTGCATGTATTTGATTCTTCTCTCTTTTCTTCTTTATTAGTCTGTCTAGCAGTCTGTCTATTTGTTGATCTTTTCAAAAAGACAGCTACTGGATTTATTGATTTTTTTGAAGGGTTTTTTGCGTCTCCATCTCCTTCAGTTCTGCTCTGATCTTAGTTATTTCTTGTCTTCTGCTAACTTTTGAATTTGTTTGATCTTGCTCTTCTACTTCTTTTAATCATGATGTTAATATGTTGATTTTAGATCTTTTCTCATTTCTTTTTTGGGCATTTGTTGCTATAAATTTCCTTCTATACACTGCGTTGAATGTGTCCCGGAGATTCTGGTACGTTGTGTCTTTGTTCTCATTGGTTTCAAAGAACATCTTTATTTCTGCCTTCATTTCATAATTTATCCAGTAGTCATTCAGGAGCATGTTGTTCACTTTCCATGTAGTTTTGCAGTTTTGAATGAGTTTCTTAGTCCTGAGTTCTAATTTGATTGCACTGTGGTCTGAGAGACTATTTGTTAGGATTTCCATTCTTTTCCATTTGCTGGGAAGTGTTTTACTTCCAATTATATGCTCAGTTTTAGAATAAGTGCAATATGGCGCTGAAAAGAATGTATATTCTGTGGATTTTGGGTGGAGAGTTCTGTAAATGTATATTAGGTACACTTGGTTCAGATCTAAGTTCAAATCCTGTCTCATTGATCTGTCTGATAATTGACAGTGGGGTTGTTAATGTCTCCTACTATTATTGTGTGGGAGTCTAAGTCTCTTTGTAGGTCACGAAGAACTTACTTTATGTATCTGGGTGCTCCTGCATTGGGTGCATATATATTTAGGATATTTAGCTCTTCTTGTTACATTGATCCCTTTCCCATTATGTAATGCCCTTGTCTCTTTTAATTTTTGTTGGTTTAAATTGTGTTTTATCAGAGACTAGGATTGCAACCCTGCTTTTTTTTTTTTTTTTTTTTTTTTTTGCTCTCCATATGCTTGGTTAATCTTCCTCCATCCCTTTATTTTGAGTCTATGTGTGTCTTTGCATGTGAGATGGGTCTTCTGAATACAGCACACCGATGGGTCTTGACTCTTTATCCAATATGCCAGTCTGTGTTTTTAAATTGGGGCATTTAGCCTATTTACATTTAAGGTTAATATTCTTATGTGTGAATTTGATCCTACCATTTTGATGCAACTTGGTTGTTTTGCCCCTTAGTTGATGCAGTTTCTTCATAGCATCAATGATCTCTACAATTTGGTATGTTTTTGCAGTGGCTGGTACTGGTTGTTCCTTTTCATGTTTAGTCCTTCCTTCAGGAACTCTTGGGAGGCAGGCTTGATGGTGACAGAATCTCTCAACATTTGCTGGTCCATAAGGAATTTTATTTCTCTTCAGCTTATGATGCGTAGTTTGGCTGGATATGAAATTCTGGGATGAAAGTTCTTTTCTTTTCTTTTTTTTTTTTTTTTTGAAAGTTCTTTTCTTTAAGAATGTTGAATATTGGCCCCCACTCTCTTCTGGCTTGTAGGGTTTCTTCTGAGAGATCTCTATTAAGTCTGGTGGGCTTCCCTTTGTGGGTAACCTTACCTTTCTCTCTGGATGCCCTTAGCATTTTTTCCTTCATTTCAACTCTGGTTAATCTGATGATTATGTGTCTTGGGGTTGCTATTCTCAAGGAATATCTATGTGGTGTTTTTTGTATTTCTTGAATTTGAATGTTGGTCTGCTTTGCTAGGTTAGAGAAGTTCTCCTGAATAATATTCTAAAGACTGTTTTCCAACTTGGTTTCATTCTCTCCATCACTTTCAGGTACACCAATCAAACATAGATTTTGTCTTTTCACATAATCCCATATTTCTTGGAGGCTTTGTTCATTTCTTTTCACTCTTTTTTCTCTAAATTTGCCTTCTTGTTTTATTTCATTGAGTTGATCTTCAATCTCTATTATCCTTTCTTCCACTTGATCTATTTGTCTATTGAAACTTGGGTTTGCTTCACGAAAATCTGATGCTGTTTTTCAGCTCCATCATGTTGTTTATGTTCTCTCTGCTGATTATTCTAGTTCGCATTTCATCTAACCTTTTTTCAAGATTCTGAGCTTCCTTGCATTGGCTTAGAACATGCTCCTTTAGATTGAAGAAGTTTGTTATTACCCACCTTCTGAAGCCTCCTTCTGTCAGTTTGTCAAACTCATTCTTCGTTCAGTTTTGTTTCCTTGCTGGTGAGGAGTTGTGATACCTTGGAGAAGAGGTGTTTGGTTTTTGATAGGCTGCTGCCTTTTTTCAGACATGTCCTGCCCGGTGAGGAGGTAATCTAGTGACACAGTCTGCCTGCAGAGGCTTCGCTGAGCTCTGCAGGCAGTCGCTCAGTCGCTGTGTAAACTTCCCTGGGGACTTTGTTTACCCAGGTGAAGTTAAAGCTGCCTACCTGAGCTTCAACAATGGTGGACACCCCTCCCCCCACTGAGCTCGAATGTCTCAGGTCAAACTTATACTGCTGTGCTGGCTGTGGGAATTTCAAACCAGTGGATCTTAGCTTACTGGTCTTCATGGGGTTGGGACCTGCTGAGCCAGATCACTTGACTCCCTGTCTTCAGCCCGTTTTTCAGGGGAATAAGCGGTTCTATCACACTGGCATTTCAGGCACCACTGGGCTATGAAAAAAAAAAAAAAAACTGCTGTGGCTAGCTTGGCATCTTCACAAATGGCCACCCAGTTTTATGCTGGAAACCCAGGGCCCTAGTGTTGTAGGCACTGGAAGGAATCTTCTGGTCTGCGTGTTGTGAAGACTGTGGCAAAAGCACAGCATCTGAGTCAGCGTGCCAGAGAGCTGGGAAAATTCCCTAATGGCTTCTGTTGGCTAGGAGAGGGAGTTCCATGGCCTCTTGTGCTTCCCAGGTGAGGTATTGCCCCACCCTGCTTCAGCTCACCTTCCTTGGACTGCACTCACTCTCCAACCAGTTCCAGTGAAATGAGCCAGGTACCTCAGTTGGAAATGTGGAGATTACCCACCTGCTGCATGGCTCTCGCTGGGAGCTATGTGCCAGAGCTGTTCCTGTTCGATCACCTTGCTAGCAATCCCCCCAGAAATATTTTTAAGTCGCTTATCCCAGGTTACCATCAGAGGCAGTCTAATACTCTTTCCACTCTGTCCTGCTGCTCCCAGTGATCAGTGATTATTTGCACTATATACAGGGCCTATTGCTGCTGGCAAAACTCTCTCAAAACAAAACGAAACAAAATCTAATTTCACCTCTAGTCTCCCTTGATTCTTATAACACTGCCCTTTTTATTCTACTTCCTTCTCTCTGATCATGTCTAACCTGTATGTTTCACTGGCTTCTCAGCTTGCTTCTTCTCCCTCTGATTTATTTATTTATTTATTTATTTATTTATTTTTTTGAGATGGAGTCTCACTGTGTTTCCCAGGCTGGAGTGCAGTGGCATGATCTTGCCTCACTGCAACCTCTGCATCCCGGGTTGAAGCTATTCTCTTGCCTCAGCCTCCTTAGTAGCTGGGATTACAGGCACCCACCACCACGACTGGCTAATTTTTGTATTTTTATTAGAGACATGGTTTCACTATATAGGCCAGGCTGTCTTCAAACTCCTGACCTCGTAATCCATCTGCCTTGTCATCCCGAAGTGCTGGGATTGCAGGTGTGAACCACTGTGCCTGGCGTCTCCCTCTAAATTTATAGCTACTTTCATGGATTCAGTTTCACCTCTACTGGCTCGGTTTTCTTATTTGTAAAATGAGAGAATTTGAGTTGCTTCTTTTTAATTCTAAAAGCAGAATAAAGGTTCATACCAAATGATGAATATCATAAAAGTATTTTTTTTAAAACTAGTTGTCTGACTAGACAGCTTACCAAAGAAGTTATACATATGGCAAATAGGCATAAAAAGATAGTCAATATCCTATGTCATTAGAGAATTGTAAATTAAAATAACAATGAGATAACACTACATACCTTTTTAAATGACCAGAATTCAAAACACTGACAATGCAAAATACTACATCCACTTTGGAAGACAGTTTGGCAGTGTCTTACAAAATTAAACTTATTCTTACCATAAGATCTAGCAGTTATAATCTTGTGGTACAGTACGCAAACTGTGGGCTGGGCGTGGTGGCTCAACCCTGTAATCCCAGCAGTTTGGGAGGCTGAGGCAGGTGAATCACCTTAGGTCAGAAGTTTGAGACCAACTTGGCCAACATGGCAAAACCCTGTCTCTACTAAAAATACAAAAATTATCCAGGCATGGTGGCAGGTGCCTGTAATTCCAGCTACTCAGGAGGCTGAGGCAGAAGAATTTATTGAACCTGAGTGACACAGGTTTCAGTAAGCCGAGATTGCACCACTGCATCCAGCCTAGGTCATAGAATGAAAAAAAAATACACAAACTGTGGACTTCAGGTGATAATGATATAATAATGTAGGTTCATTGGTTGTAACAAATGTACCTTTGTGGTGCAGCATATTGATAGTAGGGGAGGTTTTATCTGTGTGTGGGGGTAGGAAAGGCAGGTATGGAAACTCTCTACTTTGTGCTGAGTTTTACTGTGAACCTGAAGTTGCTCTAAAAAGTAAAGTTTATTAAAAAATGTTTTTAAACCCAGCATCATGTTTTTAAAAAACAAACACATTTAGAATAAAATTGCCTGCATTTTCAAGATATGTGAGCTGTGTAATTCATCTCTTGTGAGGCCTGGTTGCTGTATTTTTTAAATTAAGTAGGTATATGTGTGTATATGTGTATATGTGTGTGTGTGTGTGTGTGTGTGTGTGTGTGTGTGTGTGTGTATGTGATATATATATAGTAGGCCCAAAATATTGTGAACCAGTGGTACTAGAGTTCCACTTAGGGAACTGGGCACTGTCTTCATTTAGAAAAAATGCTTTGATAAGCTTTTCTGTGTGTGGAAGGTGAGGCCTTGAGGATAAGATCTAGAAAGGGACTGCAGTACAAAGAGAGAACTAAACAGTTATGTACAAAGTAATGAATAGAGATGTGGGAGGAGAGATGTCAGAAAGACAAGGGAATGGCGTTAGAGAAAAGGCCATGCAAGGTAGATAGGAGGGTGAATCCTGTGGAGAAGGAGACAAATACCTTGATAGCGTGGTGGCTAAGAACTTTAAAGACTGTAGAGGTCTAATTTATAATGTTTAGTTGTTGGCATTTTGGCAATGTAACAACGTGACTGTATTGCACTGTCTGTGGTTTGGGAGAAATCAAGGAAAGAAGGTTTGCATATAACAAAGATAAGGAACATCTGCAAAGGGCAAAACATGTGAGAACAAGAGTTCAGCAAAAGTAGAAGACACATTTGATTATGCGAAAGCCAGTCCATAGGATTAAGAGAGATGGAATTTCCCGGAATAGCCTGTCTCAGAGCATGAGATTCCGGCTGACAGATCAGATAACTGGATTGACAGAATGGTTGTGCAGATATTTAAAGGTGTGCAGCACAATGCTTGACATGTGGTGGTAAAAACTTAATGCACTCAACTTCAGTGGTCTTGCATAGTCTGGCATCATCACTTTTGAAGCTGAGACAACCTTAGCTTTAAGCATTATTTTTGAGCAAGTTAGTACAGAAGTTTTGATGGAACAAAACTTGTCCATGATTTCTAACAAAGCATGGAGGAAAACTGCTTATCTGAAAATGCCATTCTCCCAGTTAGGAGACAGTACCTGTTAGACGAAAAGGTTTAACTGAAGTTGTGTGCCCATGAAGATGAAGTTATGACACATCATCTTTTGTTTCCCAGAGTTTTATGCCTCTCATACAAAGCATAAATTATACTTCTCATACAAAGCTAGATAATATAATATACTGTGAAAACTGTAGAAGAAGGAGGCTTACATGACATAAATAACATTCAGAGAATAATAGAACTGAGAAAGACACTATATTCTCTCAGAAACATGTTCATAAAATTCACTACATTCAAGAATACTGATTAATAAGACCTAGAGGTGGATGAAGTGCTCCTTAGATGTAATGCATATAAAAATAGAAAAAAAAAAACATAGCAAATGACCAGTAGTATCTTTGGATCTGTCACTTTTCATAACCATAATGATTATTCTGTCATAGTCATAGTTTTCCTGTCTCTTTGCTTCCACACTTTCCTTCTTGAACCAATTGTCTAATTCAGTGGCCACTAAAAGAAATTTGATCATTGGTATCAGCAAGTTAGAGTCTAAAGTGATCTTTCCTATCAAATATAATTTTAAATCTGTGAACTTCAGGGTTTCGTATGAGTGATGTCAGCACTTTTTACCTAACTAATCTTTTGATGTGCCTTAATTTCCATCTCATTTATAGCCAGATTAGTTTAATGATTTTTATATATACCTAATAATTTTATCTGCACTTCATAGCCAGCTCACTAGTCATCTGTCCAGAAGAAAATGTTCTAATTTGCTGTTAGTCATTCCATGTTAGTCTTTCCCCGTGTTGCAATTAATTTTTGTTCTTTCAGAAATATCAGGGATTAAATGATTCTGGATTTTTGGGCAATGTGGCTGATTTGATGTAAGCAATCTACATGAATTATCAATGTTAAATGAATTTTTTGAGATGGAGTCTCACACTGTGGCCCAGTCTGTAGTACAGTGGCGAGATCTTGGCTCACTGCAATCTCTGCCTCCTGGGTTCAAGCAATTCTCCTGCCTCAGCCTCCCGAGTAGCTGGGACTATAGGCATGCACCACCACACCCAGCTAATTTTTTTTTTTGTATTTTTAGTAGAGGGTTTCACCATGTTGGCCAGGATGGTCTTGATCTCCCGACCTCATGATCTGCCCGCCTCAGCCTCCGCCTCCCAAACTGCTGGGATTGCAGGCGTGAGCCACCGTGCCCAGCTGAATTATTTTATAATAGAATTTTTAATGATAATGTTAAACAAAACATAATAAAATCTCTCTTTGATAATTCAAAAACTTCAGAATCTTATAGTGGCCTAGGCTCAGAAATACAAGCAATAATTGTTATTCAATAGTATTGCAAAATAAACTGGATTGTTAAGATGTTCTAGGTATTTTTAGCTTCTGGATAAATAAGAGATTATTTTAGCCTTCAAAATGCAAATATTTTGGGGGAGCAACACACACTCATCCTGCTACACTATAATTACTTACTAAATATCCTGGGAACTTATGTATGTGACTACTCAGCATTTTGGCAATGAATAACCCACCCTATTTATTCTTTGTTTTTTGTTTGCTTGTTGAAGGTTGATCTCAAGTCTCATAGCTATATTATTTAACAATGAGAAGGGAAATTTTGGTTGTCTAAACTGATTTTCCCAACATTGCTCTTTAATAATGGTGGGAGAGGACAGACAATTCAATTCCTGTCATCTCATGCTCATTTGCCTAATCCTTCTTCTGAGTTAAGTGTTAATCCTGAGTTAGTGACAATTTTTGTGAATTCTACAACGTTGCCTGGAAAAAGTCTGGGCTTTGGTATCCTACAGAACTGTAAATGCCATTTTCTAGGTCTGTGACACTGAAGTATCTAAGTGTTTCTGAGAGCCAGTTTTTCATCTATGAAATGGAGATAAAATTTACCAGTTGCAGAGACTTTAATGCTCATCAATATCCATGTGCTCTCCTTTTATTCCTGGGCACAGTTAAACTATATTTTTCAGCCTCCCTCATAGGTTGGTGTCTTCACTGCTGACTTCTGGCAATGGAATATGGGTGGAAATAAAGTACACCACTTCCTGACTTAGCCCATGAAAATCTTCCATGTGCTGCCTTTTTTAGGTGGCCGACTGGAGAGGACTCCAGACACCTATGAGGATGAATAACTATAAGGCAGAAGAGGCCTGGATGAAAGTGTGCTGCCAGTCGCTTCTCACCAAACAAGAATTAGTATTTATTTTGTTAAGCCACTGAAACTTGGGAGATGTTTGTTTCAGCTGTTAGCCAGCCCTGATTAATACATTTCATCAGATTATTGTGAAGAGTACATGAAGAATCTTTGTAAAGTGCCTGATTTAAATTAGGTGTTTGGTAAATGATACTTATCATCACCATCATTCTTTACACACATCAACAGGTAAGCATTCAGCCATTGCAGGTGCTAAGGATTATCCAAATGACCATATTTCACAGGGCTGAACTGGCAGAACTGATCTTTTGCTACCACTATTATAATTAGACTCATTGTTACAATTTCCCCTATTTTTTGGTTGTATAGATGGATAATTCATTTAGTGACAGATTTTGAGGTTACCTGTTTCATTCCTTTATTGGCTTCTTAATTTTATCCATTATAATCATAGCATATGATACACCTAACTTAATTTATATGTCTTAGACCTGTAATTGTGTACTATTTAGGAGCTAGGAGAGAGAGAGACAAGATCAGTGATGTTCAACAGAAATCTAATGCAAACCACATACTTGATTTAAAATTTTCTTATAGTCACATTAGAAAAGGTAAAAGAAAAAAACAGGTAAAATGAATATGAATAGTATATTATTTAACCAAATATTTCTAAAATATTTTAGCATATAATAAATGTTATTTGTATTTTTTTTTTTTGGTGCTGATTCTGAGATCAGTATGTATTTTAAACTGACAGCATATCTCAATTGGACTAGCCTAATTTCAAGTGCTCAGTAGTAACATTTGTATAGTGGCTACCATATTGGACAGTTCAGGAATAGGTAACCTATTACTACATCTGAAAGAAACAAGAAGCATCAAAGTCATATGCGACTGATACTGAGTTAGCCACGTTTTCCTTGTTTATGAAGGATAGCTTATTTTTATTGTTCTGGGAAAATAGACATGAGGGGCAAACATCCATATCACCAGAATGCTCATCCAGGAGATGAGTATTTTACGTATGAGATGTTATTTATTGGCAGACACAAGTCCTGAACCTTCATTGTAGCTCCAACTTCTATGGTACTTTGCATATAGAAGTCTCTTGCTGAGAGAGTCATCGGTGGAGGTGATCAATGTTCACGTAATTGTGTGCCCAATATTCATATATTTATAATAAAAATAAGTATATCTCTTACAAGAAACCTAACATTCAGAGCTCATATCCTAAGGGAAGCTGTGAACCTGAAACACAACAGCCCTAAAATTTAAAAGCAATAAAAAGTTCTATTTTTTCTAAGGAATAGCTTTTGGTTATTACTGTTGGTCTCAATTTTTTTTCAGTATACTTTAAGTTCTGGGATACATGTGCAGAATGTGCAGGTTTGCACATTACATAGGTATACGTATGCTATGGTGGATTGCTGTACCAATCAACTCGTTATCTACATTAGGTATTTCTCCTAATGCTATCCCTAATATCCCTTAGTCCCCCACTTCCTGAGAGGACCCGGTGTGTGATGTTCTCCTTCCTGTGTTTTCATTATTCAACTCCCACTTATGAATGAGAGCATGTGTTGTTCCATTTTCTGTTCTTGTGTTAGTTTGCCAAAAATGATAGTTTATGGTTTCCAGCTTCATCCATACCCTTGCAAAGGACCTGAACTCATCCTTTTTTATGGCTGCTTAGTATTCCATGGTGTCTATGTGCCACATTTTCTTTATCCAGTCTATCATTGGTGGGCATTTGGGTTGGTTCCAAGTCTTTGCTATTGTGAATAGTGCTGCAATAAACATATGTGTGCCCGTGTCTTTATATTAGAATGATTTATAACCCTTTAGGGTATATACCCAATAATGGGATTGCTGGGTCAAATGGTATTTCTGGTTCTAGACCCTTGAGGAATGGCTATACTGTCTTCCACAATGGTTGAACTAATTTATACTCCCACCAACAGTGAAAAGCATTCCTATGTCTCCACTTCCTCTCCAGCCTCTGTTGTTTCCTGACTTTTTAATGATCGCCATTCTAATTGGCATGAGATGATATCTCATTGTGGTTTTAATATGCATTTCTCTAATGACCAGTGATGATGAGGTTTCTTTTTATGTGTTTATTGGCTGCATAAATATCTTCTTTTGAGAAGTGTCTGTTCTTATCCTTCGTTCACTTTTTGATGGGGTCGTTTGCTTTCTTTTTGTAAATTTGTTTAAGTACTTTTGTAGATTCTGGGTATTAGCCCTTTGTCAGATAGATAGATTGCAAAAATTTTTGCCCATTCTGTAGGTTGCCTGTTTACTCTGATGATAGTTTCCTTTGCTATCCAGAAGCTGTTTAGTTTAATTAGATCGCATTTGTCAATTTTGGCTTTTGTTGCCATTGTTTTTGGTGTTTTAGTCATGAAGTCCTTGCCCATGTCTATGTCCTGAATGGTATTGCCTAGGTTTTCTTCTAGGGTTTCTATGGTTTTAGGTCTTAAGTTTAAGTCTTTAATCCATCTGAAGTTAATTTTTGTATGAGGTATAAGGAAGGGATCCAGTTTCTGTTTTCTGCATATGGCTAGCCAGTTTTCCCGACACCATTTATTAAGCAGGGAATCCTTTGCCTATTGCTTGTTTTTTTTTTTTCAGGTTTATCAAAGATCAGATGGTTGTAGATGTGTAGTATTATTTCTGAGGCCTATGTTCTGTTCCGTCAGTCTATGTATCTGTTTTGGTACCAGTATCATGCTGCTTTGGTTACTGTAGCCTTGTAGTATAGTTTGAAGTCTGGTAGTGTGATGCCTCCAGCTTTGTTCTTTTTGCCTAGGATTGTCTTGGCTTTGTGGGCTCCTTTTTGGTTCCATATGAAATTCAAGGTGGGTTTTTCCAATTCTGTGAAGAAAGTCAATGGTAGCTTGATGGGGAGAGCATTGAATCTGTAACACAATATTGATTCTAACTATCTATGAGCATGGAATGTTTTTCTGTCTGTCTGTGTCCTCTCTTATTTCCTTCAGCAGTGGTTTGTAGTTCTTGAAGAGGTCCTTTACACCCCTTGTTAGTTGTATTTCTTGGTATTTTATCATATTTGTAGCAATTGTGAATGGGAATTCACTTATGATTTGGCTCTCTGTTATGGTGTGTAGGAATGTCTGTGGTGTTTGCACATTGATTTTGTATCCTGAGACTTTGTTGAAGTTGCTTATCAGCTTAAGGAAATTTTGGGCTGAGACAATGCGGTTTTCTAAACATCAAATCACATTATCTGCAAGCAGAGACAATTTGACTTTCTCTTACTATTTGAATACCCTTTATTTCTTTCTCTTACCTGATTGCCCTGGCCAGAATTTTAAAGGAAATTTATTTTTTTTTAAATAAAATATAGACTTTAGAAATCTGTGTATTGAAATTTGCATCTATCCTCATTTCAGTTATAGTACAGAAACTAGTCATTTTTCAGCATACAAAAGGTAAAACAGAGTTTAGTTCAAAGCCATTGGATTTACCATTGTAAACAATGTTTGAATACAGTAGTATGTTTACTTTAAAGATGACAGGCATTCGCTTCTGGGAGGGAAATAGTATGTTTCAAGTTTGAAAGAGAATGAATTATTCAAGATGTCATATCATGAGAAGGAAATAGTGTCTTAGATATTGAAAGCACTAAGGAGAATTTAGCACATTGTGCTAGAGAACCAAGAGATACATCTAATGCTTAGGAAAGATAGGATTTTAGGACCACTTTCGTACACCGTATCCAGAAAATCAACTGAAGATTGATTAAAAACTTAAATGTAAAACCCCAAATTACAAGATTGATTAAAAACTTAAATGTAAAACCGCAAATTACAAAACTCTGGGATATAACCTAGGCAATAGCATTCTAGATGTAGGAATGGGCAAAGATTTCATGACAAAGATACCAAAATTGCAGCAAAAGCTAAAATTGACAAGTGGGACCCAATTAAACTTAAGAGCATCTGCACAGCAAAAAAAACTATCAATAGAGTAAACAGACAACCTACAGAATGGGAGAAAATATTCACAAACTACGCATCTAATGAAAGTCTAATATCCAGCATCTGTAAGTAACTTAAACCAATTTACAAGAGAAAAACAATCCCATTAAAAAGTGGGCAAAGGACAGGAACAGACACTTGTTAAAAGAAGTCATACATGTGGCCAAAAGGCATATGAAAAAAAGCTCAAGATGATTAGAGTAATGCAAATCAAAACAACAATGAGATATTATCTCACACTAGTCAGAATGGCTATTAATAAAAAGTCATCAAATAGCTGGGCGCGGTGGCTCAAGCCTGTAATCCCAGTATTTTGGGAGGCCGAGGCGGGTGGATCACGAGGTCAAGAGATCGAGACCATCCTGGTCAACATGGTGAAACCCCGTCTCTACTAAAAATACAAAAAATTAGCTGGGCATGGTGGTGCGTGCCTGTAATCCCAGCTACTCAGGAGGCTGAGGCAGGAGAATTGCCTGAACCCAGGAGGCGGAGGTTGTGGTGAGCCGAGATCGCGCCATTGCACTCCAGCCTGGGTAACGAGGGAAACTCCGTCTCCAAAAAAAAAAAAAAAAAAAAAGTCAACAAATAACAGATGCTGGAGAGATTGTGAAGAAAAGGGAACACTTATTCACTGTTTATGAGAGCATAAATTATTTCGAACATTGTGGAAAGAAGTATGGTGATTCCTCAAAGAGCAAAAGCAGAACTACTATTTGACCCACTAATCCCATTACTGGGTGTATACCCAGAGCAATATAAATGATTCTGTCATAAAGACACATGCATACAAATGTTCACTGCATCAGTATTCAAAATAACAAAGATGTCAACTCAACCTAAATGCCTGTCAATGACAGATTGGATAAAGAAAATGTGGTACATACACATGATGGAATACTGTGCAGCCATAAAAATGACAAGATCATATCTTTTGTGGCAACATGGATGGACCTGGGCTACTGTCCTTAGCAAACTAGCACAGGAACAGAAAACCAGATACCTCACATTCTCACTTATAAGTGGGTGCTACGTGATGAGAATTCATGAACACAAAGAAGGGAACATCAGACATGGAGGTCTACTTGAGGGTGGAGGGTGAGAGAAGGGAGAGGATCAGAAAAGATAACTAATGGGCACTAGGCTTAATACCTGGATGAAAAAGTAATCTCTACAACAAACCCTGTGACATGAATTTACCTATGTAACAAACCTTCACATGTACCATGAAACCTAAAACAAAAGCTTTTTAAAAAAGGCTTTATAAAAATCATAAATAAAACAGGGACTGAATTAAATGGGAAAATTAAAATAGTAAAAAAATAAATTACTGTGTTTTCTTCTTTCATCATAGAAAGGAGATTGGATATATTAGGCAAACTGGGGGTATTTTGTGGGGGAAAGTGCATATACACATCAGAGAATGTAATGGAAATTACTAAAGCTATATATACAAAGATTGTTAAATGATCATTAGATGATAATGGAAAGGAACATGTGTTTAATGTAACTGCATATTAAGTTTTCAGATAGGTTGCTTCCTTTTACTGGGCTTAAATTCTATTTGAAGAGGGCCAAGTTACATAGAGTCGTTATAAAAAATTCATCTTCTCCACAATTATTGAAAAACTGAATGGTTAACATTCTTACTATTATTGTACAGGTATTCCATTTTCTCCATATCCTTGCTAACACTTGTGAGGTTTTTATTTGCATTTCTCTAGTGATGTTTAGCATATTTTATCTACATGTTGGCTATTTGTATGTCTTCTTTGGAAAAATGTCTGTTCAGGCTCCTTGCCCATTTTTTAATTGGGTTGTTTTCTTGTTATTGAATTCGCCTCTTACATATTTTATAATAATCATGCTATTGAATATAAGTTTCTTGTATGTTTTGACTATTAACTTATCAGATATAGTTTGCAAATATTTTCTCCCAATTAGTTAAGTTGCCTTTTAATTTTATTGTTTCCTTTGCTTTGTAAAAGCTTTTCAGTTTGATATAGTCCCCTTTGTTTATTTTTGCTTTTGTTGCCTAAAAACTTGTTTTATTTTGTTAAGTAAACTTAGGCCTTAAATGCTTATACACTGTTGGGACTGTAAATTAACTACTTGATGGATAACTCAGCTTGCCTTTTAGGCAGATTCACAATACTGTTTAAAAATATTTAACCACTACAGTAAGATTTGATATAAATTGTTTGAACCAATGAAAATTTCAGTTAGTTCATATGTTCCTTAATATTTTACTTTATTGGCTTTACCTTATGAAGAATAATGATACTTGGAAAATTTTAAAAATGTGGTTTCTCAGAAAGACAGGTTGTTTTTGTTTCTTTTAAAAAAGTACTTTTATTTTTTGTTTTATTTTTATTATACTTTAGGTTCTGGGGTACACATGCAGATCATGTAGGATTGTTGCATAGCCAAAGTGGTTTGCTTACTGCCTCCATCCCCCTGTCACTTATATCTGGCATTTCTATGTTATCACTCCCCAACCTCCCCACTCCCCACTGTCCCTTCCCTAATGCCCACAACAGACCACAGTGTGTAATGCTCCCCCTGGGTCCATATGTTCTCATTGTTCAACACCAGCCTATGAGTGAGAACATGTGGTGTTTGATTTTCTGTTCTTGAGTCAATTTGCTAAGAATGATGGTTTCCAGATTCATCCATGACCCTACAAAGGACATGAACTCATTTTCTTGATGGCTGGATAGTATTCCATGGTGTATATATGCCACATTTTCCTTGTCCAGTCCATCATCAGTGGGCATTTAGGTTGGTTCCAGGTCTTTGCTATTGTAAACAGTGCCGCACTGAACATACATGTGCATGTGTCTTTATAATGGGACGATTTATACTCCTTTGGATATATACCCAGTAATGGGATTGCTGGGTCAAATGGAATTTCTATTTGTATATCCTTGAGGAAGCGCCACACTGTCTTCCACAATGGTTGAACTAATTTCCACTCCCACCAACAGTGTAAAAGTGTTCCTATTTCTCCACATCCTCTCCTGCATCTGTTGTCTCCAGATTTTTTAATGATCACCATTCTCACTGGTGTGAGATGGTAACTCACTGTGGTTTTGATTTGCATTTCTCTAATGACCAGTGATGATGAGCATTTTTTCATATGTTGTTGGCTTCATATATGTCTTCTTTTGAAAAGTGTCTGTTCATATCCATTGCCCACTTTTGAATGAGTTTGTTTGCTTTTTTTCCCTTGTAAATCTGTTTTAGATTTTGTAGATTCTAGATCAGGTGTCCCCATACTTTTTACACAGGGGGCCTGTTCACTGTCCCTCAGACCATTGGAGGGCTGCCACATACTGTGCTCCTCTCACCACCAATGAAAGAGGTGCCTCTTCCTGAAGCGTGGCGGGGGCTGGATAAATGGCCTCAGGGGGCCGCATGCAGCCCGCGGGCCGTAGTTTGGGGACACCTGTTCTAGATATTATTCCTTTGTCAGATGGGTAGATTGCAAATTTTTTTTCCATTCTGTTGGTTGCCAGTTCACTCTAATGATTGCTTCTTTTGCTGTACAGAAGCTCTGGAGTTTAATTAGATCCCATTTGGTTATTTTGGTTTTGTTGCCAATGCTTTTAATATTTTAGTCATGAAGTCCTTGCCCATGCTTATGTCCTGAATGGTTTTGCCTAGGTTTTCTTCTCGGGTTTTTATGGTGTTAGGTCTTACGTTTAAATCTTTAATCCATCTTGAGTTAATTTTAGTGTAAGGTGTCAGGAACGGATCCAGTTTCAGTTTTCTGCACATGGCTAGCCAATTTTCCCAATAACATTTATTAAACGGAATCCTTTCCCCATTGCTTGTTTTTGTCAGGTTTGTTAATGATCAGATGGTTGTAGATGCGTGGCATTTCCTCCGAGGCCTCTGTTCTGTTCCATTGGTCTGTATCTCTGTTCTGGTACCAGTACCATGCTGTTTTGATTACTGTAGCCTTGTAGTATAGTTTGAAGTCAGTTAGCATGATGCCTCCAGGTTTGTTCTTTTTGCTGAGGATTGTCTTAGCTATGCAGGCTCGCTTTTGGTTTCACATGAAGTTTAAGGTGATTTTTATTACAAACAACTCTATGCACGTAAACCAGTAAACCTGGAAGAAATGGATAAATTCCTGGACACTTGTACCCTTCCAAACCTAAACCAGGAAGAAGTCAAAACCCCGAATAGACCAATAACAAGGGCTGAAGTTGATGCAGCAATTAATAGCCTACCAACCAAAAAAATCCCAGGTCCAGTTGGGTTCACAGCTGACTTCTACCAGACATACGAAAAGGAGCTAGTGCCACTCCTTCTGAAACGATTTCAAACAATACCGAAAGAGGGAATGCTTCCCAAATCACTTTATGAAATCAATATCTTCCTGATACCAAAACCTGGCAGAGATACAACTGATAAAGACAGTCTCAGGCCAATATCCATGATGAACATTGATGCAAATATCTTCAATAAAATACTGGCAAACCAAATGCAACAGCACATCAAAAAGCTTATCCATCTCAATCAAGTAGGCCTCATCCCAGGGATGCAAGGCTGGTTCAACATACGCAAGTCTATAAATGTAATCCACCACATAAACAGAACCAAAGACAAAAACCACATGATTATCTCAATAGATGCAGAGAAGACCTTCGACAAAATTCAACAGCCCTTTTTACTAAAATTCTCAATAAACTAGGTATTGATGGAACATATCTCAAAATAATAAAAGCTGTTTACAACAAACCCACAGCCAATATCATACGGAATGGGCAAAAACTGGAAGCATTCCCTTTGAAATCTGGCACTAGACAAGGATGCCCTCTCTCACCACTCCTATTCAATATAGTCTTGGCGGTTCTAGCCAGAGCAATCAGGCAAGAAAAAGAAATAAAGGGTATTCATTTAGGAAAAGAGGAAATCAAATTGTCTCTCTTTGCAGATGACATGATTGTATATTTATAAGACCCCATCATCTCAGCCCGAAATCTACTTATATTTTATTTTTGAGATGGAGTCTTGCTCTCTTGCCCAGGCTGGAGTGCAGTGGTGCCATCTCAGCTCACTGCAGCCTCTGCCTCCTGGGTTCAAGTGATTCTCTGACTCAGCCTCCAGGGTAGCATGGTGGCATGTGCCTGTAATCCCAGCTATTCAGGAGGCTGAGACAGAAGAATTGCTTGAGCCACGGAGTCTGAGGTCACAGTGAGCTGTGATCCCACCACTGTACTCTAGCCTGTCAACAAAGCAAGACTTTGTCTAAAAAGGAAAAATACTGATTCACTTTTGCAATTCTTTAGATACTACGATGTGACATCTCCCCTGGGCTTGCTGTGCGTCTTCTTGTAAGATAGAGCTATATTAACTTCTTGACTTAAAGGGCAACAGATTATATAAAGTCTCTTTAAAGACACAGTAGGGAGAGTAATGAAAACTTTTTCATTTAGATTTCTAGAGAGGAGAAAGAAGACATAGCAGTGGAACTGTTCTTGGCTTTGCCACAATGCTTCAAAATTTAATTTTAGATTCAGTGCATTTATTCATAGACCATGAAATATATAATCATGCTTTTTACTACTAATTGCAGATGCTTAAAATTATATATTTTTGACCTACTGTATTATGGTCAATTTGAAAAAGAATGGTTTCATTATGTCTGTAGACTCCTTATACTATTCTAGGATCATGTGACACATTTATCATTACTAAATATTTATAGCACTAATTATTGATGCTCCCTATGGTATTTAAAACTAATTTAATTATAATATTCCCCTAAATTCATATTTTAATGAAGCAGAAGAAATTGATTACATTTAAATATATAAGCTTATGCTACTAGAAACAATTGTTTTCTAAATTACTTAAATTATTTAAAAAAATGATGGCTCTCTTAAGGAGCCATTTGTATACTGAGTATAGAAAAGTGTATATACTATATTAAAATTTAAGGCAGCTGGGCACAGTGGCTAACGCCTGTAATCCCAACACGTTGGGAAGCAGAGGTGGGTGAATCACAAGGTCAGGAGTTTGAGACCAGCCTGGCCAATATGGTGAAACACTGTCTCTACTAAAAATACAAAAATTAGCTGGGTGTGGTGGCATGTGCCTGTATTCCCAGCTGATTGGGGGGCTGAGGCAGGAGAATAGCTTGAACCTGGGAGTCGGAGGTTGCAGTGAGCTGAGATCATGGCACTGCACTCCAGCCTGGGCAACAAAGTGAGACTCTGTCTCAAAAAAAAAAAAAAAAAAGAAAGAAAGAAAGAAAGAATTTATAGCTTCCTTTTCCTCAAAACACTTCTGTATTGACTGGTTCACATAGAGAAAATGATACCTTTTCCTGCTGACCAGAAAGTCATTCAGATTGTCTAATGACTTAAGAGACCTTAAACAAACATTCTTAAGCAGTTCCAAACAAAGTTTGTTACTTCATTAGTTATGTTCTTTAAATGTCATGGTTCTTCACATGATTGTAGATGTATATTAAAGAACTTGCTTCCCCAGGGTCTTTGTGTCAGGTTGTATTATTTTCCCCAATTATTCACTGAGTTCCCCATAGGAGGATTGTACTTCCCAGCCCCAGGATTGACCATGTGCTTTTCTTTGATTAATTTGAACATAAGTGACTTATATGTTGTCTCACCATAAACTTTACTTGCTATCAGTAATTTCACCATTGCTCTTTTCCCTGTGGCAAAAGAATAGTGTGTCATAGAGATTGTTCTTCTAGCCTGGATCATGGAATGAAGAAAACATGTGGGACAGAGTCACAGCCCACCATAAACCTTCTTTCTTGTAAATAACAGGATTTCAGGGTTCATTTTTACCACAGCAGAAATTTGCAAAAGCTAACTTCTCAGTCTATAATTACATCTCTTGTTGAAAGAAAAAAAGGAAACTTAGGTGGTCATCCAACTCATTTCTGTTCTACCAACCTACACTTCAGCCTGCAATTACTGGGTCCAGTCCATTCAAATTTTTGCTCTTGAGGATTTGAACTGAGAGGCATAGAATGTTGTGTTCAGCTATGGTGAACTTGAGCTGAAAGATTTTGTAGAGCAAGGGTTTACAGTTGGCTCCCCGAGCTGAAGTCATGAGTAAGCAGAAGGTATAAGTGAGCAGAGGAAGTAGGTATGCACATCATACTAACAGTCATCATTTTTTGAGAAGTTACTTTAGGCCAAACATTTCTCCAAGCACACCCCATGTATAATCTCCCTTAATCTTCATATCCATTCTGTGGACAGGGCCAAATTGAGACTTACAGCTGCAATAAACACTGAAAAGATTATGGTGTTTTGTTGCCACTCCAGCAATGGAAGCACAAACCCAAGACAATTTCATATAGTACCTATTATATTGCAAGATCACCACTTTAATGACCATATTGATGCTTTTCCATATCATTTTTTTTCAAAATACTTTATCATTTCAACTTGATGCCCCTGCTCTGCTGGTGCATGGAGCACATTCTTGTTCTGTCTTTTGGGTAATATATGACTGCTTATGAGGTAAGTACTGATTATTAGTCCATTTTACAAATAAATAAATGGAATCTTCAAGAGGTTGCATAGCTTGTCTGTGGTCGTATATGTAGTAAGGGCTGGAACTGAAATTCAAACCTGAATTTATTATCATAGATATAAAAGTCAGTGCACTTAACTACAGTGGAAAAAAGATACAAGTCTTAGGAAGTCCCTGAGAGACAGCAAGAATTACCCCTGCTCCTGATTTTCCAGTTTCTATCTCATGTGGTTTGGCTATGGTTAATATACTGCTCTTATATGTACACTGGAGGTGAGGAGAGAAGAGAAAAGACAAAATGCACTTATCTGTCTGCCTTTAGGGTTACTCTTTGTTAGAGGTATCCTAAAACAATACTGCTTGTTTCTTAATATTTTAGTAGAAACCCATTTAGGGTTTGTCCAAGCCCTCTTTATTGTTACACCACAGACATAAGTTCAGGTAGCTAGGCTGAGGTGAATTGAATGACATCTATGCAGACTGTGCAAATATTTGGCGACTAATACTTTGTTACCTAGTCAAGCTTATTGTGCCTGGCTGCCTCTTCTCTCCCTTGAAATAAGAAGTACTTGTCTTTTCTAATTTTTCAGTCCCTCAAACGAAATTTCTGTCTGGTGTAGTGACTCAGTTTCCCAGATATCTGCACATTTCTGAGCCCATGCGGTGGTCTTAAGAGTATTTATTTTTTATTTAGACTACTGTCAACATCATTTGCTAGCCAGAGGACCTTGAGTAAATTACTCTTCTGTGGAACTACAACATTGAGTTATGGGGAAGCTTGGGTGAGGCTTTCTGGCATAGGCTGAACATGGGCTGAACATGGGCTGCTTTGTTATTTATTATCTACATGTAGTGCTTTATATGTCTACAAACTGATGATCTCTTGAAATAACTGAGGTCCACAATTTCGAACCCAATAGTTTAGAAAGACCAGAGAATCAGTTTATCTAAATGGATTAAGCCTTTAAGGAAATTTTGATTTATTCCTTAAAAAGGAGTTGGAATATTGTTTAGGATCTTCTAAGTCAAGTCTCCCTTGAAGGCCTCTTTGTTACCACTGATATTAGGGAACAGTGTCCGGCTTCATGGTGGTGGCATGGTGGAAAGGAGCATGAAGTCCTTACTCTGATTGCAGCAGTGTTCATTCTGATTAGGAATTTCCCATAGGAAATAAAATTCAGGGCTTTCACCTGTCCAGTTGTATCTTGAGGCTATACAACTTGACGTTTTGCCAAATACCTCCCCTTCACCCGTCATCAGGTTTTGGTAATTGGTAGCAGAGAAGGGAACTTCCTCTGTAATCACATGGCAGGAACCAAGAATTCTAGGTTCTTTATCATCTGCAGGTACAGCCCCTCAGGTGTTAGACAGCTCCAGTTAGGGGTGTTTAAAGCAGGCAACGATATTGAGTAGAGTTTAGGCAAGTGATTCTCAAACTTTTGTGTGCATCAGAATCAACTGGAGGGTTTTTAAACGTATAGATTGCTCGGATCTCTGACCCTTGAGTTTCTGACCAATTAGGTCTGGGTGAGGCTGAAATTTTGCATTTCCGGCAAGTTCCCAGGATATGATGTTGCTGATCCAGACACCTAGAAATATTTCTCTATTTTGCTCAAGGTATATGATTTGTATTGTGTCCTCTCTTCATGGGATTTTACCATTCAAAAATCTTTTTAAAAACCAATATCATATCAGATATGGATATAGTTGACTGACAGGCATGGTTACATAAAATCTATTGATGGGGACTTGTTTTATTGAATTTTCTGTCAAATCAAATGTGATAATGACACTTATTTGTATGCTCAGTGCTTTACATTTATTTATAAACATTAAATGGAAGTATATTTGGGTGACGTACAAAGATAGGTAAAATTAGATTTAACAATGTGAAACATATTTTCAAGAAGTGTAATTCATATTTACTCTTGGGGAACATATTTTTATAGAAATAAAAGTAAATCATGTCCTAATCTGAGAGGCCTGAAATAAAATTGCTGAAATTTATGTACTTTGTTGAATATGAATGAGACTTTTAAACATATTTACTCCCAAGAGGTCTAGTTTCAAGATGTATATAAGTTGATAATTAACATGTGTTAATTGTTTATTATGTGTCAGGAATTGTGCCAGATGCCTTCCAAATATTAGCTCTTTTAATTATCATACAACCATAGGAGATAAGCACAGTATTCACAACTTCATTTTAAAGATGAGAAACCTGAGGCTTAGGCATGTTAAGTGACATGCCATATTCATACCTTGGTAGGATTTTAGTGAAATTCTCACTCAAATTTAAGCTTTTAATTAGTGTCCTATACAGATTTTAGTGTAGGACGAATTTGATATGTCAGAGGTATAAGCCCTCCATGTTGTTATCTTTTAACAGTCTTTCTTCCTTCAGAGAACTCTCTTATCCTTCAAGTACACAGCTTCTTCCTGATTTCTAGCC
This sequence comes from Saimiri boliviensis, assembly GCF_048565385.1. Lineage (NCBI taxonomy): Eukaryota > Metazoa > Chordata > Mammalia > Primates > Cebidae > Saimiri > Saimiri boliviensis. The sequence goes on from NC_133452.1 coordinate 108,849,089, forward strand.
ATCCTTCTTTATTGAGAAATTTCATGCTTTATTTGCATGTTAATCTTTTCATCTCATTTCAATTAAAGACTCTGTTTCCTGTTGAAGAAGTTTTAGGCAATATCAAGTAGGATTTTTTTTTTTGAACAAAGAAAAATTCTTGTCTCTGAAATCATACTATTTCTGAGGTTAAGTTTAAAAGCTGACCTGCTTGTGTCATTTTAGGATTCTTTCGATCTTAGAAGAGAGAGAACAATGGAATTCTTGAACTTTTCCCATTCTTTTTTCTGGCTCTGCTCTTGATGAGCTCTATGAACTTGACCAAATCAGCTACCCAATTTAAATCTCTGTTCTCATCTACCTTTTGTTCTATGCACGTTTAACTTTCATATTTTGACATCTCTGTGACATAAACTTCTCTTTGAACACAATATTTAAAAATCACAGAGGCCGATGCTTTCAGTCATTGGACTTATTTTAAAAGGCAAAGAAACTATTGAAAACTAGAGTTGCATTTCATGCATTTTATGCGTGCCTCTAATATACATTAGAGGCTAACTTATGTTTATTTCTTGTTCCATGAAGGTAGATTTTGTAAGAACTATTCTGTTCTGGTTTTTACCTTTTATTCTTACTAAGCATCTGTGAGCACTACTCTTGAAATGCTTGATCTGACCCAAGTTGACAAGTGCTTATTTTTCTTCCTGAAGCAAAAGCCTATTAACGCTTCAAAAGGTTTCAAACCATAAGATTACCATTACTCCAAATATTCTCTCCAATTCAAATTGACAGAGTTCCCACTCCATCAAACACTTGGTAAAAGAGCATGTTTATCTGTATCTTAAGAGTGTAACACAGAAGGTATAAAGTGTTATATAAAAATTTTATTCTCAGAGTATTGAAAGATTAAAAAGAGCAGGGAAAATTATATTATATGTTCTTTCATCAATCAATTTATTCATGAATTTAACATTTATTGAGGGCCCATTATGTGTGAGACATTGAAGCTACTAGACTCAGACCGTCTTTAATAACATTTAATATGTAATATTTTTACCTTGGCTTTCTTTGTAGCTATACAGACATTACCATTGGTATAAAAATAAAATATTCACTAAAATACTTTGATAGATTGTTCCACAGCCAGTTCTATATTTCTATGTGTACAAAATCAGGAAGAACCTCTTGTTTTCCCTAGAGCAGATCTTGGGGATATTACATGCCAGTCCACATTTATTGAGCACTTGTAGGTGCTATATCAAGTGTTGAATGGATACTATCTTGTTTAATCCTTTCCAGAGTCCTCAGACCCAATGATTATTATCACACTTCTGTAGTTGTGAAAATAGGCATGGAGAGCGAACTCACTTGTGCAAAATCATACAGCATCAGTCAAGATTCAAATTGTTTTCTGTTGACTCTGAAGTTCATGTGATTAACTGCTACACTCTGAAAGATGGTCCTATACTTTTGACTTAGTAGTCTTTGAGGCTTAAGTACTTTTGGATTTTGCAGCAGCTATGGACGTAGAAGCATGTATGGTAAGAATAATGATAAAGCTATCAATTGTAATAATTGTAATGGCTAATAATATAAATGATAGCAATTGTAACAATATAAATAATATAGTAATATTAATATTTTTTATAGTGTGGGCTATATACTGATAATATTACCTTCAATAACGCTTACCATATACTAGACAATGTTCTGTCCATTGAACATGCATTCACTCATATGGCTTAAACGCAAAATGTAAGAAAAGCCAGATGGAGGGATCTTGAGAGGCGTACTGAGAAGTTGGAAGGCATGTCTTTTACCTATTAAAGAAGGCATTGATGATGTCAAGCCTCCAGATACTTCTAAATTTTGGGGAAAAGATAAAATTTTTAATTTTTATTTTCATATTTAATTTCTTTAGGTTTAGTTTTGGTATCAACTAAATGCCACTCCAAATGTCAATATGACAGGGTTGTCACATTTAACTCATTTTTATCAGTAAAATATAAGAAAAAATAGGGAAGATATGGCACATTCATCAATAAATTATATTCACCTTTCAGATTATATTTGTTCTCATGGCTTTTGAAGAGTAAGACCACCAGGGAGAATTCTTGCTTTATTTTCTTTCACTATGTTAATAATCAGCTCCTTAATTAATGTCTTGGTGCCTTGACTTCTATAAATTGTCATCTTTGTATTCTGGGACTACCAACATTGCCATATTTGTGTTCTAATGCTCTTTGGAGCTGACTTGGTCTGGAACACAGTTCTGTGTTTTGGTTGTTTTCAACCTGAATAATATTGTTTGCTTGATATCATATATTGCTATGCTTTTTAATTTGTCCTCTGTATTAGAATCATCTAGTAAGTTAAGAAAAAAAGCCTGAAGTCAATTTCTAAAGACTCTGATTTAATTAATCTGATATTTTTAGAAAAGATTCACCAGGAGATTGAAATTTGCACCCACTGATTTCCCAGATGCCCAGCAGTTTGTTAGCTTCCATCTCTGAATTACAACGTCTTTTCTTCTTAGCACCATGAACAGGATGGCATCAAAGTAGAATATCTTCAGCCTAGTCCTCTGAAATAAGTTTAAAAAGCTCAGGCCAAATACACGAAACATAGAATTAGTGGAAACACTCAGGTTCTTTAGTAAATAACACTGTTCTAGGAAATCAGGGGAGCCTTATGTGGCTTTAGGCCTAATTTGATTTAAATTGACTTGTTAATATGTTGATTTAAAAGCGATATGTTTAGGCACTTTTAGGAAACCAGGCTGATATTGATCTGTTACATATATGTGTTCCTGTTTCTGTCATTGTCTTAGTAAGAAGTATTCTATATTGCTATGATTGAATTTAGTCCAGTTTTTATGTGGCCTTCCTGCTCTTAGTGGAAGAATTATTTTATTATGTTCCTTTGTAACTTTGTTGATCAGTTTTTATAGTTCTATTATATAGTGAAGCAGAACATGGTTATTGTTCATTATAATACATACTTTATATAAAGAAAATTATTTTAAAAACTGGGAGATGAATAGATTGGACAATTATTATTTTCCATTTTATCTTTTTTTCTTAAATGATTAGTATGACATAGCTTATTAATTAGGATTTTTTATTTTGTATATTTTTATTTTGAAGGGGGAAATCGCTACTACCACCCCTCCTCTACCATTCATTATTGCTAAAGAAGTTAAATAACCATCAAGTAATTGAACAGTTAAAAGAACTATATTAGTTATTACTTAGATGTTGAAAAACTGATTGAGTATATTTATATTCTTAAATTTTGTAATAATAGTATTTCATTAGAAATTTTTGATATGGAAAATAATATGTGAAAAAGCTTTTTTCTTATAGAGTAAAAGGCCTGGAGTGATTTCTGTGTCTTCTCAATTCTTATCTTTCAGGCAACTGATATTCTGAACCATTTAGCTTTTCAATTTTATTTTTTCCATTTTCTTTTATCATAAAAAGCAACATACATTTAGACATTCTAGCAAGGTACAAAGGAGAAAGTGAAAATCACTGATAATCCCAACATAATTGATTCTTTCTTTTTAAATTTATTTTACTTTAAGTTCTGGGATTTATGTGATGAATGTGCAGGTTTGTTATTTAGATATACATATGCCATGGTGGTTTGCTACACCTATCAACCCGTCATCTAGGTTTCAAGACCTGCATGCATTAGGTATTTGTCCTAATGCTCTTTCTCCCCTTGCTCTCCACCCCCTGACAGGCCCTGGTGTGTGATATTCCCCTCCCTGTGTCCATTTGTTCTCATTGTTCAACTCCCACTTAAGAGTGAGAACATGTGATGTTTGGTTTTCTGTTCCTGTGTTAGTTTGCTGAGATGATGGTTTCCAGCTTCATCCATGCTCCTGCAGAGGACATGAACTTATCCTTTTTATGGCTACATAGTATTCCATGGTGTATAGGTGCCACATTTTCTTTTCTTTTTAAAATTAATGTTTATTATTTTTTTTAATTTATACTTTAAGTTCTGGGGTACATGTGCAGATTATGCAGGATTGTTACATAGGTATACATATGCCATGGTGGTTTGCTGCATCCATCCCCCTGTCATCTACATTAGGTATTAGTCCTAATATTATCCCTCTCCAATTCCCTCACCCTTTGCTATTCTTCCCCTATTCCCTGCAACCCCCAACAGGCCCCAGTGTGTGATGTTCCCCTCCCTGTGTCCATGCGTTCTCATTGTTCAACACCCATTTATTCGTGAGAACACGTGGTGTTTGGTTTTCTGTTCTTGCGTCAGTTTGCTGAGAATGATGATTTCCAGCTTCATTCATGTCCCTGCAAAGGACAACAACTTATCCTTTTTAAGGCTGCATAGTATTTTATGATGTGTATGTGCCACATTTTCTTTATCCAGTCTATTATTGATGGGTATTTGGATTGGTTCCAAGTCTTTGCTATTGTAAATAGTGATGTAATAAACATACATGTGCATGTGTTTTTATAGTAGAATGATTTATAATCCTTTGGGTATATACTCAGTAATGGGATTGCTGGGTAAAATTGTATTTCTGGTTCTAGATCCTTGAGGAATCACCACACTATCTTCCACAGTGGTTGAACTAATTTACATTCCCACCAGCAGTGTAAAAGCATTCCTATTTCTCCACATCCTTGCCAGTATCTGTTGTTTCCAGACATTTTAGTGCTATTTAACTGGCATGAGATGGTATCTTATTGCAGTTTTGATTTGCATTTCTCTCATGACCAGTGATGATTTTTTTTCATGTTTCTTGGCCACATAAATGTCGTCTTTGGAGAAGTGTCTGTTCATATCCTTCGTTCACTTTTGGATTTTTTTTTTCTTGTAAATTTGTTTAAGTTCCTTGTAGATTATGGATATTAGTCTTTTGTCAGATGGATAGATTGCAAAAATTTTCTTCCATTTTGTAGGTTGCCTATTCACCCTGATGATAATTTCTTTTGCTGAGCAGAAGCTCTTTAGTTTAATTAGATCCCATTTGTCAATTCTGCCTTTTTTGCCATTGCTTTTGGTGTTTTAGTCATGAAGCACATGTCTACATCCTGAGTGGTATTGTCAAGGTTTTCTTCTAGGGTTTTTATGGTTTTAGGTTTTACGTTTAAGTCTTTAATCCATCTTGAGTTAATTTTTGTCTAAGGTGTAAGGAAGGGGTCCAGTTTCTGCATATTGCTAGCCAGTCTTCCCAGCACCATTTATGAAATAGGGAATCCTTTCCCCATTACTTGTTTTTGTCAGGTTTGTCAAAGATCAGATGGTTGTAGATGTGTGGTATTACTTTTGAGGCCTGTGTTCTGTTCCATTGTGCCTAGAAATGGAAGTAAGTTTCTGTCCTGATAGCTTATTTCAGGGTTTTTGATTTTGAAAGTCACAGAGTCTGCCTTTTGTGTATCAATTCTGTTCCAATTTGGATCTTTTTTTCCTCACTGGGAATTGTAACTTAATTTCCTTCCAAAATATCTTAAATACTTTCAAAGAAGAATTCGAAAATAGCACTCATGTATTTTTTATGTGAAAGGAAGCCAGTTCATTTAATTTTTGTTCATAATGCTTATATTCCATCTACTGGATAAATTTTAACACCTGTTGGATCTTTTTGGTTTCTCTAAAACTCATGTAAATTTGTATGATTAGGACTAGACACAAGCCTAGGAATGTAGAAAGGTGAGTCAGCAGCACTCTGATAGTTATTTGTGTCTCTCCCACATCCCCACAGATCTCTCAAAATTCATCAGAAAATTCATCCTTTTTAGGATGCTTTTCTTCATTGGAGGTCCTCATCTGGTCTACTACATTTATCCTTGTAGCCATGTTGTGGAGACCTCAGGGTCAGGGAGTATGTCTTTGCAGTTTTGATTGTATGACCTCTGCCCTATATCCTTAGCTCCTTAAAATACAGTTGGTATTATATCAATTTGTTCTTGTAAATGACTCTGTGTCTTTGAGCCCTTTCGTTTGTTTTCTCTGAATGACATGTAAGCTCATTTTAGGGTCATGAGAGAAAAGGGACAAACCAATTCTTCTTTTTCTTTAATATTTTTTCTTGTTCTTCTTCCATAACTCCTCTGAACCTTATATGGGTTATGTTTATGGCTTTTATTTTTTAAAGTCGAAAGAGTCTGACAAAGACCAGATTTGAAAAGACCAATAACTTTTTAAAATAAGTGTATTCCTATAAAATGTATCGAATATTAATTTGTGGAGAATGCTCCAAATGATATCCTATAAACCTGCTAACCACTTTACAATGGGAAAGTTGAGCTTCTTAAAGAATTACTTATATTCTAAGACATTTTTCATTTGTAAAACATATTTGATTCACTTTAAAATCTGCCTGTTCTTTTTCATAATAACCCAATCTTGCCTTAATAGTTACTATTTCTTTAAATATTTTAAACACCCTTATTACAGAGTTACTTTGAGATTGCTCTATTATCTGTGGATCCCTGGGGATGATTTCTTCCATTTGATGTGCCACTCATGGCATTTGCTTTTCCAGCAACTTAATCTTTCATAGCAATTATCTTCTATGTGCTTATGGTTATGAAGGTGTACCTTTGGGGAGGTTTTATGCTTGTCAGTTACAGTGTCTTACAGAAGAGCCTGTTGTAGAAAATTTCTATTGGTTTTACTTTTTGAGGTTTCCATTCTGTGTGAGTTGTGTAAGGATTCAAACTCCACATCTGCGTACAGTGCAGGCCAGGAACTTATTTCTTAGAAGAGATTCTAGTTTGACCCCACTGTTCATATCCGTGTCATGTCTTTGCATTGGTATGGGATGTCCTCCCAGTTAGACCTTCCATTCCCAGCTTCCAGGTCAGTGCCAGCTCTTGCCTTTGCATGGCATCAGGCATCTTCCCTTCTGCTTCTTGGGAGCATTCATTTCAGTTACCTCTGTGATTTAGGATTTCAGCTCCTAAGTATTATTTTTGGTTGTGTTTGTCTATGGCACTTGAAGATTTCCTTCCTTGCTTTAAGCTTGGCTATGTATTTTTCCTAATGTTTTACCTAGCATTATTATAAGTTTGGAAAGAAAGGGAGGCTTCCTGCTACTGCTTAGCCCACTCTCTGGACCCAAAATCTTAATTATAGACCAATATTAATCTCATTATTTCAGCAGACATTGTTTCCACTATCCGTTCTTCCCTATATCTTGATAATTTTGTTTACAGTGACTATGCTGAACTAAATACTCATTTTCTCAGCTTCCTTTGCAGCTAGAAATGGCCAGATGACATAGTTCTGGCTAATGAAACTAATAATGATAATAAAGGGATGGATGCATCTGACACTCTCCTTTTCCCCTTTGTTCCAATTTTGATCCTGGACTTAATGTCTAGAACTATAGTAACTCTTTTGTGACTATGAGAGGACAGGCATGAGGACAAAGGTCATTGTACAAAGGATAGTGGAATGGGAAGCTGGAAAGACCTTGAGCACTGATGATATTGTTGAGAAATAGAATCAAAGGCAACATACTGCTGCTTGTGAAGACAAACTCTTTTTTTTTTTTTTTTTGAGACGGAGTTTCGCTCTTGTTACCCAGGCTGGAGTGCAATGGCACCATCTCGGCTCACCGCAACCTCCGCCTCCTGGGCTCAGGCAATTCTCCTGCCTCAGCCTCCTGAGTAGCTGGGATTACAGGCACGCGCCACCACGCCCAGCTAGTTTTTTTGTATTTTTAGTAGAGACGGGGTTTCACCATGTTGACCAGGATGGTCTCGATCTCTCGACCTCGTGATCCACCCACCTGGGCCTCCCAAAGTGCTGGGATTACAGGCTTGAGCCACCGCGCCCGGCCTGAGACAAACTCTTTGTAGAAGCCATGATTAGTTGGCTCTTTCTGTTACTTTTGGATGAGCACATTCCTAATTAATATTGATCTCTATTAGTTGCATTGTTGGTATTAGGTAGCAAAATAAAAGTGGAGAGACTCTCCTAGTGACAGCCTTCCAGATTATAATGGGTTTTATGGACTTTTGAATAGTGATTGATTTGTGACATGTATTAAACAAGAATTGTTAGAATTTATAGATGAGTCAATACATATTCAGCCTACTTGCATCGTGATTTTTAGATTAAAACACTGATATATATATATTTAGAGTTAATATTGTTGGCATCAGGATAAACGTCTCTAAGAAAGTGTTAAGTTGACTTCTTTTGCTTTAAAGGGGATAATGGTACTTTGCTTCTACTTTATTATAAATTTTAAACTCTAGCTTTTGAGTTATTCATGCATCTAAATAATATATAGTGCTATATAGCATTTTAAATTATAATACTCTATAAAAGATGATAAACATGACTAGAAAGTTTACAAAATTAATAGGGAATAAATTATAAATAATTTCTTATAAATGAATAGTATAATTAGAGTGAGGAGTGGAACAATAGATATTTAATTTTTTATTTGATAGGTTTGAAATATACCCTCCAGAAAGTGCTTTTGGTTTTCCTTTATGCATATTCCAAATTGTGTAGTGACAAGATATTACATAAGATGGCAGTAGGAGATTACAAATGTTCTGTATCAGAGTGACATGCTCCAATGAATTGGCATGTAAAATATAATAAACTCAATTATATAATAGCTGTTTTGGATTGCTAGATTTCTTATATATATAATCTTCATTTACTACCCATCCCTTTTATAATGGAATGAAGAAAGCTTCTAATTTTTATTTCACATATTTCTTTTAAAGGATTCATATACAATGTTATATTTCAGTTCACTTTTTTTCTGCCCAACTCTCTAAAAAAAACTAAATTTTTGCTCCTTTTTCTAGAGCTATGACCTAATAGAGCAAGGCAAGCTTTCTTAGACTATTTTAGCATTGCTTAACTATAAAGATATTATTGCCTGCTGTAAACTCATAAAAAGGGTATATTTCCAGAGATTATTTCATTATTGTTTTTCTTATATATTATTGGATTTGATATTTTAAAGAATATGTTATTATTTTTAATCTTAAAAAACTAATCTGAGATGAACTAGGTTTTCCAGGATGTAGTTAGATACAAGAGACTGATAGTAAGCTTTATGTCCTTTGCTGCTTCCAAAAAGATGAATATATTGCTTTGTGCCTCTAACCATTAGAAGGCCAAAAATTAAGATAAGCCATAAATAATGACTGTATATTGATAACAAAAGCAAAAATTGGATGCAAAATTTTAATGTTTATACTGTTTATTTTCTGAAGGAACTTGTGCATTCTTTAATGTCAGTCCAAAAACACCAGCGGACCATCTGAATGTAGACAACTCTACAAATCTGCTAAATCAGAGAGGAAAACGTCAAATCTATCTATATACAATTTGTGTAGACTCTTGACATAGATTTCTTGTTAAACCTAGAGAACTGAAGTCCATAAACCAATGGATAAATTATCACAGGAGAAGCACTTCATCGATGACAAATATTATCTTACTTAACTATTACTCTTCTTATGTAAAGGAAATTACATTTTAATTCTTCCATTATTGACACTCCAGAATATGAAAAGGTGTGACATTCTTTATATACCTAAACATTGAGGATTTGATATTTTTTTTCTTCCTCTGTTGGAATAAATTCTCTACACTTGGGGTAAAATAAGGGCATATCTTTTGTTTTACAACATCATGCATATTAAACCCAATGTAATATGTTATCCAAAATGAAATTAAACAAATATGAAGTTATAAACATAATATAAACCTGGTACATTATTGAATTTGATACCTGAAAACTGATAGACTTAAAAAATGTGTCAATCAGTAGGTGTTACAAGTCATAATTTAAGAAGAAATTGCAGAGTATTATTGTTATTATTTTAGATATGAAATACGGAATTTTATGTTTATTGCTTTCTGATCATTTAAAGTATATAAGTAAAGTTTTTAATTGTAATGCAAAGTTTATATTACTCTCATCCAGTACATGTTATTTCATGTGTATGTATATTAAATATTTTATCTTTTTTGTCCTAGTCACTTAGTTTTTTTAGACATTTCATAATGTTATAACAAAAATTAATTTTTAACTTAATAGTTTTATATTAACTCTTCAGATTTTGCTAGAGTAGTAGAATATTCCTGGGCATAAAGTTTTTAAATATTCACTTTTTAAAGAATTTACATTGTCTTTATTTGTAGTCATAACTTCACAGCTTTTATATTCAGATTTCTGTTTTTCCTTTTCTTCTAAATTCAGCATGCTCACTATACCTATATACCAATTCTTATCCATGCCTCCTGAGTGAGTAATACAGTTCCATTCATGGTTCCCCAACAAGCTTCCACAATGAGTATCCTTCAATATTTATAGCTGTTAGCTGGGCATCTTTTCATAGTGGGAGAATCTGCTCTCTGCTGCCCTTTACTTTTGGGGCTTAGCTGTTTCCAGAAATGCTGAACTAATTCTCTGTCATATAGGCAGCTGTCTGTAGGACTCAGCATCTCAGTTATCCTAGATCCTAGGTATTGTGTAAGCTCTAGAGTTTCTGTTCAGCTCTGCCCAGCAACTAGTGACCTTTTAGCAAGAAGTGCAGTTAATACAATGAAGTGCCGTACTGGGGCAGTAGTGGGGTGGGGTTCTGTATGTGTGCCTTCCCATGAAATTGTTCCATGTGTTTATTGTTCAATTGATAAAATTCTCAAAGAGTAACACAAAACTCTACTTTGAAGTGCCTTCTGACCAGGGCTGCAGAGGCAAAACTATGCAAACAGTCCTATAGACTACCATTTTTTAAAAGATTTTTACTTTATAAAGGAAATCAGTATATTGAAGAGATATCTGCACTCCCATGTTGGCTGCAGCACTGTTTACAATAGTGAAGTGTTTTTTTCTTTTTTTGAGTTGTAGTTTCACTTTGTCACCCAAGCTGGAGTACAGTGGCATAATCTTGGCTCAATGTAATCTTGGCCTTCCAGGTTCAAGTTATTTTCCTGCCTCAGCCTCCCAAGTAGCTAAGATTACAGGTGTACACCACTACCCCTGGCTAACTTTTGTATTTTTAGTAGAGACAGGGTTTTGCCATGTTGGCCAGGCTGGTCTCAAACTCCTGACCTTTGATGATCCTCCTGCCTCGGCCTCCCAAAGTTCTGGGATTACAGGCATGAACCACTGCGCCTGGCTAAAAACTATGCTTCTTAAAGAGCTTTTTACAGGGGGGAATTTGCTGCCTGAGAAGACATAATTCCATCCAGTGGTAACTAATCCAACTCTAGTTGCATGCTCCAGAATGATCCTATAGTCCTTTGATGAATGAGGCTAAGACATTCAAACTCAGTAACAGCTCTTTCCAACTAATTCCAGATAAAAGCAATCACTTTTTGACCACTAAAAATAGTATGAATGAGCTGCAATGCTCTCTATTAAAACAAAACAAAACAAAACAAAACAAAACAAAAAACTAGTGGTTCTGACACTTACAAGCTCCATGACCTTGGGCAAATGACTTAACCTCTCTAAACCTCATTTCTCTGGCCTAATAATGGCATGAAGACTGGATGAGTTAATGAAAGTAAAAATAGTGCAGTGCTACTCTGTAAGTGCAGTGCTACTCACTAAGTAAGTAAATGCTAGCTCTGATTATTATATTATTCAAAGATATAGCCCAAATGAAGTAGTTTCAGAGCATACACGGGAGGCATATTCCACAGGAGCAAACTTAAAAAGTAGCTAAACAGCTTTTAGGGAAGATCTTGAACTTCCAGTAATGACAGGAACACCAAAGTCAGAATGGAAATAGTTTAAGTTGTATGAGCATAGATCCAGGAGCTGATGTGAAAGCACTTGGTCCTTGTTGCCCTCTTCAGTAGATAATACAGTTAAAAATGGCAGCACTTGGGTGGAGAGACCAATGTCACACCAAATCAAATGACTGTGTGATGAACTTGATAATTTTAAGTATTAAATAGCAAGCTGGCCTATTGCCAATCACCATTTTAATTCCACAAGTGCTCTTCAACAGCAAAGCCTGGTTACATTCCCATTAGTTGTTCATGCAGAATGCTCAGGCTCATGCGGTTTCTGCCTTGTCAGTCATAAAATGCTTAAGAAATGGCAGGAACTCAGTGAGTGCTGAACTCAGTGTAAGTAACAGATATTAGACAGTTTCAGCAAACTAATTATACTTTCATATTTCTAGTCTTAAAAAAAGGATAATTTCTGTACAACTGAGAAACATCTAAAAGCCAGTTTCTTGAGGTCTGAAACTCAAACTCAGCAATGCTATCAACACTGAAAGTATATGAAATGATTAATGTGGTGTTTCTACAAAGTTTGCCTGGCAAGTAAGTAACACTAGAATGCCCCATCTGAAAGGGGTAATGATAAATTGGTGGTTTGGGGGAAATGGCACAGTGAGTGCCAAATTCAAATCCCTGATGTGTGTCTTGAGGTATGGAAAATTTCTCAGGCTTTTGCTACTATGAGGATTTGGGAATATTTCTGCTTCCTGAATCTCCTTCTAAGGAAATTTTGGTTTCCCTATGAGAGGAACTCGGCATTCATTTAGGGACCATTTGTATTGAGATCACAAGAGTTCGTTCTGGGAACATCAGTCCTTAGAAGTTTTTCTATTTAACTCCTAATTACTTTGCTACACTAAAATCCTTATTTCAGTGGGATCACTAAGTTTTGCCAAAGGAAAAAACTGATGTAATCAATAGATTATAATTAAATTCAAATGCCATATTTGGGAACATTGCCTTGAAGGAGGATGAGGGGCTGTTTTCAGGCACAGAAAGGAAGAAAAATTTGGAGATTTAAAAGAACATTCTGTGACTGAACAAGGGTGAATAGTCTGGTTTGTTGCTAACACTGGGGCTGAGACCTTGGAGGGAGGCCAGTAAAAGATGAAAGATAAACTTCTAGATCTCTGAAATGAAAGTGTCAAGTAAAAGCTACCTCCCACTCGAAGCTCTTCTCAACTGTGTGTGCTTTGGCTGTGATTTTCCTTCACAATGTATTCTTCTTGTCAGTTCTATGCAGCTGTTAACTGGATTATTGTGATAACTCTGGCCATAAGTAATAGCCTTGAGTAACAGTTACTCATAATAAGAAGAGATTAGCTGGGGGAGGTGGCTCACACCTGTAATTTCAGCACTTTAGGAGGCCGAGTCAGGTGGATCACCTGAGGTCAGGAGTTCAAGACCAGCCTGGCCAACAGGTTGAAACCCCATCTCTATTAAAAATACAAAAACTAACTGGGCATTGTGGTGCATGCATGCCTGTAGTCGCAGCTACTCAGGAGGCTGAGGCAGGAGAATTGCTTGAACCCAGGAAGCAGAAGTTGCAGTGCCAGAGGTTGCATCACTGCATTTCAGCCTGGGCAGCAGAGCAAGACTCCATCTCACACCCGGAAAGAAGAGATCACAAAAACATAAATGGTTGTTATTATTTCACAATAATGTTGTTTTTGTCTAATGGACTGTGCTCTCACCCTGTACTGGAGGTAGGTTTTTACCTTTCTCTGCCTGGCATCTCCCTTACTCACTTGTCAGGTAAGGCTGTAGCCCTGTAAACCATGTCCTTGTGATCCTTCTGTTTCTGCATCTTTTCCTCTTTTGCTAGAGATACTCCATTCAATCCCACTTTTTCTCCTTGAACACTTTTATTTCTTCTGGCTTGGCTTCTAATACTGTTCCCTTTGTTCACTAATTTCTGCTGGCTTATGTTTTATGGAGTCTCTCCTTTGCTTTTTGCCCTATCTGAACCAGATTCTGTCCTCTCCTACCCCACCCGTACCTTCCCTAGAATTTTAGCCCTATTCTCTCAGGCAGAATTAATTCCTGCCATAACTTGCTGTTGACACTTCCCACATCCTGCCTTGCAGTATAATCTCTCTCTGTCTCTCTATCTCTCTCTGTCTCTCTCTCTGTCTCTCTTTCTCTCTCTCTCTCTCTCTCTTTCTCCTTCTTTTCCTCTCTTCTTTCCCAGCTAAAATATTTAAGTTCCTCAGGGCCTAATATATCTTCAAACCATAAAAAATACTTAATAAATATTTGAGTTAAGGTCTATTCAATAATTGACATTTTTTAATTTCCCGTTCTGTCTAGTAACTTATATTATTGCATTTATTTTTCCTTTTTACTCTCAATTAAGATATTTTAATTCTAAAATAATAAATGACATTGTTTCATTACTTTTATACTTTATGCCTGGGTGGCAAATCTATGGAAATTATTTTCTGTGATTACTTTTACAGGCCTCTAAGGGTGTTGTGGGGATTTGGGATAATGTATAGAAGTGCTCCGAGTAGCATCTGGCATAGAATCAGCTCACTAGCATTCATGTTTTTAATAATTAGAAGGATTGCAAATGTTGAAGTTCTGTACTTAAACATGTGAACTTAAGGTAAAAATAACATCAGAAAGGAATAGTCAGTTCTCACAAGTACTTATGTAATACTGTTCAACGTTTTTTTCTTGACAGAGATCAGCAGCATTATGACAAAAGTGAAACTTGAGATCTCTAATAGTCTGTGGCATAATTATATTCAGATGGTTGCAAATGAAAAGATTATAAATCTCTAACTTGTATGAGATGCAAAGAGGTCTTTCATAGGACCATAAATAAACCATTCTAGTTAAACAACTGTTTATCATCTTTTCCCAGAAATACAATGATATTTCTTACCTTTAGCTGTGTGCTAATGTGCATGACTTGGCCCAACGTACCATAGTGATTCCTCTAGATCATGCTGATAGCCATGTAAACAGATTCTCAGACTTTATCTCCTCTTTCTCTCTCTCTCTCTTTCACACACACACACACACACACACACACACACACACACACACACACACCAGCCCACCACCAGAAGGGTAGAAGGTCTGAGTTTTCTGATTGCGGGGATGAAATTGCTCTGACTCATTTATACTCTCTCTCCTAGGCTTCCAAGTTGACAGTGACATATTTTTCTTTTCTGATTTAAAGATGTATTATTGATTTTGTAAAAGAGTGTCCACCTGGCACCCAGAGGTTCTGACTTGTGGTTTCAGTTTCACTGCTGTCCCTTAAACACCCCAAGCAGAATTCTGCTTCATGTGATAACACTTATTTCCCCTGCCAGGACGACTCTTGTTCCAGATAGCCACATGGCTTACCTTTTTGCTTCACCAAGACCTTGATCACCTTGTTAAGAGAGTCTTCTCTGCTCATCTTAGGTAAAATAGAACACCCCTAGCATTCTCTATTTTTTATGATTCCATTACTACATGACATTACACATTATTGCTATTTCATTATTGTCTTTCTGTCCCTTGTAGAATGTAAGCACCATGCCATAGGGGTCTTTTTCTATGTTGTTCATTAGTCTGTCTCCAGCATTTTCAACTTTATTTAGCAAATAATAAGTATCAAAAAAATTGTTGAATGAATGTATAAAACTAGCTGAGATAGAGGCAAACATCATCTATGGAAAATTCCAAGTCCTGATTTATGAAGTATGCCATTGGGTACAAATATTACATGATAGCTCAGGTGTGGATTTCTGTCTCATGACTGAGGTAGCTTCTGGACTGATTTCCCTGCCTCTGATCTCTTCATATTTATCTACATTGTTCTGAATTTTCCTTCTATAAAATCTGATCATGCCACTTTCCAGACCAACTTCCTTTCATAGTTCTCTATGTCTTTTAGTACCACATCCAGGCTTCTCAGGGTGACTGCAAGGTCTGTTAGGATCTGCCCTCATTTGCCTTTCTAGTATCATCTTTTCCCACTCATTTTCCTGCCTACAGAAGGTGGCTACTTGTACATCCCTGCACAATCCACATTGTTTCATGCCTTTTCAACTGTGCCCACATCCCCTGCTTAGTATTTTTATTTATGACTACCACCACCATAAGCTTTCCTTGTAAACTCTTCTCTCAGGTTCTGTTTAAACATCATAGCCTCTGAAAAGCCCCACTCTTCCTCCTAGTCCCAGCCAATCATGGTAAAATGAGATTTTTATTTTATTTATTTTTATCTTTTTATTGCATTTTAGGTTTTCGGGTACATGTGAAGAACATGCAAGATTGTTGCATAGGTACACGTATGGCAGTGTGATGTGCTGCGTTCCTCCCCATCACCTATATCTGGGATTTCTCCCCATGCTATCTCTCCCCAACTTCTCACCGTCCGCTGTCCCTCCTGTTTTCCCCCTACAGACCCCAGTGTGTGATGCTCCCCTCCCTGTGTCCATGTGTTCTCATTGTTCAATATCCACATATGAGTGAGAACATGTGGTGTTTGATTTTCTGTTCTTGTGTTAGTTTGCTGAGAATGATGGTTTCCAGGTTCATCCATGTCCCTACAAAGGACACAAACTCATCATTTTTTATGCCTGCATAGTATTCCAAGGTGTATATGTGCCACATTTTCCCTGTTCAGTCTATCATTGATGGGCATTTGGGTTGGTTTCAGGACTTTGCTATTGTAAACAGTGCTGCAATGAACAATCGTGTGCATATGTCCTTATAGTAGAATTTGTAATCCTTCGATTATATACCCAGTAATGGGATTGCTGGATCAAATGGAATTTCTATGTCTAGGTCCTTGAGGAATCGCCACACTGTCTTCCACAATGGTTGAACTAATTTCCACTCCCACCAACAGGGTAAAAGTGTTCCTGTTTCTCCACATCCTATCCAGCATCTGTTGTCTCCAGATTTTTTAATGATTGCCATTCTAACTGGCATGAGGTGGTATCTCAATGTAGTTTTGATTTGCATTTCTCTAATGACCAGTGATGATGAGCATTTTTTCATATGTTTGTTGGCCTCATGTTTGTCTCCTTTTGTAAAGTGTCTGTTCATGTCCTTTGCCCACTTTTGGATGGGCTTGTTTGTTTTTTCTTGTAAATCTGTTTTAGTTCTTTATAGATTCTGGATATCAGCCCTTTGTCAGATGGGTAGATTGCAAAAATTTTTTCTCATTCTGTTGGTTGCTGCTTCACTCTAATGACCATTTCTTTTGCTGTGAAGAAGCTGTGGAGCTTGATTAGGTCCTATTTGTCTATTTTGGCTTTTGTTGCCAATGCTTTTGATGTTTTGGTCATGAAGTCCTTGCCTATGCCTATGTCGTGAATGGTTTTGCCTAGGTTTTCTTCTAGGATTTTTATGGTGTTAGGTCTTATGTTTAAGTCTTTAATCCATCTGGAGTTAATTTTAGTATAAGGTGTCAGGAAGGGGTCCAGTTTCTGCTTTCTGCACATGGCTAGCCAGTTTTCCCAACACCATTTATTAAACAGGGATTCCTTTCCTCATTGCTTGTTTTTGTCAGGTTTGTCAAAGATCAGATGTTTGTAGATGTGTTGTGTTGCCTCTGAGGCCTCTGTTCTGTTCCATTGGTCTATATCTCTGTTTTGGTACCAGTACCGTGCTGTTTTGATTACTGTAGCCTTGTAGTATAGTTTGAAGTCCGGTAGTGTGATGCCTCCCACTTTGTTCTTTTTGCTTAGAATTGACTTGGCTATGTGGGCTCTCTTTTGGTTCCATATGAAGTTTAAGGTATTTTTTTTCCAGTTCTGTGAAGAAGGTCATTGGTAGCTTGATGGGGATAGCGTTGAATTTGTAAATTACTTTGGGCAGTATGGCCATTTTCATGATATTGACTCTTCCTAACCATGAACATGGAATGTTTCTCCATCGGTTTATATCCTCTCATTTCATTGAGCAGTGGTTTGTAGTTCTCCTTGAAGAGGTCTTTTGCATTCCTTGTTAGTTGTATTCCTAGGTATTTTGTTTTCTTTGTAGCAATTGTGAATGACAGTTCTTGATGTGGCTCTCTTTAAGTCTGTTATAGGAATGCTTGTGATTTTTGCACATTGATTTTGTATCCTGAGACTTTACTGAAGTTGCTTATCAGTTTCAGGAGATTTGAGGCTGAGATGATGGGGTCTTCTAGATATACAATCATGTCATCTGCAAATACAGACAATTTGACTTTCTCTTTTCCTATTTGAATACCTTTATTTCTTTTTCTTGCCTGATTGCTGGCTAGAACTTCCAATATTATATTGAATAGGAGTGGTGAGAGAGGGGCATCCTTGTCTAGTGCCAGGTTTCAAAGGGAATCCTTCCGGTTTTTGCCCATTCAGTATGATATTGTCCGTTGGTTTGTTGTAAATAGCTTTTATTATTTTGAGATACGTTCTGTCAATACCTAGTTTATTGAGACTTTTTAGCATAAAGCGCTGTTGAATTTCATCAAAGGCCTTCTCTAAATCAATTGAGATAATCATGTGGTTTTTGTCTTTGGTTCTGTTTATGTGGTGAATTATTTTTATAGACTTGCGTATGTTGAACCAGCCTTGCATCCCCTGGATGAATCCTACTCGATCATGGTGGATCAGCTTTTTGATGTGCCGTTGCAGTCATTTTGCCAGTATTATATTGAAGATTTTTGCATCTATATTCATCATGGATATTGGCCTGACGTTTTCTTTTCTTGTTGAGTCTCTGCCGGGTTTTGGTATCAGGATGATGTTGGTCTTGTGAAATGATTTGAGAAGTATTCTCTCTTATTGGATTGTTTGGAATAGTTTCAGAAGGAATGGTACTAGCTCCTCTTTGTATGTCTGGTAGAATTCTGCTGTGAACCCATCTGGACCTGGGCTTTTTTTGGTTGGTAGGCCCTTAGTTGCTGCCTCATCTTCAGACCTTGTTATTGGTCTGTTCAGGGTTTTGACTTCTTCCTGGTTTAGGCTTGGGAGGATGCAAGTGTCCAGGAGTTTATCCACTTCTTCCAGATTTACTAGTTTATGTGCAGAGAGTTGTTTGTAATAATCTCTGATGATCATTGTGTTTCTGTGGAATCTGCGGTGATATTCCCTTTATCATTTTTTATTGCATCTTTTTGATTATTCTCTTTTCTTTTTTATTAATCTGGCTAGTGGTCTATTTTGTTGATCTTTTTGAAAAATCAGCTCCTGGATTTATTGATTTTTGAAGGGTTTTTTGTGTTTCTGTCTCCCTCAGTTCTGCTCTGATCTTAGTTATTTCTTGTCTTTTGCTGGGTTTTGAGTGTTTTTGATTTTGCTCCTCTAGCTCTTTCAATTTTGATGATCAGGTATCAATTTTAGATCTCTCCTTGATTCTCATGTGGGCATTTATTGCTATATATTTTCCGCTAGAGTCTGCTTTACATGTGTCCCAGAGATTCTTGTATGTTGTGTCTTCATTCTACTTGGTTATGAAGAACATCTTTATTTTTGCCTTCATTTCATTGTTTATCCAGTCAACATTCAAGAGCCAGTTGTTCAGTTTCCATGCAGCTGTGTGGTTCTGAGTTAGTTTCTGAATTCTGAGTTCTAACTTGATTGCACTGTGGTCTGAGAGACTCTTCGTTATGATTTCCATTCTTTTGCATTTGCTGAGGAGTGATTTCCTTCCAATTATGTGGTCAGTTTTAGAGTAGGTGTGATGTGGTGCTGAGAAGAATATATATTCTGTGGATTTGGGGTGGAGAGTTCTGTAAATGTCTATTAGGTTTGCTTGATCCAGGTCTGAGTTCAAGTCCTGGATATCCTTGTTAATTTTCTGTCTGGTTGGTTGATCTGTCTAATATTGACAATGGGGTGTTAAAGTCTCCCACTATTATTGTGTGGGAGTCTAAGTCTCTTTGTAAGTCATTAAGAACTTGCCTTATGTATCTGGGCGCTCCTGTATTGGGTGCATATATATTTAGGATCGTTAGCTCTTCTTGTTGCATTGATCCTTTTACCATTATGTAATGTCCTTCTTTGTCTCTTTTGATCTTTGTTGGTTTAAAGTCCATTTTATCAGAGACGAGAATTGCAACTCCTGCTTTTTTTTTGCTCTCCATTTGATTGGTAAATCATCCTCCATCCCTTTATTTTGAACCTTTGTGTATCGTTGCATGTGAGATAGGTTTGCTGGATACAGCACAATGATGGGTTTTGGCTTTCTATCCAATTTATCAGTCTGTGTCTTCTGATTGGGGCATTTAGCCCATTTACATTTAGGGTTAATATTGTTATGTGTGAATTTGATCCTGCCATTTTGATGCTAGCTGGCCGTTTTGCCCATTAGTTGATGCAGTTTCTTCATTGTGTTGATGCTCTTTACCATTTGGTATGTTTTTGGAGTGGCTGGTACTGGTTGTTCCTTTCTCCGTTTAGTGCCTCTTTCAGGAGCTCTTGTAAAGCAGGCCTGGTGGTGATGAAATCTCTGAGTACTTGCTTGTCTGCAAAGGATTTTATTTTTCCTTCACTCAGGAAGCTTAATATGGCTGGATGTGAAATTCTGGGTTGAAAATTCTTTTCTTTAAGGATGTTGAATATTGGTCCCCAGTCTCTTCTGGCTTGTAGGGTTTCTGCTGAGAGATCTTCTGTGAGTCTGGTGGGCTTCCCTTTGTGGGTAACCCAACCTTTCTCTCTGGCTGCCCTTAGCATTTTCTACTTTATTTCAACCCTGGTGAATCTGACGATTATGTGCCTTGGCAATGCTCTTCTTGTGGAATATCTTTGTGGTGTTCTCTGTATTTCCTGGATTTGAATATTGGCCTGCCTTGCTAGGTTGGGGAAGTTTTCCTTGATAATATCCTGAAGAGTATTTTTCAGCTTGGATTCATTCTCTTGGTCACATTCAGGTACACCTATCAAACATAGATTAGGTCTTTTTGCAGAGTCTCATATTTCTTGGAGACTTGCTTGATTCGTTTTTACCCTTTTTTCTCTAATCTTGCCTTCTTGTTTTATTTCATTAAGTTGATCTTCGACCTCTGATAGTCTTTCTTCTGCTTGGTCAGTTTGGCTGTTGAAACTTGTGTATGCTTCATGACGTTCTCGTGTTGTGTTTTTCAGCTCCGTCAATTCATTCATATCCCTCTCTAAGTTGTTTATTCTCATTATCATTTCATCAAATCTTTCTTCAAGGTTCTTAGTTTCTTTGCATTGGGTTAGAACATGTTCTTTTAGCTCACAGAAGTTTCTTATTACCCACCTTCTGAAACCTGATTTTGTCAATTGATCACAGTCATTCTCCATCCAGCCTTGTTCCCTTGCTGGTGAGGAGTTGTGATCCCTTGTAGGAGGTGAGGCATTCTGGTTTTGGGTGTTTTCATCCTTTTTGCGCTGGTTTCTTTACATCTTTGTGGATTTATCCACCTGTCATCTTTGTAGTTGTTAACTTTCAGATTGGGTCTCTGAGTGGACATCCCATTTGTTGATAATGAAGTTATTTCTTTCTGTTTCTTAGTTTTCCTTCTACCCATCTGGCCTCTCTGCTGTAGGACTGCAGCAGCTACAGAACAGTAAGGGTTGCTGCCAGTTTCTTCTTCTGCTATCTTTGTCCCAGAAGGATACCCACCAGATGTCAGTCTGAGCTCTCCTTTCTTAGGTGACTCCTTGGATATACTGGGGTCAGGGAGCTGCTTGAGGAGAGTCTGTGCTTTATAGGAGCCCAAATGCTGAGCTGTGAGCTCTGTTTTTCATTCAGAGCTGCTGGGTAGGTATGTTTAAGTCTGTTGCAGCAGAACTCATTAACCCCCTCCCCCTTTTTTCCCCCCATTTTTTCCCAGGTGCTCTGTCCCGGGGAGTTAGGGCTTTGTTTATGAGTTTCTGTGTGCTGCTGTCTTTTTTTCGAGGCTTCCCTGCCCAGCGAGGAGGCAGCCTAGTCACTGTCAGCCTGCAGAGGCTTTGCTGAGCTGCCGTGGGCTCTGCCCAGCTGCTGTGTGAACTTCCCTGCAGTCCTGTTTATACGGGTGTAGTTAGAACTGCCTTAGCAATGGTGGCCCACCTGTATAATGGTGGACTCTCTCTGTAATGGCGGATTGCCTCAGCAAAGGCAGACTGCCTGAGCAATGGCAAACTACCTCTTTAGTGGTGGGCTGCCTCGGTAATGGCAGATGCCCCTCCGCCGCAGAGCTGGACTTTCCTGGGTTTAGCTGTGCTTTCTCTGAAACTCTCAATCCAGAGTATTTCCAATTGCTGTTTTTTTGTGGTGGTGGGACCAGCCGAGCCTGATCACCTGGCTCCCTGCCTCAGAGTCCCCCCCTCTCCGGCTTTTTTTTCTTTTTTTAGTTGAATGGTTGATTCTTTCTCCCAGGTGTTCCAGTCGCCTGTTGAAAAGGCACTGGGATCTGTGTGATTTCCCATGTGGCGACCCACTGCGCCGAATGAAACAGCTGCACTGAGATTCATGGTGCTTTTTTGCCCGGGAATCTCCTGGCCTGGCTCCCTGTGTCAGTCCCCTTTTTAATCAGATGAATGGGTGACACTGTCTCCTAGGAGCTCCAATCGCCAACTAAAACGGCGCCTGGGCCCGTTTATTTTGTATGCAAAATCGCCGCGCCAGGGTGCTGTCAGAACAGCTGTGCCAGCCAAAACAGCCACACTGGTGACCCATGGGGCTTCTCCGCCTTGGAATCTCCTGGTCTGTGGGCAATAAAAATCCATCTGGAAATGCGGCGTCCACTCATCCTCCGCGCTTTTGCTGGGAGCTGCAATCCTGAGCTGCTCCTATTCGGCCATGTTGGATCCCTCCTTTTCTCAAGTGTTTAGTGTTCCATTGCTCTCTGTTTATATTTAAGAGTGAAACAGCAAGAAGCTGATTAGAAATAGCATGTCAGTGGAATGGGGCTTTGGGCTTTTTATAGTGAGATCCTTAAATGCTAGTATCTGTAGGTCTGTTCTCTTGAGTTGAAAATTTTTTTCAGGAAAAATCCTCTAATTTGGTACTTGTGAAATACTAGCCTAATTGTCAGAATTCTAGGAGATGGTTAGGGGGAGACAACTCATGGGAGTCTTGTCTCTGTCCTCTGCCTGCCAATTTTGAATTCTCCAAATCTGTAGACTTTTTGGTTCAAATTTTCTAGAGAATTTATCTCTGCCATTTTGCCTAAGGTAGGGGTGTTATGAATGTGAACAGTGGGAATGAGGTATTTGCCTGTGTAAGCAAGAGGATGGAGGGAACCAGTACGTAACTGCAAACCAGTGCCTGTGTTCAGTGAGTCGCTTCTACTGTCTGATACTTCTGAAGTATCAAGTGTCTCCAAGACCTTAGGATCTAAACATTCTATAGATGGATTCAGTCACTCACTGTAATCAGCAGCAGTCTCTGCAGAAACTTTAGATCAGAAAGTCTTCCTCTCTGCTAGGCCAATTGCCATTCTCCATGTGCTTTCTACTCCTAATATATAAGCTGAACGCTCCCATCTACCGATGAATCTACTCTTCTTGTCCTTGTGGTATTTGCTATTTTTATTACTTTGCCTCTTTTTGGTAGTATCTCAGGAGGTAAAAAAACTTACTGTGTGTGACCATTTCACTCTGTTTAATTAGAATTTGACTGTTTTCAGAGGTTCTGAACTTCAGTTTCTCATGATTATATGTTAGGCCAAAGTTTGTGCCATTTTTAGGTTATAAGCTCCCTCTCAGTGGTCTCACCTCGAAGGTTTCTTTGCTATTTTTAAATTGTCTCTGGGTTTCGTACTTGATATACAGTACATTCTTAAGCTCTTTGAAGACAAGGATACAGTTTTCAGTTATGCAAGATGTGTTTATTAACAATTCCTTATCTAGTATGTTGGAACATACTGGCGCACCACAGATATGTATGGGTGATAGTTACTGATTCTCACAGCCCACAAGCAACCAGGCTGCTGCTAAGCCTGTGGCATCATACATTCTATTTATTGCAGTATACCATGCAAATGGTATTATTTTCTACATGAAGTATGCTGTGAAAAAGTTTGGGAACACTGCTATAAAGCAGTATGGCTGATATTTTCACTTTAGGATTTAATACTGTGGACTGTTCAATCTATTTTTCCAAAGGAGTTTGTTTTTTGTTTGTTTGTTTGTTTGTTTTTGGTTACAGCATTAATATTAGTGAAAAAACTCAGAGTATTCATGGAATATAGCATATACTTAAATGAACTTTGGGGGATGGGTGAGTAACCAGATGAGTTCAGCATTGCTTTTTTTCCTATTTTTTTGTTTATTATTAGTAGAGATTCATTCTAGGTAAAAAATATATTTTAGGCAGGGTGCAGTGGCTCACACCCCAGTACTTTGTGAGGTTGAGGCGGGTGGATCATGAGGTCAGGAGATCGAGAACATCCTGGCTAGCATGGTGAAACTCTATCTCTACTAAGAATACAAAATATTATCCATGCATGGTGGTATGTGCCTGTAGTCCCAGCTACTTGGGAGGCTGAGGCAGCAGAGTCACCTGAACCCAGGAGGCGGAAGTTGCAGTGAGTCGAGATCATGCCACTGCACTCCAGCCTGGGCAACAGAGTGAGACTCCTGTTTCAAAAAAAAAAAAAAAAATATATATATATATATATATATATATATACACACACACACACACACACACACACACACACACATATATATGGTGTGTGTGTGTGTATGTGTGTGTGTGTGTGTATATATATATATATATATATATATATATATATATAATATCACTCTCTATCTTAAATACAAAAGCGAGAATGTTTCCAGGGTATGTGGACTGGATCCAGAACTGTAAAAGAGAAAAATGAGATTGTCTTTTATTCTTCCAGGCTACAGAGTCTTCTGCCTCTTCTCTTTTCTGTGTATGTACTTTATTCTTTTCTGTTTCCCATAGTTCTAGTCCAAGGGACCAGCCAATTTTGACAACCATAATTCAATCTGAAATTCAAATTCCCAGGAGAAAAACTGATTGGCTCATCATAAATGATGTTCCAAACAACAGTATCAGTTTTTCTGAAGGAAATGATCAACTCAAAATCAAATGGTACAAACATGGCTTTGGGGGTTTACTCCATTCCATGGGGGAAGAGAGATTCTTATAGAGGACATAAGAATTGGACAGATTTTGTTTTATGATATGTAAGGCATTTTTAACGCATAGTTTTCTCATCACAGTTGTCTTATATCTTGGGAAATTGTGTTGAATCTATACATTATTAATATCAAAACTAGAAAATCTTTAATTTTTTGGAAAAAAGATATTTTTGAGAGAACATATAAATTCAACTGTGAAGGAATATGGCTGATCATTATGGGTGAAACAACTTTTGATCAAATTGAAGTGTGACTATAGAATGGAGACAGATTACCTTTGTGTGGCTTGTACAGGGCTCTGAAGGCAATGGGCTATATAGATCAAAGAGCGGTGAGATGAGAGGCAGGGGAACCATTAATCACAATCATCCATAACAAAAATATTAGCATACTAAAATAAGGAAGCAAAGTGGGGAATGGATAAGAGGGGACTAAAATGTGAGTATTAAAGAGGTGACTTGGAAAGAAATGGTATTTATTGGTTTGGGGAATAAGGAGAAATGTCAAAAGTAAGAAAATGCCATGTTTTTTAGTTGGGCAAATGAGTGGATGATGATGCCATTTACTAAGATAGGGAAGTCAGGAGGAGAGAGTGTAGGCTTTGGGAAGACAATGTACTTAGTTTTTGGACAGGTTGAGCTGTATATTCCTGAAGAGCATCTGCATGCAAAACTGAATAGATAAGGAAAAATTTTCTATTGGAAATGTAGTTTTAGAACCACAGCTGTATGTATTTTTATTTATAAGAATAGCTTTTAATGCAGAGATAGATAGGGGTTTAAGCGTTGTAATATTTATTAAGTATCTTTCATTAAGGAAGCATAAAAACTCTGTTATTGAAATAAATATTTTAATGCAATAAACAATCAAAATGAATGCAAAAACTATAGTGAACAAAATATAAAAAAGTTAAAGTAAATACAGAATCAGTACTGCTTATTACTGATTTTTTTTTTCTTTTGCCTTAGGCCTCCATATAGCTTTAGCTTGCATTGTTTGATGGCGTTTAGATAGATTTCCCTTTCTGTGAGGTTTTATCTGCCAGACTGAACTCTGCCTGCTTGGGAACGAAAAACATTCTCCTAAAGTTTTCTTTTGTGGGATTAATTTCAGATTCAACGAATACTAGTTGAGCATCTAATACATGAAAACTTGTTACTATGCTGTATTATGGGCTAACAAAAATCTATAAACCACAAGCCCTGCCCTGAAATTGCTTCTAGTCTAGTAGGGAAGATAAGATGTGTGGACAGAATGTAAAATCTTATGTACTACTTGAAAGGCACAAATGCAGTGCTGCAGTTCAGAGGATGGAGAGAACACGGAGCTAGGGCAACTGGGGAAAGCTTTTAGAAAAGGCAAAAGAGTTTGTGGGAACACTGTATCTATGGGTTCCACAACTGTGATTCAATCAACTACAAATAAATATTTGAAAAAATGTAAGATACCTGTACTAAAGATGTACAGACTTTTTTTGGTCATTGTTTCCTAAACAATACAGTATGACAACTATTTACATATCATTTACACTGTATTAGATACTATAAGTAATCTAAAGATGATTTAAAGTATAAAGCACAGGATATGCACAGGTTATATGCAAATACAGTCATTCCTTGATATTTGTGGGGGATTAGGCCCAGGACTTCCTGAAGATACCAAAATCTACAGATGCTCAAGCCTCTTATGTAAAATGGCATAGTATTTGCATATAACCTATGCATTCTTTCTGTATATGGTAAATAATCTCTAGATTACTTTATAATATCTAATACAGTATAAATAATATGTAAATAGTTGTTTCACTGTATTGTTTAGGAAATAATGACAAAAAATCCGTTCATGTTCAGTAGAGATATAGTTCAGTTGGTTAAATCCACTGATACAGAACCCACAGATATGGAGGGCTGACTATACTACACAATTTTATGTAAGATACTTGAGCATCTGTGGATTTTGGTATCCATGGGGTCTGGGTGTGATTCATGGAACCAACTCCCCATGGATACGGAAGGATGACATAGTAGGTCAAATAGCTATTAAAAGTAACAGTAGTACTAACAAGATGATAAAACTTGGTGTCATTTCAAAGTCCCTTTGGGGTCTTTCTGGTGGTCAAAGAGGTGGACAAGAGGATTATAAGACCCATGTTGTTTCAGTATAAATATAAGAATTCACTATTCTGTTCTTTGGTAACACTTTGATTCGTTTAGCCATATAAATATTGAATTGTTTTAGTGCTGGCTAATAATTTCTTACCAGAGCCAGAGATTGAGCCTCTAATTAGCAAGCTTAGTGAAGGAGCTTTTTCTGATATAATGCCTATTTTTTTAAATGCTTCATTTTAAGCATGAAATCAATTAGTAGTTCAAATAGCTATTAAAAGTAATAGGAGTACTAACGAGATGATAAAACTCGCTGTCATTTCAAAGGCCCTTTGGGGTCTTTCTGGTGGTCAAAGAGGTGGACACAGAGGATTATAAGCCCCATGTTGTTTCAGTATAAAAATGAGACTTCCCTATTCTCTTCTTTGATAACACTTTGATTCGTTTACCCATATAAATATTGCATTGTTTTAGTGCTGGCTAGTAATTTCTTACCAGAGCCAGAGATTGAGTCTCTAATTAGCAAGCTTAATGAAGGAGCTTTTTCTGATATTTGTTTAAATGCTTCATTTTAAGCACGAAATCAATTAGAATCTACTGTGATAAAACTGAAGACTGGGAATGTTTGTTAAAACATTTCATTGAAAACAGGTTCAGACCCAATTTTAGAAAAGGAAACCACTTGTCAAATTTAAATCTATGTTACACCTTGTAACTTTCCTTTTTTCCCTGTAATCATAAAAAATACTTTTTGAATGTTATTCTCAAAAATTTCTCATAATACACAGACTCCAAAAGTTTAACTTCACTCTGAGTAAGGTTTCTATCAATATCTGAGCTCTACTAATTAATTTATGTGAAATGGTATTCCGTCTTAGAGGAGTAGCTGTTATCTGTTATCTGTTTTAAAATTTATTTGAAGGAAACATTGTCACAGTGTCTGCTTCTTAATTCTTTGGTCGGAGAATTAAAAAAAATCTCTGACTCTAGCAAGATTTTTTTTTTTGGTCTTAAATTTAGTGTTATATTTTGTTTCTAAAAAGGTTCTAAACAGTCTAGGTTCCAGCAGTTGTTAGGGAACAAACAGAGAAGAGAGAAGAGAATGTGAACTGCTGAAAGGGCTACAGGACAGATTTGTGTAGCGTGCAGGGACCAACAAGAACTTTCTTACTGGATTATTGGTCCTCCTCAGTTGGAGTCAACTCTCCTGAGTGTCTTTAGGCACATAGTTAAAGAAAAGGTGATTTTACACTGGGATCACCTTGTAGACTAGCAATAAAGAGAAACCCTGCTTTTATTAAGAGCATCATTTTTATTTCTCAGCCAGGTATTTGGAAGACAGTTTCACAGTTAGGAGGGAAACTTTATTATTAGTCTGATTAAACAAAGAGGTCCTGTATTATTCTATTCTCTTGCACAATCTCTCCTTCTTTCTGTCATTGATGAAAAAAAATTCATGGATATATGAAGAAATATTTTTATATCAATGATTTCATTCTAAATATGGCAACAAGAATTGGATGTGGACAATGCTGCCCATTGTGAAGTATCTCTATAGTCCTCATTGGCAGATTGCTGAGCCCCAGGGGTTGGAGGTAGGATGGCACCTGCAAATACTTCTTTTTTGCTGGCTGGAGTGTTGCTGAACTTTGCCTCTAGAGCAGGCGTCCCCAAACTTTTTACACAGGGGGCCAGTTCACTGTCCCTCAGACCGTTGGAGGGCCGCCGCATACTGTGCTTCTTTCACTGACCACCAATGAAAGAGGTGCCCCTCCCTGAAGTGCAGCGGGGGGCTGGATAAATGGCCTCAGGGGGCCGCATGCGGCCCGCGGGGCCATAGTTTGGAGCTGCCTGCTTTAGAGGGTAGTGGAGGGGCACAGGGAGAGAAAGTCTGCTCCTCTTGTCAGGCTTCTGCAGCATCTGTAGCTGGGTTCCGTAGCACCCAGCTCCTGCAGTATGGCTGACTTCTCCCTGCCTGGCAACCTGAATAGTTTCTCCAGTATTTGAATTCTGTAACATTCAACTTCTCCAGCAACAGCTCCTGCAGCACCATTAGGTTCTCCGGTATCCATTGCCTTCAACATGGGCACCTTCTGCAATGCCACTCTCCTGCACCATGGGTTGCTTCATTTCTACCTGGGTTCTCTGGCCTGCAGTTTCTGCATATTACATACATATATATTTGTAATATCTTCTTTTCTAAGCATCTTTTAAAAATTGTTAGTTATACACAGATAAAGATATTATACACCATATGTCATCAGGGAAATGCAAATTTTAAAATACAAGATACTACTGCACACCTATTAAAATACCTGAAATTCACAACTGACAATACCAAATGCTAGTGAGGATGTAGAGTAACAGAAAACCCCATTCATTTTAGTGGGAATGCCACGTGGCACAGCCACTTTGGAAGACAGTGTATCAGATTGTTACAAAACTAGGCATGCTCTTACTATACAGTTCAGCAATTGTGCTCCTTGATATTTACCCAAAGGAGCTGAAAACTTATGTTCATGGAAAAACCTGCACATGAATGTGTATAACAGTTATTCATGACTGCCCAAACTTGGAAGCAACCAAGATTTCCTTTGGTTGGTGAATGGATAAATAAAGTGGTACATCTAGGTGACAGAATATTATTCAGCACTGAAATGAAATGAGCTAAAAAGCCATGAAAGATATGAGAAACCTGAAATGCATACTACTAAGTGAATAAAGTGAAACTGAAAAGGCTGTATACTGTATGATTCCAGCTATATGACATTCAGGAAAAGGTAAAACTATGTAGAGGATAAAAGGACCAGTGGTTGCCAGGGGTTGGGGAAGGGAATGATGAATAAGTGGAGCACAGAGAATTTTTAGAACAGTGAAACTATTCCATATGATGCTGTATTGGCATTCCGACTAACAATGAATGGCTTCAGCAGTGTGGATAGTTTCTCTATTGCCCAGTTCCTGTAGCATGTGGCTTCTCCAATGCTGGGTCTTCCTACCATGCATGGCTTCTTCTAAACACGACTCCTACAACAAATATTCACCAGCAGCACCCACCACCTAGCAACTTCCCGTGGTGCTCTTTGAGTAACTTCTTGGTGTAATGCCACCAGGAAGACACTTCCCGTTGAATGGCTTTCCTTGCTATTCTCTTGGAAATCTTTTCCGTGAGTCTAAGGCATAGCAAGTTCTTGTGGATAGTTTTTCCTGAGGATGAATTTTCAGCAAGTTCTGCGAGTGTTGCCTTTACCTTTCAGTGAGTCAGTCATGTAATTTTTCCCCCCCAAAAAGTCTGAGTTTTAGCCCCGATTAAGTTCTAGAGGTAGTGGCTGCTCCCTTATATTTGTTATTCTTACATTCTTTAGAGTTCTCTTCTTGCAAGTCAATTCTTCATCACCCCAGCCCTCTGTTATAGTTAATAATTTCCTATATTAAACTTAACCTGATCAAATAACTTCCCAGATCCTGTTCTTAAAATTTATTTTATGTTCAGGGATACTTGTCCAGGTGTATGATACAGATAAATCGTATGTAACGGGTTGGGTGTACAGGTTATTTCATCACCTATGTAACAAATATGGTACTTGATAGTCTTTCAGTCCTCAGCCTCCTCCCACCCTCCACCCTCAAGTAGACCCACTGTCTGTTGTTCCCTTCATTGTTTCCATATATATTCAGTCTTTTGCTCTCATATATAAGTGAGAACATGTGGTATTTTGTTTTCTGTTCCTTTGTCAGTTTACTTAGGAAAATGGTCTCCAGCTCCATCCATGTTGCTGCAAAAGACATGAATTCATTCTTTTTTTTTTTTTTGCCATTTCCAAACTCTTTTATTTGCCATATATCTTTTTTAAAATTATACTTTAAGTTCTGGGGTACGTGGACAGAATGCGCAGGTTTGTTATATAGGTAAACTATGGCGGTTTGCTGCACTCATCCTCCATCATCTACATTAGGTATTTCTCCTAATGTTATCCCTTCCCAATCCCCCCACCCCCTACTGTCCCTTCCCTAGCCCCTCACCCCCTGACAGACCCCAGTGTGTGAAGTTACCCTCCTTGTGTCCATGTATTCTCATTGTTCAACACCCACTTATGAGTGAAAACATGTGGTGTTTGGTTTTCTGTTCTTATGTCAGTTTGCTGAGTGTGATGGTTTCCAGATTCATCTGTGTCCCTGCAAAGGACAAGAACGTATCCTTTTTTATGACTGCATAGTATTCCATTATGTATGTATGCCACATTTTCTTTATCCGATCTATCATTGACGGGCATTTGGGTTGGTTCCAAGTCTTTGCTATTGTATATAGTGCCACAGTAAACATATATGTGCATGTGTCTTTATAATTGACTGTTTTATAATCCTTTGGGTATACATCTAGTAATAGGATTGCTGCATCAAATGGTATTTCTGTTTCTAGATCCTTGAGGAATCATCACACTGTCTTCCACAATGGTTGAATTAATTTACTCTCCCACCAACAGTGTAGAAGCATTGATATTTATCCATATCCTCTTCAGCATTTGTTGACTCCTGATTTTTAAATTGCCATTCTAACTGATGTGAGATGATATCTCAATTTGATTTTGATTTACATTTCTCTAATTACCAGTGATGAGCTTGTTTTCATGTTAGTTGGCTGCATAAATGTCTTCTTTTGAAAAGTGTCTGTTCATATTCTTCACCCACCTTTTTTGTTTTTCTTGTAAATTTAAGTTCTTTGTAAATTCTAGTTATTAGCCCTTTGTCAGATTGGTAGATTGCAGAAATTTTTTCCCATACTGTTGGTTGCCGGTTCACTCTAATGATAGTTTCTTTGGCTGTGTAGAAGCTCTTAAGTTTAATTAGATCCAATTTGTCTATTTTGACTTTTGTTGCCATTGCTTTTGGTGTTTTCGTCATGAAGTCCTAGCCAATGCCTGTGTCCTGAATGGTATTGCCTAGGTTTTCTTCTAGGGTTTTTATGGTGTTAGGTCTTATGTTTAAATCTTTAATCCATCAGGAGTTAATTTTTTTATAAGGTGTAAGAAAGGGATTCAGTTTCAGCTTTCTGCATATGACTACATAGTTTTCCCAACACCATTTATTAAATAGGGAATTCTTTCCTCATTGCTTGTTTTGTCGGGTTTGTCAAAGATCAGAGGGTTGTAGATGTGTGGTATTACTTCTGAGGCTTCTGTTCTGTTCCATGGGTCTGTATCTCTGTTTTGGTACCATCACCATGCTGTTTTGATTACTGTAGCCTTGTAGTATAGTTTGAAGTCAGGTAGCATGATTCCTCCAGCTTTGTTTGTTTGTTTGTTTGTTTTTTGGCTTAGGATTGTCTTGGCTATATGGTCTCTTTTTTGCTTTTTTGGTTCCATATGAAGTTTAAGGTGTTTTTTTCTAATTCTGTGAAGAAAGTCAATGGTAGCTTGATGGGGATAGTATTGAATCTATAAATTACTTTGGCTAGTATGGCCATTTTCACGATATTGATTCTTCCTAACCATGAGTATGGAATGTTTTTCCATCTGTTTGTATCCTCTCTGATATCCTTGAGCAGTGGTTTGTAGTTCTCCTTGAAGTGGTCCTTTGTATCTCTTGTAAATTGTATTCCTAAGCATTTTATTATCTTTGTAGGGATTGTAAATGGGAGTTCATTCATGATTTGACTCTCTGTTTGTCTGTTATTGGTGTATAGGAGTGCTTGTGATTTTTGCACATTGATTTTGTATCCTGAAGCTTTGCTGAAGTTGTTTATCAGCTTAAGGAGATTTTGGGGTGAGACTATGGGGTCTTCTAAATATACAATCATGTTGTCTGCAAATAGAGACAATTTGACTTCTTCTTTTCCTAACTGAATACGCTTTATTTCGTTTTCTTACCTGATTGCTCTGGCCTGAACTTCTAATACTATATTGAATAGGAGTGGTGAGGGAGGGCACCCCTGTTTAGTGCCAGTTTTAAAAGGGAATGCTTCCAGTTTTTGCCTATTCAGTATGATAATGGCTGTGGATTTGTCATAAATAGCTTTTGTGATTTTGAGATACATTCCATCACTACCTAGTTTATTGAGAGTTTTTAGCATAAAGGGCTGTTGAATTTTGTCAAAGGCTTTCTCTGCATCTATTGAGATAATCATGTGGTTTTTGTCTTTGGTTCTGTTTATGTGATGGATTATGTTTATAGATTTAATTGTGGTGAACCAGCCTTGCTTCCCAGGGATGAAGGTGACTTGATTGCGATGGATAAGCTTTTTGATGTACTGTTGGATTCGGTTTGCCAGCATTTTATTGTGAACTCATTCTTTTTTATAGCTTTGTAGTATTCTGTGGTGTATATGTAACACATTTTCTTTATCCAGTGTACTATTAATGGGCATTTAGGTTGATGCCATGTCTGCTGAAATAAAAATACTTGTGCATGTGTCTTTATAATATAATAATTTATATTTCTTTTGGGTACATATCCAGTAAGGGGATTGCTAGGTTGAATAATTCTGCTTTGAGTTCTTTGAGAAGTGTCAAAACTGCTTTCCACAGTGGCTAAACTAATATACATTTCTACTAGCAGTGTATAAACATTCTCTTTTCTTTGCAATTCACCAGCATCTATTATATTTTGACTTTTCATTAGTAGCCATTCTGACCGGTGTGAGATGTTATCTCATTGTGGTTTTGATTTGTATTTCTCTAATGATTAGTGATGTTGGACATTTTTTCATATACTTGTCGGCCACTTCTTTTAAACAGTGTCTGTGCATGTCCTTTGCCATTTTTTTTTCCAGATAGGGTCTTGCTCTGTTGCCCAGGTTGAAGTGCATGGTGCAATGTTGACTCAGTGCAACCACCACTTCCCAGGCTCAACCGATTCTCCTGCCTTAGCCTCCTGAATAGCTGAGACTACAGGCACACACCACCATACCTGGCTAATTTTTTTTTTTTTTTTGTATTTTTAGTAGAGATGGAGTATCATCATGTTGGCCAGGCTGGTCTTGAACTCTTGACCTTAGGTGATCCACCCACCTTGGCCTCCCAAAGTGTTGGGATTACAGATGCGAGCCACCACACCTGACCTTTGCCAACTTTTTAATGAGGTTATTTGCTTTCTGCTTGTAAATTTGTTTAAGTTTCTTATAAATGCTGGATATTAGTTGTTTGTTAGATGCATAGTTTGCAAATAATTCTCCCATTGTGTAGGGTGTCTTTTTACTCTGTTGATAGTTTGTTTTGCTGTGCCAAAGCTCTTTGTGTAATTAGGTTCCATTTATCAATTTTGTTTTTGTTGCAATTGCTTTTGGAGTTTTCATCTTGATTTCTGGACATGGAAATATTTGCCAGTTTCTATGTCTAGAATCTTATTGCCTACATCGTCTTTCAGGGTTTTTATAGATTTACATTTTACATTTAAGTCTGTAATCCATCTTGGGTAGATTTTTGTATATGGTGTAAGGAAAGGGTCCAGTATCAATCTTCTGCATATGGCTAGCCAGTTATTCTACCACCATTTAGTGAATAGAGCTTTTCCCCCATTGCTTGATTTTTGTCAACTTTGTCTAATATATTATAAAAGTTGGTGTGTGACATTATTTCTGGGTGCTCCGTTCTGTTCCATTGGTCTATGTGTCTATTTTTGTAATAGTATCATATTGTTTTGGTTACTATAGCTTTGTAGCATAGTTAGAAGTCAGATACTGTGATGCCTCCAGATTTGTTCATTTTGCTTAGGATTACCTTGGCTACCTGGGATCTTTTTTTGGTTCCCTGTGAATTTTAGAAGAGTTTTTGTTTGTTTTTTTTGAAAAAAATCTGTGAAGAATGTTGATCATAGTTTAATAGGAATAGTATTGAATATGTAAATTGCTTTGATCATTATGAGTATTTAAAAAATATTGATTCTTCCGACCCATAATCATGGTATGTTTTTCCATTTATTTATGTCGTCTCTGATTTTCTTGAGCAGTGTTTTGTAACTATCATTGTCAAGATTTTTCACCTCCTTAGTTAACTGTATTCCTTGGTATTTTATTTTTTCTATGGCAATTTTGAATGAGACTGTGTTCTTGATTTGGTTCTCAGCTGGATGTTGGTATATAGGATTGCTACTGATTTTTATGTATTGGTTTGTATCCTGAGACTGGATTGAAGTTGTTTATCAGATCAAGGAGCTTTTGGAAAGAGACCATGAGGTTTTCTATATATATAATCATATAATCTGCAAACAGGAACAGTTTGACTTCTCTTCTTATTTGGATGCCTTTTATTTATTTCTCTTGCCTGATAGCTCTGGCTGGGACTTCCACTGCTAAGGTGAATAGGAGTGATGAGAGAGCACATCCTTGACTTGTGCCTGTTTTCAAAGGGAATGCTTCCAGCTTTTGCTCATACAGTATGATTTTGGCTGTGGATTTTTCATAGATGGCCATTATTATTTGGAAATAGGTTTGTTTTCTCAATTCCTTGTTTGTTGAGGGTGTTTTCACATGAAGGGATGTTGAATTTTATTGAATACTTTTTCTGCATCTGTTGAGATGGATATGTGATTTTGGTTTTGGTTCTGTTTATTTGATGAATCACATTTATTGCTTTGTGTATGTTGAACCAACTTCGCATCCAAGGGATAAAGCCTGCTTGATCATGGTGGGTTAGCTTTTTGGTGTGCTGCTGGGTTGGTTTGCTAGTATTTTGCTGAGGATTTTCAGATTCTCTCCTTGATGGACCTGACTGGTACACTTAGTAAAATACATCTTGGTGTTGACCATTCTTTTATTTTTCCAGGAACATAATGTGCTTATACAGTTTATAGATTCAAGTCTTATTTTGTTTCTATGACTTTTTCATGATTGACATTTTAAATATTTATCATTCCCTCAATTTCCATTCTCTCAGGATCTCCAATTTTGTGTATGTTGAATAGTCCTTTCCCTTCCATACTATTTTTTTTCTCTTTGATTGTTAACCATTTCACTTCAATTAAAAAATACTTTAAATCATGTTTTCTGTGTATCTGGATTTTTTTTCATGACTTCTTATGGGCTTAATTGCCAGGATGACTTTGTTTTTCTTTGTCTTTTTCTCTGTGCTTGCAAACTTATCTTTAAGTAATTTTGTGTCACCATAAAAGTGTTTTACATTTATAATTTATATTTAGTTATACTTTTATTGATTCAATGGCAACATTAATATAAATATTCTTCATCTTATTCTGGCTCTTTTTTAATTGTTACACATCCTTAGATGAGTTAAATTTTCCACAAACCAGGAAGTTCTACTTAATTTCCTTGTAAAACAGCATTAAGTGTATGTGCCTTCTATTAACTTTTATTTTATTTAGTCAAAAGGACAAAGAAAATTCATGTATGCTTATGATGCAGGGTATATTTCAGTAGTCCTGATAGAATGAATAGTTGCACTGTCTAGGTATGCCAATAACTTTTCCAACTACTGATATTTTCTGGTTTTGTCTGGGTTTATAGGCACAAAATTTTCTTAAAAGCTTACCTCACTCCAGATTTGCTTTTTGCTGAACTTGACATTTCTTTCTCATATTGTGGTTAGAGATGGAGCTTGCATTTTTGTTTTCCGTTCTCTTTTGAAATGACTTTCCATGATAAACAGGTCTGTATTTATAGCATGTTTAACACTAAAGATTTGCTGGAATTTATAAACTGAGAGCTTCATGAAGACTAAAGTTTGTGTAGTGACTACACTCAGACTCTGGAATGAGTGCTAAACATTATTTTAGACTTAATTTGATATGCTTTAATATTTGTTTTGTTTTGAGATAGGTTTTGCTGTTGTTGCCCAGGCTGGAGTGCAATGGCATGATCTCGGCTCACTGCAACCTCTGCCTCCTGGGTTCAAGCAATTCTCCTGCCTCAGCCTGCTTAGTAGCTGGGATTACAGGAATGTGCCACCACACCTGGCTGATATTGCATTTTTAGTAGAGGTGGGGTTTCTCCATGTTGGTCAGGCTCATCTCAAACTCATGACCTCAGGTGATCCACCCACCTTGGCCTTTCAAAGTGCTGGGATTACAGGCATGAGCCATCATGCCTGGCCAGTTATTTTTAAAAATACAAACTTTATAAAAGTTTATTCCAGATAGGTGTGCTCCAAGGAGCAATCTGTGTTCTGATCTATTTTTTATATCTGCTTGTGTTGTCTCAGTTGTTCTTATATTATCAGAATATTTTGCTCTGTGATACTTGCACTAGTTGTTGTTTTCTCATTATAGATTCCTTTATTGGCAGCCAGCTATTAGACTATGATTCTGTTAATCAAAGGTCTTGCTAAAAAAAAGGCTTTGCTCCTTTTTTATATAGTCCAAGGAGTTCAGGCAGACACATTCCTTGTAAATATAGAAATAGATTTTATGGATTCCTTGGCTGTTTTGTTTTCTCTGTAGCCCAAGTTTTGTTTGTCTTGATCCTTCTTTCTCTCACTACTGGTTGCATTTTCTGTTCTCTACCATGATCTGCATTGTCTGCTACAGTTAGGGCCTGCATGGGCTACATCCAGTATGAAGATTGTTTAAGTTCTTCCTGGTGGAAAGAGTTCCTTCCTGTTTGGTATATAAGTTGAATATGTGATCCCTCAGTTTGTAGCAAGAAGATAACATCTCTAACATAATTGACTTCTTCTGCATATCTGACAGAAGCTCTAAGAAGATTGGAAGTGATGTTAGTATTTAATTATTTTTTGCTCAGTATTATATAGTTTATATTGCCTCTTCCAAGTATCAATTATACTTTAATATCATTTCAGTAATATTTATTAATACAAAGGATGACAGTAGAGATTGAATTTTTAAACTCTTTTAGTAGATTAAAGGTGGAAATATTTTGAGATGAATGGGAGTTTCTGTGTGACTATTAAACAGGTAGGCAGTCAGCCTCATTCATTAGTAGAGGGAAACAATCCAAGGGCTGGGGTTTTCTCCCTTGTATGGATGGGATATGGATAGACTGTTGAGGATGTTTCACAAGGGAGGACATAAAATATAGTGCAACAAGGAAAGACTAGGGAAAAATTCAGTGAGCAGATTCATTGTTGCCTGGCAGCAATGATGACACTTCTACGTAACGCCGGTCCTTGGGCTTTATAACATCTGGAAGAGTTACAAAGGCATTACGCTGAGAGGTAATTGAAAAGGCTATTTTAGAAAGAGGTCATTTTTATGGATTCTTTTAGATACCTGACACACAATTTATGTTTAATAAATAGTACATAAAATGTTACCTTTGGGGAAAAATCGCATTTTAGATCTCCATTTTCCCTGCTGCAGAACAGAATATGGAATGAATGCAAGAGAGATAAGGGTTTTTGTATGGCAGCCCCTGCAGTACATTTAACATGATGCTGGGATATTAATAGTAAATTTGTTCTGTTTTGGGAAATCAAAACAGTCATCTCACAGATCATTTTCAGATTTTTACCAATATCTGTTTCACCTCCTTTTAAAGGGTGTATGCAGTGGCATATAAATGACTACAGGGAAGCAGAAAAAAGTGGAGGTTTAAAATAGTAGATGTTAGGATTAGACTCCAGTAGCTTATTAAATCATTGACACCTAGAAGACTTTGTAGATAAAATTATTTCCATACATAAAATCCCACTCTTTTGTAGAACAGAACACATCTGGAAGAACAATCTGTTACCTCTGGAAAACCTGGCTACAGAATCCTTGGGGCTAATACAAAAGAAAATGCAGAACACTTGTTCAAAAACTATTAAAAGTTTCAAGATGGCCGCAGCAGAGCATTAAACTAAGTAGGGAATTCTTCTAGGTGCAGGACATTGTTTGACTATATAGATCTCTCACCTGTGAAGCAGGCCCTTCCTCCAACTGTGCTCCTCACCTTGCTTCCTATTCTACTACTGATGTCTGCCATTCTATTTTTTACACTTAAACCATCTCCCTGGTATGCTTCAATTGCCCCTTAGTTACCAGTCACCGTAATCTCAGTGAATGTGAGTTTCATGGAAGTTCACAGGTGAGAGCAGGTTTGATAAATGGTAGGATGGAGAAAAACTAGGGTTGGTAGAAAGATGAAGGATATCGGGCTCTGGGAGGCTGCCAGAGTGTGTCTTGGGGATCTTGAGTACCTTGTCAGGAAGATGCCTTTATTTAGAATAGGCTTCCTGGAATGGCCTAGTAGAAGTGGGCTGAGGAAGAAAAGGTTTTGTATTTTGCTCTTTTATGTAGTTTTTGTGTTGTGGTGGACCTTTTTGGATAGAGTAGATGGTGATAGGCTTAACTGCTGATGTAGGTAAGTTTGCATGTCTTTATGCATGTGTTGAGGACTTCTAAGCTGGAGGTAATAAGGGTGAAAAAAACCACTCCTCCAGCCTGTAAATTCTAGGGTCCTCTTTTATGCCTTATCAGATTTGGAAGCAGTTTACTCATGCTCTTGTCTAGAAACTCCAAAGATGGTCCTGGGAAAAGCTTTCACCCTGACTTACAGTATACCTGTTACTTAGATGCTGAATTTGGGTATTTTTAATGTGAGAAAACAAGAAAAGATCTCAGCTTTCATAATAAAACATCTATTACCCATAACTTTGTGTGGTATACAAATCATGCTGCTCTCTTCTTTTAATATTAGAAGGAAATTGTATTAGTTACACAAATTAGTGTGTTATTATTATAATGCTGTATAATAAAACATCTCAGTAGTATACAACATTAAGCATTTAGTCAGCTTGTACTCTGGAGTTTCCCTTGTCTACTTATGGCATGGCAGGGCTTTCTCATGTGTCTGTCAGCCAGGCAGCTCTTCTGTTCTTGGCTGGGCTTGTTTCTATGACTGCATGCCAGCAGGCTGTTGATTGATCTAGCCATTCTTGCCACTTTGGATGACTTGGTTTCACTCCATGTGTCTTTTGTCCTTTTGTTTTTGGTTAGGCTAAACCGGACATGTTTTCATGACAATGGCAGTGGGCAATAGGTAGACAGAGACATAGAATTAAAATTTCAGGCTTCTGCTTGCATCGCATCTGATGACATTTATTGGCTTGAGCAAGTTGCAAAACCAGCCAAGAACAGCAGAGCTTTCCAAAATCAAAAGGTAAGGAAGAAGACCCTGCCTTTTTAGGGAGCAGAACTGCAAAGGCATGTGGCAAAAGATATGGGTAAAGGGAGGAAGGAAGGATTGGAGTAATTTATAACATTCATTTACCATTGTCTGTCAAAAGCTATGCTAAGACTTGATGGTTAGATTACAAGGATATGCTAAGTTTTTGTTCCTTCATATAATTGAATGAAACTGAATTACCGGAAAAATCTTACACCTATTTACCAGTTTTTAATGCATTGTCTCTCAGCTCCAACTACCATTCTATACACTGCTTTGTGATACCGGAGCTGAACCTAGTAAAGATTTCTTCTCCAGCTGGCTTGATGCTAAGCTTTGTCAACAGAGGGTGCTAGAGGAACATTGTTGATGGGATGATGGCAGGAGAATGCTTCCCTTCCAGGTTCCGGTCCTCATTCCTTGTTATTCATTGTAAAAGTCAGTAGAACAGTGTGCAGATGGCCTGGTGAAGCTGTCCCTTAAGGCCAACTCCTGCCTTTCTCCTAGTTGCTGTTTTACTGGTAGCTCTTGATGTACTTTTATAATATGCTCCTGGTAAAGTAGGAATGAAGAGATCACACATATTTTTTATGAAGGAAATGAAAACATAAATTCAGGTAATATCGAGAACTCCTGAAGATAATTCAGAAGAAGATTGTCTCCCAGACATATAATCATTAGATTCTCCAAGGTTCAAAGGAAAGAAAAAATGTTAAAGGCAGATAGGGAGAAAGAACAAGTCACCTACAAAGTAAAGCCCATCACAGTGACAGTGGACCTCTCAACATAAATTCTACAAGCCAGAAGAGATTGGAGGCCTATTATCAGCCTTCTTAAAATAAATACCAACCAATAATTTCATATATGGCCAAACTAGGAGTAAAGGAGAAATAAGATCCTTTTCAGACAAGCAAATGCTGAGGGAATTTGTTACCACCAGATATGCCTTACAATAGCGCCTGAAGGAACACTAAATATGGAAAGGAAAAACCACTATCAGATATGACAAAAACACACTGAGGTACACAGACCAGTGACACTATAAAACAACCACACAAACAAATCTGCAAAATAACCAGCTAGCATCATGATGACAAGATCAAATCCACCGATGACGATACTAACCTTAAATGTAAATGGGCTAAATGTCTCAATTACAGAAAAGACACAGTGGCAAGCTGGATAAAGAACCAAGACTCACTGGTATGTTGTCTTCAAGAGCCCCATTTCACATGCAATGATGCCCATAGGCTCAAAATAAAGGGCTGGAGAAAAATCTACCAAGCCAATGGAAAACTGAAAAAAGCAGGGGTTGAATCCTAATGTCAGAAAAAACAGACTTTAAACCAAAAACAATCAGAAAAGACAAAGAAAGGCATTACATAGTGGTAAAGGGCTCAATTCAAGAAGAACACCTAACTATCCTAAGTATATGTGTACCTAACAAAGGAGCAACCAGATTCATAAAGCACGTTATTAGAGACCTTCAAAGAGACTTAGAATCCTACACAAAAATAGTGGGAGACTTCAGCATACCACTGACAGTATTAGACAGATCACTGAGGCAGAAAATTAGCAGAGATACTCAGAATCTTAACTAATCTGGATCAAATGGACCTGATTGACATATAGAGAACTTTGCAACACAAAACAACAGAATATACATTCTTCTCATTGCCACTTGGCACATTCTCTAATGTTGACCACACTATTGAATATAGAATAATCCTCAGTGAATGTAAAAGAACTAAAATTATAACAGTCTCTTGCACCACAGCACAATAAAAATAGAAATCAAGACTAACGAAATTGCTCAAAACTATACATTTACATGGAAATTAAACAACCTGCTCCTGAGTAACTTTTGGGTACATAATGAAATTAAGGCAGAAATCAAGAAGTTATTTGAAACTAATGAGAACAAAGATACATCATAGCAGAATCTCAGGAATATGGCTAAGGCAGTATTAAGGAAATCTAT
The DNA here is from genome assembly GCF_048565385.1 of Saimiri boliviensis. Taxonomy (NCBI): domain Eukaryota; kingdom Metazoa; phylum Chordata; class Mammalia; order Primates; family Cebidae; genus Saimiri; species Saimiri boliviensis. The sequence continues at coordinate 108,891,017 of NC_133452.1, forward strand.
AGCTTGAAATGCCCACATCAAAAAGTTAGAAAGATCTCAAATTAGCAACCTAGTATCACAGGAAAATGAACTAGAGAAGCAAGAGCAAAGCAATCCTAAGCTAGCAGAAGATAAGATATAACCCAAATCAAAGCTAAACTGAAGAAAATTGAGATTAAAAAAAAAAACCATTCAAAAAATCAGTGAATTCCTGAGTGAGTTTTTTGAGAAAATTAATAAGATAGAATACTAGTTAGACTAATAGAGAAAAAAAGAGAGGTTTCAAGTAAACACAATTAGAAATGACAAAAGGGATATTTACCAATGACCCCACAGGAATGCAAATAACCGTCAGGGACTAGTATGAACAACTGTATGCACACAAACTGGAAAACATAGAAGAGATGGATCAATTCCTGAACATATACAACCTCCCATTACTGAACCAGGAAGAAATTGAAAGACTGAAGAGACCCATAATAAACTCCAAAATTGAATAAGTAATAAATAGCCTACCAACTAACAAAAGCCCAGGACCAGATGGATTCACAGCAGAATTCTACTAGATGGGCAAAGAAGAGCCGGTATCACCACTACTGAAATGTTTCCCAAAAAGTTGAGGAGGAAGGACCCCACCCCAATTCATTCAATTAGGCTAGCATCATACTGATACCAAAATATGGTAGAGACACAACAACAGAAAAAAAAAAAAAATTCAGGCCAATATGTATATATTTTAAATTATACTTTGAAGTTCTGAGGTACATGTGCTGATCATGCAGGATTGTTATATAGGTATACACAAACCATGGTGGTTTGCTGAATCCAACACCCCGTCACTTACATTAGGTATTTCTTCTAATGTTATCCCTCCCCAATCCCTCCAACCCCTGATGTCCCTCCCCTGGCCTCTGACCCCCAGCAGGGCCTGTTGTATGATGTTTCCCTCCCTGTATCTATGTGTTCTCATTGTTCAGCTCCTACTTATGAGTGAGAATATGCGGTGTTTGGTTTTCTGTTTTTGTGTCAGTTTGCTGAGTATGACGGTTTCCAGACTCAACTATGACCCTGTAAAGAACACGAACTAATCCTTTTTTGTAGCTGCATAGTATTCCATGGTGTATATGTGCCCATGTTTTCTTTATCCAGTCTATCACTGATGGGTTTTAGGTTGGTTCCAAGTCTTTGCTATTGTAATCAGTGCCATAGTGAACATACGTGTGCATGTGTCTTTATTACAGAATGATTTATAATCCTTTGGGTATATACCCAGTAATAAGATTGCTAGGTCAAATGGTATTTCTGTTTCTAGATCCTTGAGGAATTGCCACACTGTCTTCCACAATGGTTGAACTAGCTTACACTCCAACCAACAGTGTAAAAGCATTCCTGTTTCTCCAAATCTTCTGCAGCATCTGTTGTCTCCAGATTTTTGATGATCTCCATTCTAACTGGCATGAGATGGTATCTTAATGTGATTTTGATTTGCATATCTCTAATGACCAGTGATAATGAGCATTTTTGATATGTTTGTTGGTTCCATAAATGTCTTCTTTTGAGAAGGGAGGGTCTGTTCATATCCTTTGCCCACTTTTTGATGGGGTTTTTATTTTCTTGTAAATTTGTCTATGTCCTTTATAGATTCTGGATATTAGCCTTCGGTCAGATGGGTAGATCGCAAAATTTTTTTCCCATTCTGTTGTTTGGAGTTCACTCTAATGATTGTTTCTTTTGCTGTGTAGAAGCTCTTAATATTAATTAGATCCCCTTTGTTTATTTTGACTTTTGTTGCCATTGCTTTTGGTGTTTCAGTCATGAAGTCCTTGCCTATGCCTATGTCCTCGGTGGTATTGCCTAGTTTTTCTCCTAGGGTTTTTATGGTGTTAGGTCTTATGTTTAAATCTTTAATCCATCTGTAGTTAATTTTGTATAATGTGTAAGGAAACCAGTTTCAGCTTTCTGCACATAGGTATTCCCCAACATCATTTATTAAACAGAGAATCCTTTCCCCATTGCTTGTTTTTGTGAAGTTTGTCAAAGATCAAATGGCTGTAGATGTGTGACATTACTTCTGAGGTGTCTGTTCTTTTCCATTGGTCTACATCTCTGTTTTGGTTCTAGTACTATGCTGTTTTGATTACTGTCGCCTTGGAGTATAGTTCAAAGTCAGGTAGCATGATGCCTCCAGCTTTGTTCTTTTTGCTTAGGATTGTCTTGGCTATGCAGGCTCTTTTTTGGTTCCATATGAAGTTTAAGGTGGTTTTTTCATATCTGTGAAGAAGGTCAATGGTAGCTTGATGGGGATAGCACTGAACCTGTAAATGACTTTGGTTACTATGGCCATTTTTGCAATATTGATTCTTCTAACCATAAGCATAGAATGTTTTTTTCATCTGTTTGTGTCCTCTCTTATTTCCTTGAGCAGTGGTTTGTAGTTCTCCTTGAAGAGATCATTTATGTCCTTTGTTAGTTGTATTCCTAGGTATTTTATTCTCTTTGTAGCAATTGTGAGTGGCAGTTTGCTAATGATTTGGCTCTCTGTTTGTCTGTTATTGGTGAATAGGAATGCTTGTGATTTTTGCACACTGATTTTGTATCCTGAGACTTTGCTGAAGTTATTTATCATCTTAAGAAGATTTTGGGCTGAGACAATGGGGTCTTCTAAATATACAATCATGTTGGCTGCAAATAGAGACAATTTGACTTTCTCTTTTCCTCATTGAATACCCATTATTTCTTTTTGTTGTCTGATTGCTCTGGCCAGAACATTCAATACTATGTTGAATAGGAGTGGTGGGATAGGGCACCCTTGTATAGTGTCAGTTTTCAAAGAGAATGCTTCTTGTTTTTGCCCATTCAGTATGATATTGGCTGTGGGTTTGTCATAAATAGCTTTTATTATTTTGAGATACATTCCATTGAAACCTACTTTATTGAGAGTTTTTAACATAAAGGGCTGTTGAATTTTGTCAAGGGGCTTCTCTGCATCTATTGAGATAATCATGTGGTTTTTATCTTTGGTTCTGTTTATTTGATAGATTACATTTATAAATTTGCATATGTTGAACTAACCTTGATCTCTGAGATAAAGCCGACTTGATAGTGATGGATAAGCTTTTTGATGTGCCTTGCATTCGGTTTGCCGTATTTTATTGAAGATTTTGCATCAATGTTCATCATGGATATTTGCCTGAGATTGTCTTTATCAGTTATGTCTCTGCCAGGTTTTGATATCAGGATGATGTTAGTTTCATAAAATGAGTTAGGCAGGATTCTGTCGTTTTGTATTTTTTGGAATAGTTTCAGAAGGATTGGTACCACCTCCTCTTTGTACATCTGGTAGAATTAGACTGTGAACCTGTCTCGTCCTGGACTTTTTTTTGGTTGGTAGGCCATTAATTGCTGCCTTAATTTCAGACCTTGTTAATTGGTCTATTCAGGGATTCAAGTTCTTCCTGATTTAGTCTTGGGAGGGTGTAAGTGTCCAGGAATTTATCCATTTCTTCTAGATTTACTGGTTTATGTGCATAGAGTTGTTTGTACTAATCTCTGATGGTAGTTTGCATATCTGTGGAATCGGTGGTGATATCCCCTTTGTCATTTTTTTTTGAATCTATTCAATTCTTCTCTCTCTCTTTTTTTTTAAATCAGTCTGGCTAACAGTCTATATATTTTGTTGATCTTTTAGAAAAAAACCAGCTCCTGGATTCATTGATTTTTTTGAAGTTTGTGTGTGTGTGTGTGTGTGTGTGTGTGTGTGTGTATGTGTCTGTCTCCTTCAGTTCTGCTCTGATCTTAGTTATTTCTTGTCTTCTGCTAGCTTTTGAATTTGTTTGATCTTGCTTCTGTAGTTCTTTTAATTGTGACAATTGGGTATCGATTTTAGATATTTCCTTGCTTCTCATGTGGGCATTTATTGCTGTAAATTTCCCTCTAGACACTGCTTTAAATGTGACCCAGAGATTCTGATACATTGTGTCTTCATTCTTACTGCTTTTGAAGAACATTTTTATTTCTGCTTTCATTTCATTATTTACCCAGCAGTGATTCAAGAGCAGGTTGTTCAGCTTCCAAGTAGTTGCGTGGCTTTGAGTGAATTTCTTAATTCTGAGTTCTAATTTGATTGCACTGTGGTCTGAGAGACTGTTAGGATTTTTGTACTTTTGCATTTGCTAAGGAGTGATTTACTTCCAGTTTTGTGGTTCATTTTAGAATAAATGTGATGTGGTGCTTAAAAGCATGTGTATTTTGTGGATTTGAGGTGGAGAGTTCTGTAGATGTCTATTAGGTCCTCTTGGTCCAGATTTGAGTTCAAGTCCTGGATATCCTTGTTAATTTTCTGTCTTGTTGATCTGTCTAATATTGACAGTGGAGTGTTCACATCTCCCACTGTTACTGTGTGGGAGTCCAAGTCTCTTTGTAAGTCGTTAAAAATTTGCTTTATGTATCTGGGTGCTCCTGTATTGGGTGTGTATATATTTAGAATAGTGAGCTCTTATTGTTTCATTGATTCCTTTACCATTATGTAATGTCCTTTTTTATCTCTTTTTATCTTTGTTCGTTTAAAGTCTGTTTTATCAGAGAGTAGGATACAACATCTGCTTTTTTTTTTTTTTTTCTCTCCATTTGCTTGGTAAATCCTCTTCCATCCCTTTATTTTGAGCCTATATGTGTCTTTGCACATTAGATGGGTCTCCTGAATACAGCACACTAATGGCTCTTGACTATCCAATTTGCCTGTGTGTGTCTTTTGATTGGGGCATTTAGCCCATTTACATTTAAGTTTAATATTATGTGTTAATTCGATCCTGCCATTTTGATACTAGCTAGTTGTTTTGTCCATTAGTTGATGCAGTTTCTTCATTGTGTTAATGGTCTTTACCAGTTGGTATGTTTTTGCAGTGGCTTGTACCGATTATTCCTTTCCATGTTTAGTGCTTCCTTTAGGAGCTCTTGTAAGTCAGGCCTGATGGTGATGAAATCTCTCAGCAATACTTGTCTGTACAGGATTTTATTTCTCTTTTACTTATGAAGCTTAATTTGGCTGGATATGAAATTCTGAGTTGAAAGTTCTTTTCTTTATGTATGTTGAATATTGGTCCCCAGTCTCTTCTGGCTTGTAGGATTTCTGCTGAGAGATCCACTGTGAGTCTGATGGGCTTCCCTTTGTGGGCAACCCAACCTTTCTCTCTGGCTGTTCTTAGCATTTTTTCCCCTTATTTTAGCCCTGGTGAATCTGACAATTTTATGCCTTGGGGTTGCTCTTCTTGAGGAATATCTCTGTGGTGTTCTCTGTATATCCTGGATTTGAATGTTGGCCTGCCTTGCTAGGCTGGGAAAGTTCACCTGGATAATATCCTGAACAGTGTTTTCCAACTTGATTTTCTTCTCCCTGTCACATTCAGATACACCAATCAAATGTAGATTAGGTCTTTTCACATAATCCCATATTTCTTGGAGGCTTTGTTCACTTCTTTTCTTTTTTCTCTAATCTTGCCTTCTCATTTTATTTCATTGAGTTGATCTTCAATATTTGATACATTTTCTTCTGCTTGATTGATTCAGCTATTGAAACTTGTGTATGCTTCGTGAAGTTCTCATGCTGTGTTTTTTAACTCCATTAAGTCCTTTATTTTCTTCTCTAAGCTGATTATTCTAGTTAACATTTCTCAAGGTTCTTAATTTCTTTGCATTTGGTACAGGCATCCCCAAACTACGGCCCGCGGGCCACATGCGACCCCCTGAGGCCATTTATCCAGCCCCCCCACCGCACTTCAGGAAGGGACACCTCTTTTATTGGTGGTCAGTGAGAGGAGCAGAGTATGTGGTGGCCCTCCAGCAGTCTGAGGGACAGTGAACTGGCCCCCTGTGTAAAAAGTTTGGGGGTGCCTGGGTTAGAACATACTCCTTTAGCTCGGATAAGTTTGTTATTATCCACCTTGTGAAGCCTGCTTCTGTCAGTTGTTCAAACTCATTCTTCATTCAGTTTTGTTCCCTTGCTTGTGAGGAGTTGTGATCCCTTGGAGGAGAAGAGGTGTTCTGGTTTTTGGTGATTTCAGCCTTTTTGCACTGGTTTCTTCCCATCTTCGTGAATTTATCTCCCTTTGGTCTTTGAAGTTGGTGACTTTTGCATGGGGTCTCTGAGTGGACATCCTTTCTGTTGATGTTGAAGCTATTTCTTTCTGTTTTTAGTTTTCTTTCTAACAGCCCCCTCTGCTTCAGAACTGCTGGAGGTCTACTCCAGACCCTGGTTCCCTGGAAATCACCAGCAGTGGCTGCAGAATAGTAAGGGTTGCTGCCTCTTCCTTTTTCTGGTTTGTCCCAGAAGGGTACCTGACAGATGTCAGCCAGAGCTCTCATCTATGAAGTGTTTCTAATGATATACAGGGGTCATGTAACCACTTGAGGAGGTAATCTGTTGCTTTTCAGAGCTCAAGTGATGTGCTGGGAGCTCCTTTGCTCCCTTCAGAGCTCCTGGAAAGGACGTTGAAGTCTGATGAAGTGGGACTCACAACTGCTCTTTAGCCAGGTGCTCTGACCTGGGAAGATGAGGGCTTTATTTATAAGTCCCTGATGGGCTGCTGCCTTTTTTCCAGAGATGCCCTGCCCAGGAGGAGCGAGTCTAGTTACAGTCTGCCCTTGCTCAGCTGTCTTAGGCTCTGCCCAGCTGCTGTGTAAACTTCCTTGTGATTTTGTTTACGCAGTCAAGGTTAGAACTGCCTTGGTAATGGTGGACATCCCTACCCCCACTGAGCTTGACTGTCCTGGGTCAAGCTCAAACTACTGTGCTGGCTGAGAAAATCTGAAGCCAGTGAGACTCAGTTTGCTGGTCTTTGTGGAAGTGGAATCCACCAAGCCGATCACTTGGCTCTCTGCCTTCAGCCTTCAGACTCCTCTTTTTTTTTCAGGTAAATGGGCGGTTCTGTCTCACAGGGATTTCAGGCACTGGCTAAAATGGCAACCTAGTTTTGTGCTGGAAACCCACAGTGCCAGCTAAAATGGCCACCCAGTGTTGTGCTGGAAACCCACCATGCTGGTGTTGGCATTGGTGGGAATCTCCTGGTCTTTAGGTTGTAAAGACCATGGGGAAAATGCAGTATTTTGAGGTGGAGTGCCAGAGTGCCTGTCCCCAATGGCATCCCTTGGGTAGGAGGGGGAGTTCTCCAGTCTCTTGTACTTCCCAGGTGAGGCAACACCCCACCTTGCCTTGGTTTGCCTTCCTTGGGCTACACCCACTGTCCAACCAGACCCATTGAGGTGAACCTGGTACCTCAGTTGGAAATGTGGAGATCACTCACTTTGTGTGTCGCTCTTGCTGGGAACTGTGATCCGGAGCTCTTCCTATTCAGTCATCTTGGTGCAAGTCTGGACCAATATTCTCAAAGAACATCATTGAGGAAATGCTCAACAAAATACTAGCAAATTGAATCCAGCAGCATGTTAGAAAGGTAATGCACCATGATAAAGCAGACTTTATCCCTGGGATGCAAGAGGCTCATTCAACACATGTGAATCAATAAATGTGATTCATCACATAAACAAAATTAAATACAAAAACCTCATTATTATCTCAATAGGTGTAGAATGAAATTCAGAATCAATGAAATTCAGAATCCTTTCATGTAAAAAACTCTCAACAAATTAGTTATTGAAAGAACATACCTCAAAACAATAAGAGCCATCTACAGCAGACCCACAGCCAGCATCCTACTGAATTAACAAAAGCTGGAAACATTTCTTTTGAATACTGGCAGAAGACAGGATGTGTTCTGTCACCACTCCTATTTAACATAGCATTGAAAGTCCTGGCCAGGGTACTCAGTTAAGAGAAAGAAATAAAGGACATCCAAATACAAAGAAAGTCAAACTATCCCTGATTGCAAATGACATCATTATATAGCTAGAAAACCCCATAGTCTCAGCCCCAAATCTTCTTGGTGATAAACAACTCCAGCAAAGTCTCAGGATACAAAATCAATATATGAAAATCTGTGGCATTCTTATGCATCAACAATAGCCAAGCCAAGAGCCAAATTCGGAACACAATCCCACTTACAATTACCAAAAAGGAATAAAATATCTAGGAATACAGCTAACCAGGAAGGTGAAAGATCTCTCTAATGAGAATTATAAACAACTGCTCAATGAAATCAGAGATGATGCAAACAAATGGAAAGACATTTCATGCTCATAAATACAAGAGTCAGTATTGTTAAAATGGTCATACTGCCTAAGCAGTTTACAGATTTCATGCTATTCCTGTCAAACTACCAATGATATTTTTCACAGAACCAGAAAAAGCTAATTTAAAATTTATATGGAACAAAAAAAGAGGCTGAATAGCCAAGGCAATCCTAAGCAAAAAGAACAAAGCTGTAGGCATCTTGTTACCCAAAGTGATGCTCTACTACGGGGCTACAGTCACCAAAACAGTATGTTGCTGGTACAAAAACATCAACATAGACCAGTTAAACAGAATAGGAAGCCCAGAAGTAATGCTGCACACCTACAACCATCTAATCTTTGATAAAGTTGACAAAAACAAGTTATGGGGTAAGGGATCCTTAAACAATAATCAGTGTTGGGATAACTGGCTACCCATATGCAAAAGATTGAAACCAAACCTCTTTCTTGTACTATAATCAACTCAAGATTTATTGAAGGCTTAAAGGTAAAACTCAAAACTGTAAAAACCCTGGAAGGCAACCTAGTATATATCATTCTGGACACAGGAATTGGCAAAGATTTTATGACATAGATGTCAAAGGCAATAGCAACAAAAGCAAAAATTGACAAATGGGATCTAATTAAAGAGCTTCTGCACCAGCAAAAGAAACTATCAACATCTGGAGTTAATTTTTATATAAGGTGAAAGGAAGGGGGCCAGTTTTAGCTCTCTGTACATGGCTAGCCACTTTTCCCAACACCATTTATTGAACAGGGGATACATTCCCCATTGCTTGTTTTTGACAGATTTGTCAAAGATCAGATGGTTGTAGATGTGTGGCATTACTTCCAAGGCCTCTGTTCTGTTCCATTTGTCTACATCTCGGTTTTGGTACTAGTACTATGCTGTTTTGATTACTTTAGCCTTGTAGTATAGTTTGAAGTCAGGTAGGATGATGCCTCCAGCCTTGTTCTTTTTGCTTAGGATTGTCTTGGCTAGGTGAGCTCTTTTTTGGTTTCATATGAAGTTTAAGATGGTTTTCCAGTCCTGTGAAAAACGTCAGTGGTAGTTTGATGGGGACGGCATTGAATCTGTAAATTACTTTGGGCAGTATAGTCATTTTCATGATATTGATTCTTCCTAACCATGAGCAAAGAATGTTTTTTTAATCTGTTTGTGTCTTCTCTTATTTCCTTGAGCAGTGGTTTGTAGTTCTCCTTGAAGAGGCCTTTTATGTCCCTCGTTAATCATATTCCTAGGTATTTTTTTCTCTGTAATAATTGTGAATGAGAGTTTGCTCATTATTTGGCTCTCTATTTGTCTGTTTTTGGTGTATAGGAATGTGATTTTTTGCACCATGATTTTTTTATCCCGAGACTTTGCTGAAATTGCTTCTCATCTTAAGGAGATTTTGCGCTGAGACAACATGGTCTTCTAAATATACAATCATGTGGTCTGCAAAGAGAGACAATTTGACTTCCTCTTTTTCTAAGTGAACACCCTTTACTTCTTTTTCTTTCCTGATTGTTGAGGCTAGAATTTCCAATACTATGTTGAATAGGAATGGTGAGATACAGCACCCTTGTCTAGTGCCAGTTTTCAAAGGGAATGCCTCCAATTTTTGCCCATTCAGTATGATATTGGCTGTGGGTTTGTCATAGTTTTTATTATTTTGAGATATGTTCCATTGATATCTAGTTTATTGAGAGTTTTTACCATAAAGGACTGCTGAATTTTGTCAAAGGCCTTCTCTGCATCAATTAAGATAATCGTGGTTTTTGTCTTTGATTGTGTTTGTGTGTTGGATTATGTTTATAGATTTGCATATGTTGAACCAGACTTGCATCCCTGGGATGAAGCCTACTTAATCGTGATGAATAAGCTTTTTGATGTGCTGTTGCATTCAGTTTGCCAATATTTTATTGAAGATTTTTGCATCGATGTTCATCGTGGATATTGTTCTGAAAAAAAATTTTTTTTTCAGTTGTGTCTCTGCCAGGTTTTGGTATCAGGATGATACGGTCTCATAAAATGAGTTAGGCAGGATTTCTTCTTTTTGTATGCTTTCAAATAGTTTCAGAAGGAATGGTACCAGCTCCTCTTTGTACCTCTGGTAGAATATGGCTGTGAATCCATCTGGTCCTGGGCTTCTTTTGGTTGGTAGGCTATTAAATTGCTGCCTCAATTTTAGATCTTGTTATTGGTCTATTCAGGGATTTAAGTTCTTCCTGGTTTAGTCTTGGGAGGGTGTAAGTGTCCAGGAATTTATCCATTTCTTTTAGATTTACTGGTTTATGTGCAGAGAGTTGTTTGTATTAATTTCTGATGGTAGTTTGTATTTCTGTGGAATCAGTGGTAATATCCCCTTTATCACTTTTTTATTGCATCTATTCAATTCTTTTTTCTTTTCTTTTTTATTTGTCTGCATAGCAGTCTATCTATTTTTTTGATATTTTATTTAAAAAGACTCCCAGATTTATTGTTTTTTTGAATTTTTTTTTTTTTGGTGTGTCTCTATCTCCTTCAGTCCTATTCTGTTCTTAATTATTTCTTGTCTTCTGCTAGCTTTTAAATTTGTTTGATTTTGCTCCACTAGTTCTTTTAATTGTGACAATAGTATGTTGATTTTAGATATTTTTTTACTTCTCATGTGGGCATGTAGTGCCATAAATTTCCCTCTAGACACTGCTTTAAATGTGTCCCAGAGTTTCTGGTACATTGTGGCTTCATTCTCATTGGTTATGAAAAACATCTTTATTTCTGCCTTGATTTTATTATTTATCCAGTGGTCATTCAGGAGCAGATTGTTCAGTTTCCTTAGAAGAAACCTACACAATACCATTCAGGACCTAGGCATAGACAAGGACTTCATGACTAAAACATCAAAGGCAGTGGTGACAAAAGCCAAAATAGATAAATGGGATTTAATTAAACTTATCAGCTTCTGCACAGCAAAGGAACAATTATTAGAGTGAACTGGCAACCAACAGAATGGGAAAATTTTCTTGCAAGCTACCCGTCTGACAAAGGGCTAATATCCGGAATCTACAAAGAATTAAAACAAATATACAAGAAAAAAAAAATAACCCCATCAAAAAGTGGGTGAAAGATATGAACAGGCACTTTTCAAAACAAGACATTTATGTGGCCAGCAAACATATAAAAAAATGCTCATCATCACTGGTCGTTAGAGAAATGCAAATGAAAACCACATTGAGATACCATCTCATGCCAGTTAGAATGGCAGTCATTTAAAAAATCTGGAAGCAACAGATGCTGGAGAGGATGTGGAGAAATAGGAACACTTTTACACTGTCAGTGGGAGTGTAAATTAGTTCAACCACTGTGGAAGACAGTGTGGTTATTCTTCAAGGATCTAGAAATAGAAATCCCATTTGACCTAGCAATCCCATTACTGGGTGTATACCCAAAGGAGTATAAACCGTTCTATTATAAAGATACATGCACATGTATGTTCACTGCGGCACTGTTTATAATAGCCAAGACTTGGAACCAACCCAAATGCCCAAAATGTGGCACATATATACCATGGAATACTATGCAGCCATAAAAAAGAATGAATTCCTGTCCTTTGTAGGGATATGGGTGAAGCTGGAAACCGTCATTCTCAGCAAACTGACACAAGAACTGAAAACCAAACAGTGCATGTTCTCACTCTTAAGTGGGTGTTGAACAGTGAGAACACATGGACACAGGGAAGGGAACATCACACCCTAGGGCTTGTGGGTGGGAGGCTAGGGAAGGGATATTGAGGTGAAGAGATTGAGGAGGGATAACATTAGGAGAAATACCTATTGTAGGTGAAGTGGGGCATGTGTATACCTATGTAACAATCCTTCAAGATCTTCACAGGCACCCAAGAACTTAAAGTATAATAATAATAATACTAAAAAGAAACTATCAACAGATCAAATAGATACCCTACAGCAGTGTTCCCCAACCTTTTTGGCACCAGGGACTGGTTTCATGGGAGACAATTTTTCCACAGTTGGGGGGTGTTTGAGGGATGGTTTTGGGTTGAAATTGTTCCACCTCAGATCATCAGGTGTTAGAGTTTCGAAGAGAGTGCTCAACCTAGATCCCTCACATGCACAGTTCACAATGAAATTCTCGCTCCTATGGGAATCTGATGCCACTACTGATGTGACAGGAGGTGGAACTCAGGCAATAATGCTCACTTGCCCACCACTCACCTCCTGCTGTGCAGCCAGGTTCCTAATAGGCCATGAACTGGTACCACTCCATGGCCTGGGATTTGGGGAACCCTTCCCTACAGAATGGGAGAAAATATTTGCAAACTATGCCTCTGACAAAGTTGAAATATCCAGCATTTATAAGCAACTTAAACAAATTTACAAGTAAAAAACAAACAACTTCATTAAAGAGTGGGCCAAGGACATGAAACGACACTTTTCAAAAAAGATACCTGCAGCCAACAAATACATGAAAAAAGCTCAACATCACTGATCATTAGAGAAATGCAAATCAAAACCACAATAAGATACCACCTTACACCAGTCAGACTGGCTATCAGTAAAAAGTCAAAAAAACAACAGATGCTGGCTAGGTTGAAGAGAAAAAGGAATGCTGATCCTTTTTTGGTGAGAGTGTAAATTAGTTCAACCAGGTGGAAAGCAGTGGGACAATTCTTCAAAGAGCTAAAAACAGAACTACCATTTGACTGAGCAATTCCATTACTGGGTATGTACCCAAAGGAATATAAATCGTTCTGTGATAGAGAACATGCACATGTATGTTCATTGCAGCAGTTTTATAATAAATGAATAATGTTTAGGTATAAATAATAAGAGTCATAAAAAGATATTTGAAGCTAGAAAAACTTAGGTCCAAGGGAACAAATTTGAGGTGAAATTTTATGCTTTTTGACTTGTGGGGAGGGGGATTATCAAGACGATGGATCCTTCTTTCTTCCTCAAATCACCATGCTAAGGGACAATCTTTTTCATCTATGAAGAAGGACACAGTTTATGAGTGTGATAGGCAGAGTACACAGTCTCAAAAAATCTTGAAGCCTTGTGGACACTGTAGTATACAATTCTGGAGATCACTGCTCACATGTCTTTTATGTGAATGATGCTCCCAGGGAGTTGGGAAATGTATAGCTGCTGTGCACTCTCCATGTATTTATTTACTTCTAGACTACTCACTTACGCTGTCAAGAATAAGAAGCAGCCCTGGGACAATCTAGATGCCTTCATAATTTAATGTGTTAAGTCAGTTTCTCTAAAAAATGTATTAACTTTGATACTTAACCCACTGCCTGAATAAAACAATGTACTTCTCTGAATCACTTTTTAATTCTTGAAAAAGGTCAGGGTCATTTATTTGATTTCTTACAAAAGGAGACTCCTGGTACCAAGCCACAAGAGACCCATTAACATAAATTCACATAACATCCCTATAAAATTGTTTAAAATGATGTGTGTGGTAGGCCCTAGTATCTTTTAGATCCCGGAATGAATGTTTTAAATTGAAATTTTTGGTTTTAGTCTGAAGATTATGTAGCTGACACATCTTTGGGCAAAGCAAGATAAGAGTACTCTCACATTGCTGGGTGCAGTGGCTCATGCTTGTAATCCCAGCACTTTGGGAGGCTGAGGCAGGCAGATCACCCGAGGTCAGGAGTTGGAGATCAGCCTGGCCAACATGGCGAGACCCCTTCTCTACTAAAAAGTACAAAAAATCAGGCAGATATGGTAGCATGTGCCTGTAATTCCAGCTACTCAGGAGGTTGAGGCAGGAGAACTGTTTGAACTCAGGAGGTGGAGGGTGCAGTGAGCTGAGATTGAACCCCTCCACTCCAACCTGGGTGACAGCAATACTCTGTCTCAATAAAGAAAAGAACAAAGAAAAGAAAAGAAAAGGGGAAGGGGAGGGGAGGGGAGGGGATGGGAGAAAAGAAAAAAAAAATAAAAGAGAGTGCTCTCATGTTAGTTAAGGTTCACAAAGATTAATTTTTTCTTAGAAACTGGGTCTTGTGTTATCAAGGCTGTAATGGAGTGATGTGATCATGGTGGCCCACTATAATCTTGAACTCCTGGACTCATGTGATCCTCCCACCTCAGCCTCCTGAGTAACTAGGACTGCAGGTATGCATCACCACACCTGGTTAATATATTTTTTTTAACTTTTATTTTAAGTTTAGGGGTACAAGTGCAGGTTTGATACATAGGTAAACTTGTGTCATGGAGGATTGTTGTACAGATTTTTTCATCATACAGGTATTAAGCCTAGTACCCCTTAGTTATTTTTCCAAATCCTCTCCCTCTTTGCACTCTCCACACTCAAGTAGGTCCCAGTATCTCCTCTATGTGCCCATATGGTCTCATCATTTAGCTCCCACTTAGAAGTGAGACTGTGCAATACTTGGTTTTCTGTTCTTGTGTTAGTTTGCTAAGGATAATGGCTTCCACCTCCATCCATGTTCCTGCAAAGAACATGATCTTGTCCTTTTTTATGGCAGCGTAGTATTCCATGGTGTATATATATAACACATTTTCTTTATCCAGTCTCTCATTGATGGGCATTTAGGTTGATTGCATGTCTTTGCTATTGTGAATAGTGCTGCAATGAACATACATGTGCATGTGTCTTTATAATAGATATAAATAAATATAATGTTTATATTCCTTTGGGTGTATACTCTTTAATGGGATTGCTGGGTCAAATTGTATTTCTCTCTTTAGGTCTTTGAGGAATTGCCACACTGTCTTCCGCAATGGCTGAACTAATTTATACTCTCATTAATAGTGTATAAGTGTTCCTTTTTCTCCAAAACCTCACTGGCATCTGTTACTTTTTGACTTTTTATTAATAGCCACTATGACTGATGTGAGATGGTATCTCATTGTGGTTTTGATTTGCTTTTCTTTAATATCAATAATATTGAGCTTTTTTTCACATGGCTGTTGGCTGCAAGTACCTCTTTTTTGAAAAGTGTCTGTTCATGTCCTTTGCTTACTTTTTATGGTGTAGTTTCTTCCTTATACATTTGTTTAAGTTTCTTATGGATGCTGTGTATTAGACTTTTGTTGGATGCATGGTTTGCAAAAATTTTCTCCCATTTTGTAGGATGTCTGTTTACTCTGTTGGTAGTTTCTTTTGATGTTCAGAAGTTCTTTAGTTTCATTAACTCCCATTTGTCAATTTTTGTTTTTGTTGCAGTTGCTTTGGCATCATTGACGTGAAATCTTTGCCTGTGCCTGTGTCCTGAATGTTATTGCCTAGGTTCTATTCCAGAGTTTTATACTTTTAGGTTTTACCTTTAAGTCTTTAGTCCATCTTGAGTTAATTTTCATACAGGTGTAAAGAAGGGGTCCAGTTTCAACCTTCTGCCTATGGCTTTCCAGTTTCCCAGCATCATTTATTGAATAGGGAATTCTTTCTCCATTGCTTGTTTTTTTTTTTTTGAGACAGAGTTTCACTCTTGTTACCCAGGCTGGAGTGCAATGGCACAATCTTGGCTCACCACAACCTCCGCCTCCTGGGTTCAGGCAATTCTCCTGCCTCAGCCTCCTGAGTAGCTGGGATTACAGGCACACGCCACCATGCCCAGCTAATTTTTTGTATTTTTAGTAGAGACGGGGTTTCACCATGTTGACCAGGATGGTCTTGATCTCTTGACCTCATGATCCACCTGCCTCGGCCTCCCAAAGTGCTGGGATTACAGGCTTGAGCCACCGTGCCCGGCCCCCATTGCTTGTTTTTGTAAAGTTTATCAAAGATCAGATAATTGTAGGTGTGTGGTCTTATTTCTGGGTTCTCTATTTTTTCCCATTTGTTTATGCGCCTGTTTTTGTACCAGTATCATGCTGTTTTGGTGACTGTAGCCCCATACAATAGTTTGAAGTCAGATAGTGTGATGCCTCCAGCTTTGCCCTTTTTGTTGAGGAATGCCTAGGCTATTTGGGCTCTTTTCTGGTTTCATATGAATTTTAAAATAGTTTTCTCTAGTTCTGTGAAGAATGTCATTTGTAGTTTAATGGGAATAGCATTCAATTTATAAATTACTTTGGGCAGTATGGCCATTTTAATGATGATGATTCTTCCTTTCCATGATCATGGAATGTTTTTCCAATTGTTTGTGTCATCTTTGATCTCTTTGAGTAGTGGTTTGTAGTTCTCCTGATAGAGGTCTTTCACCTCCCCAGTTAGCTGTATTCCTAGGTATTTTCTTTGTTTTATGTTAGTTGAGAATGGGAGTTCATTCCTGATTTGGCTCTTGGCTTGAGTATTGTTGGTGTATAGAAATGCTAGTGAGTTTTCCATACCGATTTTGTATCCTGAGACTTTGCTAAAATTGTTTATTAACAAGAAGCTTTTGGGCTGAGACTATGGGATTTTCTGGTTATAAGAGCATGTCATCTGCAAACAGGAATAGTTTGGCTTCCTCTCTTCCTATTTAGATGCATTTTTTGTCTCTCTCTTGCGTGGTTACACTGGTTAGGACTTCCAATACTATATTGAATAGGAGTGGTGAGAGAAGAAGGTATCCTTGTCTCGTGCTGGTTTTCAGTGGGAATGCTTCCAGCTTTCCCCAGCTAATTAATTTTTTTTTAGAGATTAGGTCTGATTATGTTTCCCAGGCTGGTCTCCATATCCTGGCCTCAAGTGATCCTCCTAACTCGGCCTCCCAAAGTGCTGGGATTACAAGTGTGAGCCACCGTGTCTTGCCTGTCCATGAACTTTTGAGAGTAGAAATGTATATGACTTTCTTACCAGAAAGCTAAGACCCGTTCCTACTCTGGGTCACACTGCTCGTAATTTCTTTGGGTCCTTTGCTGACATGATCCTGCTCTTACACAGAGAAAGCTGGCTGGCACTGTGGAAGGAACCATGGAGTGAGAGCCAAAAAACATAAGGTGTAGGCAGTCTGGGCCCCTGTCAGTAGCTGGTGATGGTCCAGATAACACTGGACTTCTCTGCTTTATTTTATCTGTAAAATAACCTTAATATCTGCTTGTGTTAGTTGTCTGTGGCTGATGTAACAAATTACTACAAACTTAAAACCATGAATTTATTATCTCACAGTTTGGTAGGTCAGAAATCCAACACAAGTTGCTTGGGGCTAAAACCTAGGTGCTCACCTGGCTTTGTTACTTTCTGGTTGTACTAGGAGAAAATCTGTTTCCTTGTCTTTTCTAGCTTCTAGAGCCTGCTCACATTCACTGACTTGGAGTCTCATTCTTCCATCTTCAAAGCCAGCAATTTAGCTTTGATGCTGCTTTTGTTGTTAAATGTTTTTCTCTGATCCTCCCTCTTCTGCTTCCCTCTATTTTGAATGATCCTTGTGATTACACTGGGGCCATTGGATAATCCAAGATAATCTTTCTGTTTTAAGGTCAGCTGATTAGCAACTTAAATTTCCTCTGCAACCTTTATTTCCCTTTACCATGTAACCGTAATTACATATTCACAGACCCTGGAATTAGAATGTGAACATTTCGGCACATGCCTGGCATGTGCCTATGTCCCCTTTAGTTGGTAGAGGAATAAAATATAAAGACACAGCATCATTTTCAATTACCATAATGATATACTATTGGCTGGACAAAGTATTTTCATGTGATTCAAGATAAATTTAAAAACTCATTGCAGTCAACATTGATATGCTCAGTTTTTTGTTTTAATATTAGCCATTTGGGAGATACTCAGTAGTATGTCCTTATGATTTTAATTTGTACTTTCCTGAAGACTAATGGAAATAAACACCTTTAAATGTGTTTGTTGACAATTCATATATCTCACTTTATAAAAGGTATATTTAAACCTTTTATTCGTTTAAAAATTGCATTTTGTCTGCATTGTGTTGTATGAGTTTGGGGTGGATTTGCTGTTGTGTCACCTTAACTAGACTGGAACTACGCTTTCTAGGATTTCCCTCTCTGGTTGCTGTGGGCATGAAAATTTGCACAGGATTTGGAATGCAGACATTAAGCAGCAACGATCTTCTTTTTATTCATGGAAAGTTGGAGCAAGGCAGTTAGCACTGTTGTAGCTCACACACACTGTTACTAATTTGCTGGTCACCCTGTGAGCATGAGGTGGCGTCTGAGTTCATAGTTCCTCCTGTCCAGTCAGACTTCCTCTTTACATTGCACTGAATCCTGGGCCAGGTACATGCTTATCTTTTGTAGTCAGTTGAATTTGTATCACCTCAAACACTATATGTTGGGATAGTAGCCCTCAGTACCCCAGAATGTAACCTTACTTACAGTCTTTATAAAAACAGGTAATCAAGTTAAAATGAGTCATTAGAGTGGGCTCTAATCCAAAGAAAATGGTGTCCTTTTGAAAAGGGACAGTTTGAACAGAGAGCCAGACACACACATTCACAGAGAATGCCATGTGAAGATGAAGGAAGAGATTAGAGTGATGTAGCAGATACCAAGGAATGCCAGAGATTGCCAGCAAACAACCAGAAACTAACCTAGAATGGAAGAGGTTCTTCACAGCTCTCAGGAGGAACCAACCACGCTAACATTTTGATCTGAGATTTCTAGCCTCTAAAACTAAGACAATACATTTCTATTTTAAGCTGTCCAGTCTTTATCACATTGCTGTGGCAACTCTAGAAAACTAATACATCTGCCTAATCACTGTAGCGACTCTAGCAAACTAATACTTTATCTTGTTCCATTGTTTTACTTCTCTATTTTTGGCTTAAGGTCACATTGTAACAACTACTATAGCTTTATAGTAAATTTTGAAATCATGGAGTGTAAATCCTCCAACTTTGTTGTTTTTCAAAATTCTTTTGGCTATTCTAAATTCTTTAAAATTGTAAAATGAGTTCAATGGTTAAAAAATTTTTTATTGGGATTTTGGTTAGGATTGAATTGGATATATAGATTAATTTGAGGGAAGTATTGATAGTTTAATAATGTTGAATCTTCAAATATATGACCATAACATATATTTCTTTAGATTGTCTTCATTTATCTAGATCTTTAAATGTTCTTAAGAAATGGTTTTGGCCGGGCGCGGTGGCTCAAGCCTGTAATCCCAGCACTTTGGGAGGCTGAGGCGGGTGGATCACGAGGTCGAGAGATCGAGACCATCCTGGTCTACATGGTGAAACCCTGTCTCTACTAAAAATACAAAAAAATTAGCTGGACATGGTGGCGCGTGCCTGTAATCTCAGCTACTCAGGAGGCTGAGGCAGGAGAATTGCCTGAACCCAGGAGGCGGAGGTTGTGGTGAGCCGAGATCGTGCCATTGCACTCCAGCCTGGGTAACAAGAGCGAAATTCTGTCTCAAAAAAAAAAAAAAAAAAAAAAAAAAGAAATGGTTTTTAGTTTTCAGTGTTTTAATGAAATTTATTCTTATTTTTATGTTATTGTAAATAGCATTTTAAAATATCATTTTCTTATGAATGCTTTTACACTGTTAGTGGGAGTATAAATCTACTCAACCATTGTGGAAGACAATGTGGCAATTCCTCAAGGATCTAGAACCAGAAATACTGTTTGATCCAGCAATCCCATTACTGGGTACATACCCAAAGGATTATAAATTATTCTACTATAAAGACACATTCACATGTATGTTTATGGCAGCACTATTCACAATAGCAAAGGCTGGAAACCAATGCAAGTGCCCATCAATGATCGACTAGATAAAGAAAATGTGTCATATATACACCATGGAGTAGTATGCATTCATAAAAAAGACTGAGTTCATGTGCTTTACCAGGACATGGATGAAGCTGGAAACCATCATTCTCAGCAAACTAACACAGGAACATAGAACCAACCACCACATATTCTCACTCTTAAATTGGAGTTGAACAATGAGAACACATGGACACTGGGAGGGGAACATCACTCACCAGGGCTTGTAGATTGTTGGGGGGCAAGAGGAAGGAGAGCATTAGGACAAATACCTAATGCATATGGAGCTTGAAACCCAAATGATGGGTTGATAGGTGCAGCAAACCACCATGGCACATGTATACCTAGGTAACAAACCTGCACATTCAGCACATGTATCCCAGAACTTAAAATAAAAACATATATATAAATAAAATAAAATATTATTTTCTAATCATTTGTTGCTAGTATATAGAAATACATTGTTTTATATATTGACGTTGTATCTTACAACTTTGCTAAATTCACTTGTTTGTTCTAGTAGTTTTAAAAAATGGATTTCTACATAAAACACAGAATAATGACACTACCAAATGCTGTTGAGGATGTGGAGCAAGGGTAAAACTCATAGCCTCTCATGTGGAGCAAGGGTAAAACTCATAGCCTCTTTGGAAGAGTTTGGCAATTTTGTATAAAGCTAAACATAGGCTTACAATATTATCTGGCAATCATGCCCCTAAGCATTTACCCCTAACTGCACATGAATGTCTGTAGCAGCCTTATTCCTAACTGCTAGAAACTGATCAAGATGTCTTCTAATAGTTAAATGGATGAACAAACTGGTTTATACATGCAATGGAATGCTACTGAATAGTAAAAAAAAAAAAAAAGAAAAAAATGAGTTTGTCAAGCTATAAAAAGACATGGAGGAACTATAAAGGCACATTTCTAAGTGAAAGAAGTCCAACTGAATTAGCTCTATACAATGTGATTTCAACTATATGATATCGGGAAAAAGCAAAACTGTTGAGACAGTAAAATGATCAGTGCTTGCTAAGTCTTTGAGAGATGAATAGGTAGAGCCAATGTAGTTTTAAGGAGATGAAATGTTTCGTATGATACTGTAAATATGGATACCTGACATGATGAGCTCGTCCAAATCCATAGAACTTGTATAACACAAAGGATGAAACTTAATGTGAACTGTAGACTTTAGTTAATTGTATCAAGGTTAGTTCAGTTTAACAAGCAGAACACACAAATGCAAGATTCTAATAGGGGAAACTATGTGTAGAGGGGTGAGGGGGTATATGGGAACTTTCTACATTTGCTGCTTAATTTTTCTATAAATTTAAAAGTGCTCTGACAAAGTCTATTAAAAAGTAGATTACTCAGGATTTTGAAATCTTAGTATACAATCATGTCATCTTTGAATAAATACTGTTTTATATCTTTCTTTGTAATAGGTATCTCTGTCTCTGTCTCACTGTCTTTTCAAATTGTGTCCTGACCCTTGCTGAGACCTCTGTACACTGTCAAATAGTGAAAGTGTACACATTTGTTTGTTTTCTCTTAGGAGAAACATTTTATCTCCTTTACTATGGAAATAATGTGAATTACATTGATTAGATTTTCTTATGTTACACCAATCTTGCATTCCTGGAATGAATTTCACTTAGCCATGTCTTATTATTATTTTGTATATATTGCTAGATTCAATTTGCAACAATCTCGTTGAGTATTTTTGTGTTCTTAAAGGTTTTGGTCTAATCTTTTTCTTATAATGTTCTTGTACTCTTTTGAATTCAGAGTTATGCTAACCTCATAAAACAAGTTGGAAGTATTCTTTCCTTTTAGGATATGTGAAAAAGATTGTGTAATTTTGATATTATTTCTGCCTTAAATATTTGATAAAATTCACTAGTGAAGTGATTCTGACCTCGTTTTTTTTTTTTAAGAAATTACAAATTCATTTACTTAACAGAGTTATTTAGACTTTCTGTTTTCCATGTCAACTTTTTAAAAAAGGATTTTAATCTAGTTTAGTCTAAGTTTTCTTGTATGCTGGCATAAACTTCCTCATAACATTTACTTCTCACTTACTGTCCATGGAGTCAATTATGAAGTTTCTTCTCTCATCCTTAATGGAGCCATCTGGTGCAGAGTATGTAAGCTTTGTCCATTGGTGAGTGGTTGTTCTGTTGTAAGTGGCCATTTTAATATGGGTCAACATGGCCATGAATAAATACTTCTCAGCTTCTGTCCAAATCAAAAGCAAGATATTCAGCCAGGCACAGTGGCTTACACCTGTAATCCCAGCACTTTGGGAGGCTGAGGCAAGTGGATCACCAGAGGTAAGAAGTTTGAAACCAGCCTTCCCAACGTGGCAAAACTCCATCTCTACAAAAAATACAGAAATTAACTGGGTGTGGTGGTATGCCTGAAATCTCAGCTACTCGGGAGCCTGAGGCAGGAGAATTACTTGAACCTGGAAGGCAGAGATTTCAGTGAACCAAGATCACACCACTGCACTACAGCCTGGGCAACAGAGTGAGACTGTCTCCAAAAAAAACAAACTTACAAAAAATCAAACATATTAAAAAAAAACCCACAAGATATTCAGTAAAGGTGAGGGTTGAGGTTTGGAAGCTTTGGCAAATATAAGGTGGATCTGACAAGTATGGGGGCCATGTAATGCAGACCTCAGCAACATGGTGGCTGCAGGTGAGGAGAGGTCTCATTAAACTCTGGCCACACCAACCTTAAGAGACTCTCAGACCTAATGGCGGTACAACTGATACAGATTATTCTGGAACTATACAGCCTTTGGCTTTAGCAGTGTGTTTGGACCAAGTGGGGCCTGAGATGGCAGTGGACCCCAGGTTTAGTAGGTATAGCTGATGCAATTGGGAAGAGAGTTTTCCCATATTCAAGACTTTTAGATATTAGGACCTACAAAAATTATATGATGCCTGCTCTGTAAATATCTACAGGCTAGAACTTAAAACTACAACTTAGTTTCATGAGTGGCTCAGAGCACTGGCTGTTGTGTGTTTCTCACAGGCTGAGTTAGGCAGAGAAGACAGGTGACTTAAAATTTGTTCCTCTTATAACATTTTCAATTGCATTCTGGGCCAAGGAAGGATTATGTGGACAGACAAATTTCTTGCATTGTATGTGACATGTCAATAAGCTTGTAGGGAATATTCTTCCCATCACTTAGTTGTCTCTGGGCTTATTAATTATATAATCTCTGACCATGATTTTAGAATTTAACACAAATTATGGCTTCATTCATAAGTGTGGCTTTTTTTTTTTTTTTTTTTTTTGGTCATCCTTGACTCTGGTAGACCTTTATTTTCAGTCATAAGTCACATACTAGTCCTGTATCCCACAAGCTTAAGGAGTTACAAATTAGCTTTTCTTTTTTTTAATCCTTTTTTCAACCCATAAGTTATTGGGTTACATGTTAGTATTTGGTTACATGAGTAAGTTCCTTAGTAGTGATTTGTGAGAATTTGGTGCCCCCATTACCTGAGTAGTATACATTGCACTATATTTGTAGTCTTTTATCCCTCACCCCTTTACCCTCTTCCCCCCATGTCCCCAAAGTCTATTGTATAATTCTTATGCCTTTGCGTCCTCATAGCTTAGCTCCCACATATCAGTGAGAACATACAATATTTGGTTTTCCATTCCTGAGTTACTTCACTTAAATAATAGTCTCCAATCTCATCCAGGTCACAGCGAATGCTGTTAATTCATTCATTTTTATGGCCGTGTAGTATTCCATTATATATATATATATATATATATATATATATATATATATATATATATACATATATATATATATATACACACACACGTATATATATACATTTATTTTTATATATATATTTATATATATATATATTTATGTGTGTGCGTGTGTGTGTGTGTATGTGTGTGTGTGTGTACCCAGTAGTGGGATTGCTGGATCAAGTGGTAGTTCTACTTTTAGTTCTTTAAGGAATCTCCACACTGTTTTCCATAGTGGCTGTAGTAGTTTACATTTCCAACAACAGTGTAGAAGTGTTCCCTGTTCACCATATCCACACCAACATCTACTGTTTTTGATTTTTTGATTATGGCCATTCTTTTTTTTTTTTTTTTTTTTTTTTAACCTTGCAAAAAACCAATCTCTTTATTTTTCTTCAGTATATATTTAGAAAATTGGTCTCAGGTTTCATGAGACAGACCAGATGACTATGTACAAAATCAAGAGTTCTAAACCAGTAAGAAACAGGGCACAATGAGGCACACGTCCCCAAGGGACACGCAGCCTAGGACCTTCCCATGAGTGGGGAGGCAAGTTCTTTGATGGTTTTCGAGTTCAGCTGAGGGATGGTGCTGATCTTCAGAAGTTTGCTGCTTGCATACTTATTCTTGATGGCGATGAACTTGGTTAGGTTTTCGTTCACTTTCACCACATTTTTGGCCATGTGCTGCATGACTTCCAGTACTTCATTCTCTGTGTATCCTGTGTAATACTGCTGCTTTAAGTTCCATTTTCCTTGTCCTAGAACCTTCTGAGACAAGCAGGAAGCGGCTGCTGCTACCTTAGAAGGATGATAATGCACCATATCGTAGTCAATGAGAGTCAGCTCCATCAAATATTTGGCTAAAGTGTGCTGTTCAACATCAACCTCCCCGGCTTTTGATGCTCGCCTTAAGAAGAGTAGTGGCAAGGGTCGACCCAACTCAAATTTCAGTTCTTTCAAAATTAGAGTTTCCATTTCTCGGATTTGGGAACTGGTATAAGCATTGTCTGTGATGTAAACAAAGTCTTCAATATTTGGAGAAAACATCTCCTCATACTTGGAAGCCAAGAGCAGAGCAGTAATCCCAACTAATTGAAGCTTCTTCCGGGAAACTGGCTGAACCTGTAAAAATCGATCCATAATGGCAACACACATGTACAGAGTCTCCTGCAGAAGCCTAAACTTGGAGTGGACTTGCACCAGCCAGTCTACCAGGATGGCACGCATGCGTCCATTTATATCTCTTCCATCTAAGAAATGTGGGTTTATGGACTGCAAAACCTCCAGCTGCCTGAGATACTGATAGATATCCTTAACGTAGTCACTGCAGAGTTGAGGGTTCTCCCAATCTTCATTATCAATGTCCTCGATTTTGCAAAGCAAGGCATCAGAAAAAGCTTGGCAGAGATTCTCTTCCTTCATGGAGATATCTTCAGGTGTGGAAGAAGGACCCTACAGCCACTCTGAAGCCAACGTTTCCATTTGTACTGGTTTGACAAAAGCAGTAGGTTTCAGTTGTTTGGTGACATTTGCTGTTTTGGTGGGTTGAAATGGTACTTTGGAGTTCTGAGCTTTCTTAGCTACTTGTGCTGCTCTGGTTGTAACTTTATTTCCAATTTCTTCTAAAACAGTTCGCCTAATAGTCACATGACTCTTAGCTTTAGAATGAACACCAGTGTCGATATTCTCCAAATCACTGGAAACCTTCGGGCGTCGGAGCAGCGCCATGAGGGACGGGGAAGGCAAGAGTGTCAGCCCGGCCCAGGGAGGGACGCGGACTGAAAAGGGAGGGCACTAGCGTACTAGGTAGGCGCCGTTAGGGATGCTCTCGGGACCTGCAGCGCTGAGAATCTTCCGATTATGGCCATTCTTGCAAGACTAAGGTGGTATCATATTATGGTTTTGATTTGCATTTCCCTGGTCATTAGTGATGTTGAGCATTTTTTCATATGTTTGTTGGTCATTTGTATATCTTTTTCTGAGAATTGTCTATTCA
Source organism: Saimiri boliviensis (assembly GCF_048565385.1). Classification (NCBI taxonomy): domain Eukaryota; kingdom Metazoa; phylum Chordata; class Mammalia; order Primates; family Cebidae; genus Saimiri; species Saimiri boliviensis. The sequence goes on from NC_133452.1 coordinate 108,916,595, forward strand.
TGTCATTTTTGGATGGGATTGTTTTTTTCTTACTGATTTGTTTGAGTTCATTGTAGATTATGGATATTAGTCCTCTGTCAGATGTATAGATTGTGAGGATTTCCTCCCAGTCTGTGGGTTGTCTGTTTACTCTGCTGTTTCTGTTGCCTTGCAAAGGCTCTTTACTTTAATTAGGTCCCAGATATTTATCTTTGTTTTTATTGCATTTGCTTTTGGGTTCTTGGTCATAAAATCCTTGCCTAAGCCAATGTAGAGAAGGGTTTTTCCAATGTTATCTTTTAGAATTTTTATAGTTTCAGATCTTAAGTTTAAGTCTTTAATCCATCTTTAGTTTATTTTTGTATAAGATGAGAGATGAGGATCCAGTTTCATTCTCCTACATGTGGCTTACCAATAATCCCAGCACCATTTGTTGAGTAGGGTGTTCTTTCCTCACTTGATGTTTTTGTTTGCTTTGTTGAAGATCAGTTGGCTGTAAGCATTTGGAATTATTTCTGGGTTCTGTATTCTGTCGCATTGGACTATGCACCTATTTTTATACCAGTACTACACTGTTTTGGTGACTATGGCCTTTTAGTGTATTTTGAAATCAGGTAGTGTGATGCCTCCAGATTTGTTCTTTTTGCTTAGTCTTGCTTTGACTATGCAGGCTCTTTTTTTGTTTCATATTAATTTTTTTTTCTAATTCTGTGAAGAATGATGGTGGTATTTTGATGGGGATTCTGTTGAATTTTTGGAATGCTTTTGGCAGTATGGTCATTTTCACAATACTAGTTCCTCCCATTCATGAGCATTGTATGTATTTCCATTTATTTGTGTCATCTATGATTTCTTTCAGCAGTGTTTTGTAGTTTTCCTTATAGAACTCTTTTAACTCCTTGGTTAGGTATATTCCTAAGTATTTTATTTTTTCTGCAGCTATTATAAAAGGGGCTGAGTTCTTGATTTGATTCTTTGCTTGGTCATTGTTGGTGTATAGAAGAGCTACTGATTTGTGTACATTAATCCTGTATCTGGAAACTTTGCTGAATTCTTTTATCAGTTCTAGGAGCTTTCTGGAGGAGTCCTTGGGGTTTTCAAGGTAAACGATTATATCAACAGCAAACAGTAATAGTTTGACTTCCTCTTTACCAATTTGGATGCCCTTTATTTCTTTTTCTTGTCCCATTGCTCTGGCTAGGACTTCCAGTACTATGTTGAAGAGGAGCCATGAGAGTGACCATCCTTGTCTTGTGCCAGTTCTCAGAAAAAAATGCTTTCAACTTTCGCTGTTAAGTATTATGTTGGCTGTGGGTTTGTCATTGATGGCTTTTATTATATTAAGGTATGTCCCTTGTATGCATATTTTGCTGAGAGTTTTAATCATAAAGAGATGCTGGATTTTGTCAAATGCTTTTTCTGCATCTATTTGAGATGATCATGTGATTTTTGTTTTTAATTCTGTTTATGTGGTGTATGACATTTATTGACTTATGTATATGAAACCATCCCTGCATCCCTGGTATGAAACCTACTTAATTTTGTTGAATTATCTTTTTGATATGTTGTTGGATTCAGTTAGCTAGTATTTTGTGAAGGATTTTAACATCAGTGTTCATCAAGGATATTGGTTTGCAGTTTTATTTTTTGGTTACGTTTTCCATGATTTTCGTATTAAGGTGATGCTGGCTTCATAAAATAAACTATGAAGGTTTCCTTCCTTCCTTCTTTATCTTATGGAATAGTGTCAATAGGATTGGTACCAGTTCTTTGAATGTCTGGTAGAATTTTGCTGTGAATATTTGTCTTGTCCTGGATTCCTTTTTTATTGGTAGTTTTAAAATTATCATTTCAATCTTGTTGCTTGTTATTGGTCTGTTCAGGGTTATCTAATTCTTCCTGATTTCAGCTAGGATAGTTTATGTGCATAAAAGTGTTCATAGTAGCTTTGAATGAAATTTGTATTTCAGTTGTATCAGTTGTAACACCTCCTGTTTTATTTCTTGAGGTTATTTGGATATTCTCACTTCTTTTTATTGGTTAATCTTGCTAATGGTCTGTGAATTTTATTTATCTTTTCGAAGAATCAGCTTGTTTCATTTATATTTTGTATTTTTTTTTTCAATTTCATTTATTTCTGCTCTGATCTTCGTAATTTCCTTTCTTCTGCTGAATTTGGGTTTGGTTTGTTCTTGTTTCGTTCCTTGAGGTGCGACCTTAGAATGCCAGTTTATGCCCTTTTCAGGCTTTTCGATATAAGCTCTTAGGGCTATGAACTTTCCTCCTAGCACTGCCTTTGCTGTATTCCAGAGGTTTTGGCAGGTTGTGTCATTATTGTCATTCAGTGTGAAAAAAGTTTTAATTTCTTCTTGATTTGATTTTTGACCCAGTGTTCATTCTGCCATGGTGGTTTGCTGCATCCATCATCCCATCATCTACATTAAGTATTTCTCCTAATGCTATCTCTCTCTTAGCCCACCATCACCTGACAGACCCTGGTGTGGGATGTACCCCTCCCTGGGTCCATGTTTCTCATTTTTCAACTCCTACTTAAGAGTGAAAATATGCAGTGTTTGGTTGCCTGTTCTTGTGTTAGGTTTGTGAGAATGATGGTTTCCAGATTCATCCATGTCCCTGCAAAGGACATGAACTCATCCTTTTTTATGGCTGCATAGTATTCCATGGTGTATATATGCCACATTTTCTTTATCCAGTCTATCACTGATGGGCATTTGGGTTGGTTCCAAGTCTTTGCTATTGTTAAAAGTGCCACAGTAAACATATGTGTGCATGTGTCTTTATAATAGAATGATTTATACTTCTTTGGATATATACCCAGTAATGGGATTGCTAGGTCAAATGGTATTTCTGGTTCTAGATCCTTGAGGAATTGCCACATTGTCTTCCACCATGGTTGTACTAATTTACACTCCCACCAATAGTGAAAAGTGTTTCTATTTCTCCACATCCTCTCCAACATCTGTTGTTCCCTGACTTTAATGATTGCCATTCTAACTGGTGTTAGATGGTATCTCAATTTGGTTTTCATTTGCATTTCTCTAATAACCAGTGATGATGAGCTTTTTTTTCATGTTTGTTGGCTTTATGAATGTCTACTTTTGAGAAGTGTCTGTTCATATCCTTCACCAACTTTTTGAAGGGGTTGTTTTTTCCTGAAATTTGTTTAAGTTCTTTGTAGATCGTTGATATTAGCTCTTTGTGTGATGGGTAGATGACACAATTTTCTTTCATTCTGTAGGTTGCCTGTTTCTCTAATGATACTTTACTTTGCTGTGCAGAAACTCTTTAGTTTAATTAGATGGCATTTGCCAATTTTGACTTTTGTTGCCATTTTGGTATTTTAGTCATGAAGTCCTTGCCCATGCCTATGACCTGAATGGAATTACTTAGGTTTTCTTCTGGGGTTGTTATGGCTTTAAGTTTTAAGTTTAAGTCTTTATTCCATCTCAAGTTAGTTTTTGTATAAGGTGTAAGGAAGAGATCCAGTTTTAGCCTTCTGTATACAGCTAGCCAGTTTCCCCACCACCATTTATTAAATAGGGAATCCTTTCCCCATTGCTTGTTTTTGTCAGGTTTGTCAAAGATCAGATGGTTGTAGACACGTAGCAGTATTTCTGAGGCCTCTGTTCTGTTCCATTGGTCTATATCTCTGTTTTGGTACCAGAACCATGCCATTTTGATATACTATAACCTTGTAGTATAGTTTGAAGTCAGGTAGCATGATGCCTCCAGCCTTTTTTTTTTTTTTTTTTTTTTTTTGCTTAGGATTGTTTTGGCTATGTAGGCTCTTTTTTGATTTTATATGAATTTTAAAATAGTTTTTTTTTCAATTTTGTGAAGCAAGTTAGTGGTAGCTTGATGAGGATAGCACTGAATCTATAAATTACTTTGGACAGTGTAGCCATTTTCATGATATTGATTTTTCCTAAACATGAGCATGGAATGTTTTTCTATTTGTTTGTGTCTTCTCTTATTTCTTTGAGCAGTGGTTTGTAGTTCTCCTTGAAGAGATCTTTCACATCCCTTGCTAGTTGTATTCCAAGGTATTTTATTCTTTTTATAGCAATTGTGAATGGGAGTTTACTCATGATTTGGCCCTCTGTCTGTTATTGGTGTATATGAATGCTTGTGATTTTTGCACATTGATTTTGTATCCTGAAATTTTGCTGAAGTTGCTTATCAGCTTAAGGAGATTTTGGGCTTAGATGATGGGGTTTTCTAAATATACAATCATTTAATCTGCAAATAGAGACAATTTGACTTCCTCTTTTCCTAATTGAATATGCTTTATTTCTTTTTCTTGCCTGATTGCCCTGGCCAGAACTTCCAATACTAAGATGAATAGGAGTGGTGAGAGAGGGCATCCTGTCTTTGCCAGTTTTCAAAGGAAATGCTTCCAGTTTTTGCCCATTCAGTATGATATTGGCTGTGGGTTTCATAAATAGCTTTTATTATTTTGAGATATGTTCCATTGATACCTAGTTTATTGAGAGTTTTTAGCATAAAGTGCTGTTGAATTTCATCCAAGACCTTCTCTGTATCTATTGAAATAATCATGTGGTTTTTCCTCTTTGGTTCTGTTTATGTGATGGATTATGTTTACAGATTTGTGTATGTTGAACCAGCCTTGCAACCCAGGGATGAAGCTGACTTGATTATGATGGATAAGCTTTATGATATGTTGTTGGATTTGGTTTGCCAGTATTTTATTGAGGACTTTTGCATCAGTATTCATCATGGATATTGGCCTGAAATTTTCTTTTTTAATTGTATCTCTGCCAGTTTTCGGTATCAGGATGATGTCGGCCTCATAAAATGAGTTAGGGAGGATTCCCTCTTTTTGTGTTGTTTGAAATAGTTTCAGAAGGAATGGTACCAGGTCCTATTTGAACCTTTGGTAGAATTCAGCTGTGAAACCCTCTGGTCCTGAATATTTTTTGTTTGATTTGCTGTTGATTGTTGCCTCAGTTTCAGACCTTGTTATTGGTCTATTCAGTGATTCGACTTCTTCCTTGTTTAATCTTGGGAGGGTGTAAGTGTCCAGGAATTTATCCATTTCTTCTAGATTTTCTGGTTTATTTGCATAGAGGTGTATATAATATTCTCTGATGGTAGTTTGTATTTTTGTGAGATTGGTGGTGATATCCACTTTATCATTTTTTATTGCGTCTATTTAAGTCTTCTCTCTTCTTTATTAGTCTGGCTAATGGTCTATCTATTTTTGCTGATCTTTTCAAATAGTAAGCTCCTGGATTTATCAGTTTTTGAAGGGTTTTTTTGTGTCCCCATCTCTTTCTGTTCTGCTCTAATGTTAGTTATATCTTGTCTTCTGCTAGCTCCTTTAATTTGTCTTTTCTTGCTCCTCTAGTTCTTTTAATCATGATGTTTGGGTGTCTGTTTTAAATCTTTTCTTATTTCGCTTGTGGGCATTTAGTGCTATAAATTTCCCTCTACACACTGCTTTAAATGTGTCCCAGAAATTCTGGTACATTATGTCTTTCTTCTCATTGATTTCAAAGAATCTCTTTATTTCGCCTTCATTTCATTATTTATCCAGTAGTTATTCAAGAGCAGGTTGTTCAGTTTCCATGTAGTTGTATGGTTTTGAGTGAGTTTCTTAATCCTGAGTTTTATTTTGATTGCACTGTGGTCTGAGAGATTGTTATGATTTATGTTTTTTTGCATTTGCTGAGGAGTGTTTTATTTCCTGTTATGTGGTCAGTTTTAGAATAAGTGTGATGTGGGGCTGAGAAAAATATATATTCTGTGGATTTGGAGTTGAGAGTTCTGTGGATGTCTATTAGGTCCACTTGGTCCAGATTGGAGTTCAAGTCCTGGATATCCTTGTTAATTTTCTGTCTCATGTATCTTTCTAATATTTACAATGGAGTGTTAAAGTGTCCCACTATTATTGTGTGGGAGTCTAAGTTCTTTGTAGGTCTGTAAGAACTTGGTTTATGATCTGGGTGCTCCTGTATTGGGTGAATGTATATTTATGAGAGTTATCTCTTCTTGTTGCATTGATCCCTTTACCATTATGTAATGACCTTCTTGGTCTCTTTTGATCTTTGTTGGTTTAAAGTCCATTTTATCAGAGACTAGGATTGCAACCCATGCTTTTTTTTGGCTCTCCCTTTGCTTGGTAAATCTTCCTCCATCCCTTTATTTTGAGCCTATATGTGTCTTTGCACATGAGATGAGTCTCCTGAATACAGCACACCGATAGGTCTTGACTCTTTATCCAATTTTTCAGTGTCTGTATTTTGATGGGAACATTTAGCCCATTTACATTTAAGGTTAATATTGTTATGTGTGAATTTGATCCTGCCATTATGATGCTAGCTGGTTGTTTTGCCCATTAGTTGATGCAGTTTCTTCATAGTTTCAATGGTCTTTACAATTTGATATGTTTTTGCAGTGGCTGGTACTGGTTGTTCCTTTCCATGTTTAGTGCTTTTTTTCAGGAACACTGTTAGACAGGCCTGGTTGTGACAAAATCTTCCAGCCATTGCTTATTCTTAAATGATTTTATTTCTCCTACACTTATGAAGCTTTGTTTGGCTACATGTGAAATTCTGGGTTGAAAATTCTCTTTTTTAAGAATGTTGAATATGGGCCCCCAGTCTCTTCTGGCTTGTAGGGTTTCTGCCAAGAGATCTGCTGTGAGTTTGATGGTCTTCCCTTTGTGGATAACCTGACCTTTCCCTCTGGCTGCCCTTATTATTTTTCTTTCCTTTCAACTCTGATGAATCTGATGATTATATGTCTTGGGGTTGCTCTTTTTGAGGAGTATCTTTGTGGTGTTCTCTGTATTTCTTGAATTTGAATGTTTGCCTGACTTGGTGCGTTGGGAAGGTTCTCCTGGATAATATCCTGAAGAGTATTTTCCAGCTTGGTTTCATTCTTCCTATCACTTTCAGGTATATCAATCAAATGCCGATTTGGTTTTCTCATGTAATCCCATATTTCTTGGAGGCTTTGTTTCTTTTTACTGTTTTTTAATCTAATCTTGTCTTATTGCTTCATTTAATTGAGCTGATCTTTAATCTCTGATATCCTTTAATCTGCTTAATTGATTCAGCTATTGAAACTTTATCTACCTTTGTTCATTGAAGTTGGTGACCTTTGAATGGCCTCTCTGAGTGAACATCTTTTCTGTTCATGCTGAAGCGATTTCTGTCTGTTAGTTTTCCTTCTGTCAGTCCCCTCTGCTGCAGGTCAGCTGGAGTTTGCTGGAGGTCCACTCCAGACACTGCTTGCCTGTGAATCATCAGTAGGGGCTGCCAAAGAGCAAAAATTGCTTCCTGTTCCTTCCTCTGGTAGCTTCATCTCAGTAGGGTACCCACGAGATTCCAGCCAGAGCTCTCCTGTATTACGTGTTTATCAGCTATGGGCTCCACCCATTTCGAACTTCCTGGGGGCTTTGTTTACATTGTGGTGTTAAAATTGCCTACTGGAGCCTCAGCAATGGCGAGATGCCTCTCCTCCCCCAACCAAGTTTAAATGTCCCAGGTTAAGCTCAAACTGCTGTGCCAACTGTGAGAATTTCAAGCCAGTGGATCTTAGCTTGTTGGTTTTCACGGGTGTGGGACCCACAGAGTCAGATCACTTGGCTCCCTAGCTTCAGCCACCTTTCCAGAGGAGTGGGTGGTTCTGTCTTGCTGGTGTTCCAGGCACCACTGTGGTATGAAAAAAAAAAAAAAACCTGCTGTGGCTAGCTCAGTGTCTTCCTAAAAGGCCACCCAGTTTTGTGCTGGAAACCCAAGGCCCTTTGTCTTGTAGGTACCAGAGGGAATCTCCTGGTCTGCATGTTGTGAAGACCATGGGAAAAGCACAGCATCTGGGCTGGAGGGCAGGGTACAGTCTCTAATGGCTTCCCTTGGCTAGGAGGGGGAACTCCCCAGCTGCTTACACTTCCTGGGTGAGGTGATGATCCACCTTGCTCAGACTCACCCTCCTTGGACTGCATCCACTGTCCAACGAGTCCCAATGAGATGAACCAGGTACCTCACTTGGAAATGCGGACATTACCCGCCTTCTGCATCAGTCTTGCTGCGAGCTGCACACTGGAGCTGTTCCTATTTGGCCATCTTGCTAGCATTCCCTCCAGGTATAATTTAAATTCATTGTTTCTTTGTGGATTTTCTGTCTTGATGACCTGTCTAGTGTTGTCAGTGGAGTACTGAAGTCCCCTACTATTATTGTGTTGCTGTCTATCTCATTTCTTAGGTCTATTAGTAATTGTTTTTTAAATTTGGGACCTCCAGTGTTAGGTGTTACATGTTTAGAATTGTGATATTTTCCTCTTGGACAAGGCCTTTTATTATTACATGAATGTTCCTCTTTGTCTCTTTAAACTGCTATTGCTTTAAAGTTTGTTTTGTCTGATATGAGAATAGCTATCCCTGCTCCCTTTTGGCATCCATTTGAATGAAATGCCTGTTTTCAACTCCTTTACTTTATGTGAGTTCTTATGTGTTAGGTGAGTCTCCTGAAGGTAGCAGATGGTTGGTTGGTGAGTTCTTCTCCATTCTGTGGTTCCGTATCTTTTAAGTGGAACATTTAGACAATTTACATCCAATGTTAGTATTCATCATTGATGTTGCATTCATCATGCTTTTTGTTGCCTGTGCACTTTTTTTTTTTTTTGGTTTTGGTTTTTAATATGTATTTTTGTTTTATGGGTCCTGAATGATTTGTGCTTTAAAGAAGTTCAGTTTTTATATGTTTCCAGGACTTATTTCAAGACATAGAGCTACTTTTAGCAGTTCTTGTAGGGGTAGCTTGGTAATAATGAATTCTCTCAGCATTTGTTTGTTTGAAAATGACTGTATTTTTTCTTCACGTGTGATGCCTCATTTTGATGGATACAAAATTCTTTGCTGATAATTGTTTTGTTTGAGGAGGCTGAAGATAGGGCCCCAATCCCTTCTAGCTTGTAGGGTTTCTGCTGATAAATCTGCTGTTAATCTATGTGTTTTCTTTTATAGGTTACCTGGTGCTTCTGTCTGATAGCTCGGTAAGATTCTTTCCTTCATCTTAACTTTGGATAACCTGATGACAGTGTGCCTAGGTGAAGATCTTTTTGCATTGAATTTTCCAGGTGTTCTTTGTGCTTCTTTTATTTGGATGTCGAGGCCTCTAGCAAGGCCAGGAAAGTTTTCCTCGATTATTATTCCAAATATTTTTTTCAAGCTTTTAAAATTATCTTCTTCTTCAGGTACACGAACTATTCTTAAGTCTGGTCATTTAACATAATCCCAGACTTCTTGGAGAATTTGTTCATATTTTTCTTACACTTTTTTCTTAGTCTTTGTTGCATTGGGTTAGTCTCAAGATCTTGTCTTTCAGCTCTGAATCTTTCTTGTACTTGTTCAATTCTATTTCTGAGACATTCCAGAGCATTTTACATTTCAAACGTGTGTCCAGAGTTTCCTGAAGTTTTGCTTATTTTTCTTTAAGCTGTCTATTTCCTTAAATATTTCTCTCTTTACTTCTTGTATCATTTTTTGGATTTCTTTGTATTGGACTTTGCCTTTCTTTTGTCCCTCCCTGATTAGCTTAATAACTAACCACCTGTATACCTTCTTAGATAAATCAGGAATTTCTTCTTGGTTTGGATCAATTTCTGGTGAACTAGTTTGATTTTTTGGGGGGTGTTTAAGAGCCTTGTTTTGTCATATTACCAGGGTTGGTTTTCTGGTTCCTTCTCATTTGAGTACGCTCTGTCAGAGGGAAGATCTAGGGCTGAAGGCTGTTGTTCAGATTCTTTTGACCCATGGGGTTTTCGTTCCCTTGATGTAGTACTCTCACCCTTTTCCTATGGATGTGACTTCCTGTGAGTCAAACGTTAGTGATTATTGTCTCTCTTCTGGGTCTAGCTGCCCAGAGAGTTTACCCAGCTCTTGTTGGTACTGGGGGTTGTCTGCACAGAGTTCTGTGATGTGAACCATCTGTGGGTCTCTCAGCCATAGACACCAGTGCCTGTTTCAGTGGATGTGGCTGGGGGGTACAATGGACTCTGTGAGGGTTCTTAGCTTTGATGATTTTATGCTCTATTTTTCTGTTGGTTGGCCTCCTGCCGGGAGGTGGCATTTTCCAGAAAGCATCAGCTGTATTAGTATAGAGAGGGACTGGCAGTGGGCATGGCCCTAGAACTCCCAAGATTATATTCCCTTTGTCTTCCACTACCAGCGTGGATAGGAAAGGACCATCAGGTGGGCGCAGGGCTAGGTGTGTCTGGGCTCATACTCTCCTTGGGTGGTTCTTTCTGTGGCTGCTGTCGGGGATAGGAGTGAGATTCCTAGGTCACTGGAGTTGTGTACCCAGCATGATTATGGCTGCCTTTGCTGAATCATGCAATGTGTCAGGGAAGTGGGGGAAAGCTGGCAGTCACAGGTCTCACCCAGCTCCCTTGCAAACTGAAGGGCTGGTCTCCCTCCCACCATGCCATCCCCAACAGCCCTGAGTCTGTTTCCAGGTGGTGAGCAAGATGTGCTTGAAAAGTTGCCCTGGGCTACCCGCCTCCCAGCTGCAAAAGAAATAGACTTGTTTTTTCCCCTACCTGTGGAGTCTACACACTGAATTTGCAGCCTCTCCTTATTACTGGTCAGGTTGCTTCTTGCCCTGTTCAAACTGTTACAAAGTTCAGCTAGAGACTTCCTTTTTCCTGTGTAGTTTTACCCCCTACTCCTCTGCTCACCCTTCTGATAGATCCCTGTCATACCAGGCTGGAATGGTCTGCTAGAGGATGCAGTGAGCTCCCAGGGCCTTTCTGCTGTTTCCTGTACCTCTGTATTTTTTTCGACTCTCTAAATTGACTCAGCTTCAGATAAGTCAGAAACTTTTCCTGCAAACAGAGCTTCAGCTTCTCCAGTGGGGGTGTGTGTTCAGGAGAGGAGGGTCTCCCTTTCCCACTTCCACAGTTGGGGAACTCACAGTATTTGGGGTGTTTCCCAGGTCCTGCAGAAGCAGTCTGCATCCTTTAAAAGGGTCTGGGTCCTCTTGGGATTCATGGTTTGTACTTGCAGTCAATCTAGAGCTAAATTTTACAGCGCAAGCTTCCACAAGCTGCTCTGTCAAGAGCTGCAGTCAAGTCCTGCCTCCCATCCTCCATGATTGCCTATATCTTTCCAAGTGTAACTTTTAATAATAAGTAAATAAGCAATGTCAAGGCATCTGGTTTTTATGAAGATGATGAATCAACCAGGGTTGGTTTCCTCAAATCAACTTTGGAGAATTGATAGAACCAAATAACAGAAATAGATTCAAGGAACTAACAACAACAAAACTCCATGAAGAAACCCTTGGAGAGTGAAGTCTGTTTTCACCTACTATGCATGTAGAAGGTATATGGCTGCAGCCCAGAGTAGAATGTGTCAGTAGGGTAACTTGTTGAAAGGATGCAATGGATAAAATAAGCAATAACTTAGAAATATGTGGAGGATGATTATCCAGCCTAAAGAAATGTGGTGAAATAGAGTCCATAGGATTAAGCAATTTCATAGCAAGAGGCTGAAGTTACACCACAGGGTTCAAATCACTTGCTCACAAGAGTATAGTCATGGAGCCCAGAAACACAGGACTCAAAGGAGAAGCAGAAATGGAGAAGTTTTGAATGTGCAAGAAAAGTCACTTCAAATCAGACCCAGTGACTATGGGTGACATCATTGCAAATTTCTAAACTTTACAAGAAGACAGTAATATATCAAATAATAGTTCTGTGAGACAGGTGAATTTTCTCTACAGCTATAGTACATATTGAGTTATTATTATTATGAGAATTAAATGAGAAGATGAAATGAGAGTGCTAAGCCCAGAACTAGGAAAATAGTGAGTGCTCAGTAAATACTAGTTATCATTTAAAATTAGATTCAAGATCAATCTAATATTTAGGGTACTCTTTGAGTGGCTAATTGAACTTGCTTGATAAAAATCTCTTGTTTTGCTGCTCATTTCCTTCAATACGACTATCAAAAGAAAAGGTCTTATTATAATGCAGAAAAAAATAAATAATGTCTATGAAAATGATATATACTTGCATGAACATCAATGAGTCCACAAGCAGGAGTACCTAGGAAATCCTTTGGGGGTAATAAACATAAATGATATTTCTGGGAATTATTAGAGGTTGCTTGCTGTGATACGTAGAACATGTGTGATGTATTCTTGAAACAGATTACATAAATTGCACAGAGGCAAGGGGTAATGAAGACAGGGCTTTTTCTTATGTGAACATGTATTAGTTGGCCTATTTAGTTTAAATCAGACACTACTTTATCAATTTATTTTGTAAAAAGTAGAGAGATTAATAAAGTGAATTGCTTTGCTAGTACTAGTGCTGATCAAAAAGGAGTCATTTGTTGGTGAAATGAGAGTGATTAAAACTTTGGGATAAAACAACTTTTTATTATGTCAATTTAAAAAAAAGACAGAAAAGTAGAGAGAGTGACATAACAAACATCCAAGTATTCATCACCTGGATTTAATAATTGCTTGTATTTTGCCTAAAAATTAGTTCTCTCTTAAGTTTTCTAATACTGACAAATGCCGGTATGAAAAATAATAACACTTTGATAATTCAAAAATGAAGGAATGGAGCTATTTATCAGGATGCTACTTCCTTCTCCTAATTTCATATCATACTTGATGTTTACTTTGAAATTTCATTGCCTATTGTGGGTGGATTTTTAAAAAAGTTTTTCATAAGTAATCTACATCTGTGTAATTTCCCCCTTTGAAACAAGTGGGTGGCCATTTATTCTCAATGGGATGCACTATATTCAATACTGAAAATAGATCATTTCAATGAAATATTTTAGATCTGAGGACTCATTACAGAGAAAAGAATAGCAGTCAATAATATAATTTTTATTGAGATAGAAAGTAATGATTCTGGGACATATCTGTATATATAGAATAAAATGCTCTATTTCAAGATATATCTTGAATTCGTAAATAACAGAATACTTTACCTTTATATACTGCTCTTCCTTCTAAGAGCTAAACATTCTTTCAGATTTCTTTCTTTATTTCCATCATAACTCTATGATGTAGAAAAGAAGGTAGAGATATAATTTAATTGTTAACAATTTAAGGGGAAAAAGTATCTTTGGAAATTTTATTTGAAAGTTGAAAGAATATATCTTATGGCTCTTGCTAAGAATCATGAAGATCGTAAAATATATTGAAACATACAAATATAAATTTATAGTGCATGTTTACCTTTTTTCTTGAAAATTTATATATTGATGCTTATAACCCATAAAGTAGAAAAAAATGAAACATATAAAAACACTATACATTTTGTTTTATGACTATAGATGTGATATATATCACTATATCTCTGGAAGCCACGCATTCGTCTATGATAAATCATGAAATCCTAAAAATCAGCTTAAATATACCCCTGGCTGGAAAGTGATTCATAAAGAAGAATGTTGCAGGCCTCAAGAAGTCCAGTTAGATAACAAATAAGAAAGATCATTAATGCCGTTTAAGATAATACTCCACAAGTAAACTTAATTAACATTTATAGAACTCTCCACTTTAAATACACAAAATACACACTCTTATCAGTACCACATCACACCTACTTACAGGTTCAAATGAAATATTGCTTGGCTGCTTGTTTGTTATCTTCTTCCCTCATCTTTTTCGTGTCTCCATTAATCAGCACAGTTATAGGCATACCCATTTTTAGACTGCATTCTAGGCCGAGCAACAAAGCAACACTCCCGTTCTCTCTCCCTCTTCCTCTTCCTCTTTCTTCATCTCCATTCTTTTTTTTTATTATTCTTTTTTCTTTCTTTCTTTCTATTTTTTCTCAAAAAAAAAAAAAATACTCCACTAGGTTTCTGACAGTTTAAACCCAGTATATATAATTCTCATTACAATATTTGAAATACTGTCTTTCATTGAATAGTATATTCCAAAGCATTATTAGTGGTAACCTATTCTTGTAGGGATTATAGATCATTTTATTTTTCTATTTGTATTTCCTAATATTTTAAAAACAGTTTTTAATATTAAGAAAGAGAGCAAATACATGTTTTTCCAAGGAAAGAATATCTTTGTGATTTCTTAGAAATAAACTTGTAAGAAGAATTCAACCCTAAACACTATATTTACCAAACCATGGAATTAGAGAAAATAAATATTCTTTCATGTAGTTTTAAGTTACTGTGCTTATAATTCTTGCATGTTTAAGGATTTAGGATTATGATCTATTAATCATCATTTGTTAAGAATTCCCTATAGAATTAACACTTTAATATATTATGGGACAAAAAGATGATAAATTCTGAAATTTTCTTGTAAAAATTGTAAAAATTAGAGAACCATTGAAAGCTGAACTACATCACCAACAGTTCAGAGGACAGAGAAACCAGGCTGGAGCAGCCTGTGATTTGATGAAGATGAGATCTGAACTTGGCTTTGAAAGAAGTATAATTAAGGAGCCTTGGAAGTCAGGGCATAGAGGAAATAATTTACTATATACTAGGCAGTAGGGATTAATATCATTTGGATTAAACAAATTATAGGGGAAATTCTGTTAGGATAATTAGTGTACATGTTCTCTGCTAAATAAGGAAAAATACTTTAGGAAGAGGAGGCTGACTGACTGATTTGCCATCTCTCTCTCTCTCTCTCTCTCTCTCTCTCTCTCTCTCTCTCTTTTCCTGTAGGGAAAGAACCCTGGGATTTTCAGTAGGGCACAGGGCCATCCATTGCTCAGCCTCCTTGCACTTAAGAGTGGCCCTGAGGTTATGTTCTAGCTAGGGGCTTGGGAGTGAAAATAGCACGTGATATTTCTGAAGACATGTCCTTAAGGGAAAGAGCTGTACTGCTTATCCCCACTTCCTCCATCCTGCTGCTGCTATGGGAGAGAGAAACTATCTTCTCTCTAAATGTGTGTTAGCTTGAGTTTTTATTTTCATGCAGCTAAACCTGTATATTAACTAGTATACAATTTGGTATATGAAATGGGGTACTGCACATATAGGGAACTTAAATAGTTGCATTTGTTTGATGGTTTCAAGTATATAGACATTGCAGAATGTAAGGGGGAGACATTTTTATTAATGGTGTGGCAAAGCTATACAACACGTCTCTGGTAAGTGGACAGGCAGATTATAGGTCAAGTGAGCCAATAACTCCAGGGGAAATGGTGAAAAAAAATCAACATCTGTTGGCTGCTCCTTGCCTTTTGTAGAAGTTTCCATGAGAGAGAGGAGAAGTCAGGCAAGTTCATAAGTAGAAATAGAAGGGAATATGCTCTGCTGAGGGAGTCTGTGTTTAAGGCAGTATTAGATGACTGAAGGTCTAGTAAATTGGGGCCTTATAGGACTGAAAAAGTCAACTAATTCTATAATCCAAATTTAAGTAGTTACAGAACTGTTGGCTTTAGCAGGAGAGAAGAGTAGAACCACACACCTTTTTAAGCACCTCTGTTAGACTATGGGAATTGGTATAGCAGCAAAGATGAAATTAAGGATGTTGCCTTGCCACCCAAGCCTGCTGCCTCAGTTGGCTTTCAGGAGCTTCCAGTTACTCCAGAGAGTGTTCTGGCCATAGCACAGAGGGTAGTAAGTAAAAAGTCAATCTTTTTTTTTTTTTTGAGACGGAGTTTCGCTCTTGTTACCCAGGCTGGAGTGCAATGCCGCGATCTCGGCTCACTGCAACCTCCGCCTCCTGGGTTCAGGCAATTCTCCTGCCTCAGCCTCCTGAGTAGGTGGGATTACAGGCACGCGCCACCATGCCCAGCTAATTTTCTGTATTTTTAGTAGAGACGGGGTTTCACCATGTTGACCAGGATGGTCTCGATCTCTTGACCTCATGATCCGCCCGCCTCGGCCTCCCAAAGTGCTGGGATTACAGGCTTGAGCCACCGCGCCCGGCCGTAAAAAGTCAATCTTAAAGTCCAAAAATGACGTGCTGATGAATCTTCATCTGTACTTAAGTCTGGAAATCCAAAGACTAGAAGCCTAGTATGATTTTAAGGTAATATTATTGCCAAACAATCCATACATCAGGCCGACAAAAACCTGAGATTTTCTGACCTTGAAAATAACTTGCAAATCTCTAAACCTACATTAGTGGGAAGTAGCTTGTGAAAGCTCTGTAGACCCACTTCAAATATATCTAAGGAGGATAATGGAAAAGAAAGTATAGCTCCTCCCCACTCCCCCCCAAAAAAACAAAAACAAAACAAAACAAAAAAACCCAGAGGCCTCTGAGGAAAATGGACAAGCAGACAGCAAAACTGAGGTCTTCTAGCTTGGCTAGTGGAGACAATTGTGAGAGCTCTGGTAGTTTTCACTATATGGCCCAGTAGTATATGATAATTGAGTAGCTTTTATTGTGATTGTGCTCTAGCTACTCTACCACTGGGTATGCTGTGTAAGTTAACTTGCCTTAATTTTTTTTTTTTCAGTAAATGACTAAACCACATCAGGATTTGATGTAAAGGAGTGCATATCACTGAAAAAGTTTCCAACTGATGCAGTAATTGGATGTAGCTGTGACATAATATCCTTTGGGTCTCGGTTTGTATGTTGCATATTTTAGAAGTGTGCTATGCCATTCAGGCATTGCCTTAAGAGAGCTTCTGCAGCAAAGAGTCTAATCACTGGCAACCTGAACTTCAATACCTTTGTGATCCATCAAAGTGTTCTAGCAGTGGACATGCTCTCCCTGACTCTCTAAGGGCAACTCTAGCCAATCACTGAGCATTGTTGTGGTTCTAGGTACTGGCCACTGCTGCCCCAGATGGGACTCAGCACAGGAAAATTTTTGCTCTGTAGCTCCCTCTTGGGCTGGTTGAGTATTTTTCTTTTGGAGAAGTACTACAATCTGGGTTGTTCCTGCCTGAGCCTTTTTCTCCTTCTTTTCCTTTCACAGATGTCAAACCTACGTTGAGGTCTGAAGTTTTTTTTCATTCCACTCCTACTCCCTCTCCCATTTAACTTTCACAGGCATCCCCGTCTCCTACACTTCTAAGTCTGCCTTGACCGTTTCTTCCTAGAGGTCCTGAACCCACACGGGTGTGTTGTTCATTGTAGAGTCAAGTAATATGCCAGTATTATATTTCCTTTTGTGTGAGGTACCAAGTAACCATCTCTGTGCCACCTAATGGAGAATGTTCCGTGTATCAAGTTCAAATATTCTCCTTTTTACACTTCATCAAATGCCTTTGTTTATCCCCAAGTTTTTCTAAAGTCCTTGCCTTATTTATTATTTGTTCTCATTTTCTCTTTGAGTTTTCCCACTCAAAACATTCTGTTCTTTGGCCCCAACCTTTACTAGCATTCTCTAGAACAGCTGTTTGGATGCCATCCTGGAATTTTGCTTCATTCCTCTGTTAGGTTGGGTTGTCACTGTTTCTGAGGGCATTATGCTTTCTTCCATCGTTTTGATGGAATACTTGCCTATTTTCTCAAGATACATTTTTGTGCCTAAGAAATGGTACATTTAAGTAAACTTCTGAGTCCTTGCTGTTTAAAAACATTTTTGTGTTGTTCTTGCCAGTGGTTACAAGGTTAGTTGTAGAAATTTGGGTTGAAAATAATTTTTTTCTGGGAACTTTGAAGGCCTTTCTCCATTGCCTTTCCACATTCTGTGTCCTGATGAGAAAGTTAATGTCTTTGACTGTTATTCCTTTGCAGCTGAGCTATATTTTCTTTTTGGCAGTTATTTGGGTCTTCTCTTTATTTTGGAGGTATGACATATTTTCCAGGACACATTTAAGTCCTGGGCATAGAAGGAGTTCTTTTAGTCTGAAGACTGGATTCATCTTAGGGAAATTATCTATTAGCATTTCTGTGATAATCTTTCCCCTCTTCTTTTTTTTTTTTCTTTTCCTGTAATTTATATTTGGATGTAAAACCTCTTGGAATAGCCCTTTGGGTTTTTGTCTTTTCTCTCATTTTTAAGTTTCCTTGTGTTGTAATTTGGGAAATTTGTTTAAATTTATTTTCTAAATTTTCTATTAGATTTTTATTTTGGCAAACATATTTTAATTTCCAAAGGCCTTTTCTTGTAATTCAATAGTTCATCTTTCATACAATGTTATAGTTATTTTATGAAGTATTTTTTAAAAAGGTAATTATTTTTGAGGAAAGTTAGTCACATTCAAGAGAATGTGATATACAGATACATGTATATGCTTATAATAAATGTATAACAAAATGAATACCCATGCACCTCTCACCTTGGTGTAAATAGCATACAAGCCCCTGTGTTCTTTCTTTTCATCGTGTGCCCCTCCCCTCCAGAGGTAACACCTACACTGAAGGTTGTGACAATCATTCCTTTGTTTTTAAAAATAATTTTACCACCTATGTATGTTTTACTGAACAATTATTATTTAGTTTTGCCTGCTTTTAAATTTCGTAAATAGATTTGTAATGCATTTTTCAGGAAATTGTACCTTTGATTTATTGAAATTGCTCATTTACCAATAGCCTCTATCCTGTGATATTTGTAGTTGATGGCTTATACCTTAAAAAAGCATTATTATCATTTATCTTTTTTTTTTTTACTTTTTTTAACCTTTTTTTTGTACTTTAGGTTCTGAGGTACATGTACAGATCATGCAGGATTGTTGTATAGATACATACATGGCAATGTGGTTTGCTGCCTCCATCCCTTCTTCACCCACATTTGGCATTTCTCCCCATGTTATCCCTCCCCAACCTCCCTACACCCCTGCTGTCCCTCCCTTGGCCCCCCTCAACAGACCCCAGTGTGTGATGCTCCCCTCCCTGTGTCCATGTGTTCTCATTGTTCAACACCTGCCTATGAGTGAGAACATGCAGTGTTTGATTTTCTGTTCTTGTGTCAGTTTGCTAAGAATGATGGTTTCCAGATTCATCCATGATGGGCATTTGGGTTGGTTCTCGGTCTTTGCTATTGTAAGCAGTGCCGCTGTGAACATACGTGTGCACGTGTCTTTCTAATAGATTGATTTATAATCCTTTGTGTGTATACCCAGTAATGGAATTGCTGGATCAAATGGAATTTTTATCTCTAGGTCCTTGAGGAAGAGCCACAGTCTTCCACAATGGTTGAACTAATTTACACTGCCACCTACAGTGTAAAGTGTTCCTGTTTCTCCACATCCTCTCCAGAATCTGTTGTCTCCACGTTTTTTAATGATCACCATTCTAACTGGTGTGAGGTGGTATCTCAATGTGGATTTGATTTACATTTCTCTAGTAATCAGCGATGATGAGCATTTTTTGATATTTGTTGGCCTTATATATGTCTTATTTTGTTAAGTGCCTGTTCATATCCTTCACCCACTTTTGGATGGGTTTTTTTTTTTTTCTTGTAAATCTGTTTTAGTTCTTTGTAGATTCTGGATATTGGCCCTTTGTCAGATGGATAGATTGCAAAAATTTTTCTCCCATTCTGTTGGTTGCCAGTTCACTCTAATGATTGTTACTTTTGCTGTACAGAAGCTCTGGAGTTTAATTAGGTCCCATTTGTTTATTTTGGCTTTCATTATCCAAAAAAGCATTTTAATGAAGCCTCAGGAGGTAAGGGAGATAAATAGATATGCTCCACTTGTCATATTGCATTAGAAGGCCAGATTAGATTTTCAGAAATCAATCTGTAAATCATGCTACTTCATACTTGGTCTTATTAGTATATAGATGTTTATTATATGTGTATATCGAATACTAAGAATTTAAAAATATTTTGTAATTTAAAATCTGCACTAAATGCTTTTATGAAGGTAGTAGATGAAATGGGCTTCGGGTCAGGCAAACCTGGGTTAAAATCCCTACTCCACTATCTTTTAATCAACAGGTATTGGGTAAATCACTTAGTTTCTGAAATCTCCTATTTCCTTCTCTGTAAATGGGGGAAATAATACCTACCCCAAACTGTTATTTGATGATTAAATGATATAGTATATATGAAAGATTTAATCTAGGATTCATCATGTGGGAAGTAATAAATGTAAGTCTTGTTTTTATCCCTGATTAAACAAGAGTGGCTTTTTTTGTCCTACTGCATTTCACAAACAGGGCTAGGTTCACAACCTGTACAGTCACACAGGGCCCTGTGCTCAGAAGGGTTCCATGCTTGATTAGTGCTCTGCTGTCATTGTCTTAAAATTATTAATAATTTTATCTTTAAATTTGTGTTGTGTAAGTGAGGTCCAGTGGGCAGTGCAGCACATGCATAAGCAGAGGTGATACAGTTCATATGTGTGTCCACCTGTCTT
This sequence comes from Saimiri boliviensis, assembly GCF_048565385.1. Classification (NCBI taxonomy): domain Eukaryota; kingdom Metazoa; phylum Chordata; class Mammalia; order Primates; family Cebidae; genus Saimiri; species Saimiri boliviensis. The sequence goes on from NC_133452.1 coordinate 108,936,831, forward strand.
GCAGCCCCACTCATGTAGAGGGTTGGCAGTGCTCCCTGAGCACAAAATTTCAGTGAATGTGTAATGCATGAAGGTTCAGTGAGATTCACACAAATACAAGAGAAGTGTTATGTCTATGGCTGATTAAGTGGGGGTGCTCATTAGGTCACAAGAGGTCACACTTTATTTGAACCAAAACTTGCTTTGAATGCAGAAAGAAGGCAGTGGCGTCCTGAGAAACACAAATGACCGTGGAAACCTATCCTTTCTTTTTTTACTCATGTTACTTTCCACTATTTGTCAACTACTTCTGCTGGAAATAACATACAAAAGGAAATATTGGGTAACCCACAGTTTCTTTTCCTTTCAGTACTTTCCTACTCATCAGTAAGCCAAAGGTAGAGAGTATTGGTAGAATGTGCTGGTACCAAAAGATGAAATGAAAACAACTGAGTTAGTGTTGTGCATCATTTCCACTCCTCTGCTAAGAATGAAGTAACGTATATATGTCTGAGCTATGAAATATGAATTGTGTAATTTTGATTATCCTGTATGCCAGTTAAATGTCCTTATATTTTAAAGCTACTATGGCCATAAAAAAGAATGAAACATGTATTTTGCAGTAACATGGATAGAGCTGGAAAGCTAGTATCCCAAGTGAATAACTCAGAAACAGAAAATCCAAGACCGTATGATCTCCCTTCTAAGTGATAAACAATGGGTACACATGGGCCTTCAGAGGGAAGTAATAGACACTGGGACTTCAAAAGGGAGGAGGGTGGGAAGGGAGTGAGGGGTGAACCTACCTATTGCTACAATGTTCACTATTCAGGTGATGGGTACACTAGAAGTTCAAACCCCACTACTACAAAGTATACCCATGTAATAAACCCACACATGGGCCCCAAATCTATTTTTTAATTAAAAAAACAGATTTTTAAAAAACTTAGATTGTCACAATTAGCAAATAAAAGATACCATAAAAAGTCAAGAGAGAGAACATGAAAGAAAGGAAACAGCTTTATATTTTAGGATTTCACCAGCACTGTTTTTTCTCAACATTTTAAATAAGAGGTCCTATGCTTTCATTTTACACTAGGCCTCACAAATTACACAACAGGCTCTGCTCAGAAGAACATTTAGTGAATAACAAAGTCTGCTTTTTATCAGCACAATCTGGAAAAATGATAGCCAGTAAGTTGGATTTGCAATTTTCTTTTATGACAGATAGAGACAATATCACAGAATACAATCTAGTCTTGCTTTTAGGTAATTAATTGTTTTTGCTGAATTTGTGAATACAGGGCCAAATAACCTTGATTAAATGGGGAAAGTGGAAGAGAAAGACAGTAAATCCATCACTGGGTTTCAGTAATTTCAGGAGAAAAAATTACACACGAGATTGTGTGGAGAGGGTGCCAAATTGAGTGCCCTGTGGGGCTGTTTTACCCCTTTACACAAGATTATGTGTTAGTGTGCTTAGAAGCATCTATAATCCAGTGCCACCCTAGGCTTCTGCCATAGTCCTGTTAGACTAATAGATATCTAGTGGCTGGAAACATAATGGGAGAGACAGAATAAATGGCTTTTTGCTTTTTTCCTTTTAATCCATGAGAAAGAATTCACATGGGCTTAATTCACTAATTAAAGACCAAGGAGTAGTAACATCAGTAGATGACACTAGTGATAAAATTACAACCCTTTTTTGTTTTTTAAATAGATCTTGTTATATTTTAAATAATTCTGACAGATAATGTGCTGTAAAAGGGGATAGCAGTAAGATGAAAGCCATTGACAGGAAAAAGACAAGGAAGATTAAGGATCCTGTGAATAGGGATGAAGGGAAGTTTCAGGGAAGTCTTTCAAGGAAGGAAGAGTTTCAAGGAAGTTTTCTTGTGATCATATACTTTTGAAGAGAGCATAAGGCTGGTAGATGGTTTCAGAATTTGAGCCATGACATCACACTGTGTATTTGATTGTGTGATATTTGTTCACGAAGACATCTAAATGCTGCAGCAGTCTCTCTGGTTTGAATGCCTTAAAATGGTAGCTGCCATTAGGGGGCACTGTGTGCATGTTTGTGCAGACCAACATTGTTTTAAAGGATATTATTTATTGAGAATTAAGGACTTAACGAAAAGGATTAAGAAGTCAAACAAAACCAGTTCTGTTTAATATACATAGATACATAAATGCACACAAGTACTTCTTTGTGCAGACATTAGAGTGCTTTTAATACGTGAGATTGGCATCTGGATAAACTCAGGGTCTATGGGAAAGGATAAAAGGCAAAGATAGAACATGTAAAACAAGCAAGAAAGTAAAATGTCATTGCCTTTTAAAGATGCCATTACTTCCCTTTTACTTTTCCTTCTTATTGACAATTGTCATTTATTATAGTGCAATATTGCTGGCTTGGTCTTAATCTTCACTCAGCTTGGATTCTTTGGAGGGGTCTTTGCTCTATGAGACACAGCAGACATCTTCTTTCTAGCCTAACTGCCTTAGTGATTTGTAGGTTATGTTAGAAGTAAATAAGAATAGGGTGCTTTGAGGGTAAAAAACTGCAGGCTTATTTTTTTATTTTTATTTTTAATTTTGTGGATTCATAATTGATATCCGTATTTATGGGGTATATAAGATATTTTGATACAGGCTCGCAGTGTGGAATAATCACATCATGCAAAATGGGGTATCCATCCCCTCAAGCATTTATCCTTTGTAATACAAACAACCCAATTATATCCTTTTAGTTATTTTAAAATGTACAATTAAATTATTATTGATGATAGTCACCCTTTTGTGCTATCAAATAGTAGGTCTTATTCAGTCTTTCTATTTTTTTTTTTTTTACAGTGGTCCCCAACCTTTTTGGCACCAGGAATCAGTTACATAAAATTTTCCCATGGACTGGGAGTTGGGATGGTTTTAGGGCAAAACTGTTCCACTTCAGATCATTAGGCATTAATTAAGTTCTCATAAGGAATGCAAAACCTAGATCCCTTTCATGTGCAGTTCACAATAGGGTTTGTGTTTCTGTGAGAATCTAATGCCCAGCTGATCTGACAGGCAGAGCTCAGGCAGTAATGCTCGCTTGTCCACTGCTCACCTCGTGCTATGTGCTGGTTCCTAACAGGCTATAGACTAGTACTTATCTGTGTCCAGGAGGTTTGGGGAACTCTGTTTTTTTGTGCCCATTAACCATCCCTACCATTCCCCCTCTGCCACTCCACTACCCACCCTCCCCATCTTCTGGTAACCATCCTTCTACTCCATCTCTATGAGTTTAGTTGCTTTGATTTTTAGATCCCACAAATAAAGGACAAAATGTGAAGTTTGTCTTTCTGCCCCTGGCTTATTGCACTTAGTTCAGTGAACTCCAGTTCCATCCATGTTGTTGCAAATGACAGGATCTCATTCTTTTTTTTTTTTCCTTTTTACAAGTGAATGTTACATTTTTATTACATTCATATATAGGTTCGGGAAAGATTAACTCATAATTTAGTAGTAACTTTTTAAAAGCAACAGTAATAATGTGCAGGTGTTTTTAGATACAACATACAAGTTGTTGGATTTAAAATAACACAAAGGTGTCTAGACATACACCTTTTGAGGTGAGCACATGTGTATTTTCTGGTAAAACATAACATGGAGGTTACACATTTATCATCATCTTTTTGTTTGTTTGTTTTTATGAGTTGGAGTTTCACTCTTGTTGCCTAGGCTAGAGTGCAATGGCACAATCTTGGCTCACTGCAAACTCCTGAGCTCAAGAGATTCTACTGCCTCAGCCTCCCGAGTAGCTGGGATTACAGGTGTGCACCACCATGCTAAGCTATTTTTTGTATTTTTAGTAGATATGTGGTTTAACCATGTTGACCAGGCTGGTCTCAAACTCTTGACCTCAGGTGATCTGCCCACCTTGGCCTCCCAAAGTGCTGGGATTACAGGCATGAGCCACTGTGCCCAGCCGGCTTGTTGTTGTTGTTGTTGTTTCTTAAGATGGTCTTGGTCTATCACCCAGTTCATTGTAGCAGCACAATCATAGCACACTGTAACCTTGAACTCCTGGGCTCAAGTGATTCTCTTGCCTCAGCCTTGTAAGTACAGGTGCGTGCAATTATGCCTGGCTTTTTTTTTTTTTATTTTATTTTTTATTTTTTTTAGAAAGAGTCTTGCCCTGTCACCCAGGCTGGAGTGCAGTGGCACCATTGACCTCACTGTAACCTCCACCTCCCGGGTTCCAGTAATTCTCCTGCCTCATCCTCCTGAGTAGCAGAGATTACAGGAGCACACCACCAAGACAGGCTAATTTTTGTATTTTTAGTAGAGACGGGGTTTCACCATGTTGGTCAGGATGGTCTCGAAATCCTGACCTCATGATCTGCCCACCTCATCCTCCCAAAGTGCTGGGATTACAACTGTGAACCATTGCACCCAGCCTGCTAATTTTTAAATACTTTGTAGAGATGGGGTCTTGCTATGTTGCCCAGGCTGGTCTTGAACTCCTGGGTTTACGTGATCCTCCTTAGCATCCCAAAGTGTTGGGATTATAGGCATGGGATTACTTGGCCTAATTCCTAACCAAAATAGACTCCTATAGTAGTATATAGATATGGCTGCTTTTTTAAAAAAAATTAAGCACTATTTTCTCTTTCCCATCTGGCTGCCTCCTTGGGTTAGCCTTGCCACATGGTCATTTTTCTATTTGATAAGTTTTATAAATCTTAAAAATTCTAATTCAAAAGCAGCTATAATAAGCCCAGAATATGTAATTTTATGCATTTATTCTGAGTGTGGAATTTATATAGATTTTTTAAAACAAGATATTAATGTTGCTAAGGTATCTGACCAATCTTCGAAGTTGATTAGCCTGCCATGTGCCAGGTGTAGTTTAGGTGTTGTGCAAGTATTACGGCAGCATTTGAACTAACGTGTTCCTCGTTTTTCAGAACTTCATTCTTCAACTAATAGTGTGAGCTGTTAAGAGGAGCATGGAGGGCCATTCATGGAAAGGATGTAAACAACATGGAAGTTCACGATCTCAGACTATAACTCTGGAAGCAGATATTGTCTCCCAACTGTTAATGAAGTTAGCAAGGTTTTCTCAGTATTATTCAAACTTGGTCAAGTTGCTTCTTCTTTGGTCTTAAGTCCTTTTTCCTTTTCTTTCCTTTCTTTTTTTGAGGCGAGGTGTTCCTCTGTCATCCAGTCTGGAGTGCAGTAGTATGATCTTGGCTCACTGTGACCTCCACCTCCCAGCTCAAGCGATCCTTTCACTGAAACCTCATGAGAAGCTGGGACTACAGGCACATGTCACCATTCCCAGCTAAGTTGTGTATTTTTTGTAGAGAGGGGGTTGCCCAGCTCATCTTGAACACTTGAGTTTAAGCAATCCACCTGCCTTGGCCTCCCAAAGTGCTGGGATTACAGGCATGAGCCACTTCACTCCACCCTTTTTTTTTTTTCCTGTTTCTTAGGCTGGAGTACAATGGCATGATCATGGCTCATTGCAGCCTCAATCTCCCCAGGCTCAGGTGATCCTCCTACCTTAACACCTTGAGTAGCTGGAATCACAGGCACACACCACTACACCTGGCTAATTTTTTTATTTTTTGTAGAGATGGGGTCTCACTTTGTTGCCCAGGCTGGTCTGGAACTCCTGACCTCAAGCGATCCACCTGCCTTTGCCTCCCAAAGTGCTAGGATTACAGGCATGAGCCACCATGCCTGGCCATGTCCTTCATTTTTATCACAGACTTCAATAGGTAACAGAAATCTGTCTTCTGAAGCCCTAGAGGCATTTTCTTTCCTTTTGGACTCTGTATCATAACTTTAAATGGGGCAGGGAACTCCTGTGTTTGCTTAGCTGTGCTTCAAATGTCAACCGTTCACCTGACAACAGCCCAGCTCCAGTTTCTCATATGATCTGTCCCAAGCAGGACTGTCAGACTGAAGCACCCTCTCTTGGGGGCAGGTTCCAGGATATCTGGCTTTACAGGTGTGTTGCTTTCTTTTCACCTGACAGTCGGCCTGCTACTTGTCCATTTTGAGTACCGTGGCGCCTGGTATTCAATGTCATTCTTTTAAATAGCTGAATAGTACTCAATTGTATAAATGTACCACATTTTCTTTATTTTTTATTGTACTTTAGGTTCTGGGATACATGTGCAGACCATGCAGGATTGTTGCATAGGTACACACATGGCAATGTGGTTTGCTGCCTCCATCCCCCCGTTACCCACATCTGGCATCTCTCCCCATGTTATCCCTCCCCGACCTTCCCTCCACCCCCGCTGTCCCTTGGCCCCCCGCAACAGACCCCACTGTGTGATGCTCCCCTCCCTGTGTCCCTGTGTTCTTTTTGTTCAACACCCGCCTATGAGTGAGAACATGTGGTGTTTGATTAACTGTTCTTGTGTCAGTTTGCTGAGAATGATGGTTTCCAGGTTCATCCATGTCTCTACAAAGCAGGTTCATCCATGTCCCTACAAAGGACACAAACTCATCATTTATTGCTGCATACTATTCCCTGGTGTATATGTGCCACATATTCCTTGTCTAGTCTATTGTCAATGGGCATTTGAGTTGGTTCCAGGTCTTTGCTATTGTAAACAGTGCCACTATGAACATACATGTGCATGTGTCTTCATTACAGAATGATTTATAATGCTTTGGGTATATACCCAGTAATGGGATTGCTGGGTCAAATGGAATTTCTATTTCTAGGTCCTTGAGGAAGCACCACACTGTCTTCCACAATGGTTGAATTAGTTTACACTCCCACCAACAGTGTAAAAGAGTTCCTATTTCTCCACATTCTCTCCAGCATCTGTCTCCAAATTTTTTAACGATAGCCATTCTAACTGGTTTGAGGTAATGTACCACATTTTCTTCATCCAATCATCTATTGATGGACATTTAAGTTGATTCCATATCTTGGCTACTGTGAAGTGTGCTACAACAAATGTGGGTGTGCAGATACTGCTTTGTTACGCCGATTTCCTTACTTTTGGTTGTATGCACGGCAGTAGGATTGCTGGATCATACAATAGATCTAGTTTTAGTTTTTTGAGGAACTTCTAAACTGTTCTCTGTAGTATTTGTACTAATTTACATTCCCACCAACAGTGTACCAAGGTTCCCTTTACTCCTTATCCTCCCCAGCCTTTGTTATTGTCTGTCTTTTAGTTAAAAGCCATTTAAACTGAAATGAATTGATTTCTCTTTGTAGTTTTGATTTCCATTTTTCTGATGATCAGTGATGTTGAACAGCTTTTCCTATGCTTGTTTGTCATTTGTGTGTCTTCTTTTGAGAAATGTCATTCAAATCTTTTGCTCATCTTTGATAGAATTGTTAGTTTTTTTTCCTACAGACTTTTTGGAGCTCCTTATATATTCTAATTATGACTCCCATGTCAGATGTGTAGTTTGTAAACAATTTCTCATTCTGTGGGTTTTCTGTTCAGTTTATTGATAATTTTCTTTGCTGTAAAGAAGCTTTTTAACCTGATGTGATCCCATTTATCCATTTTTGCTTTGGTTGCCTGTGCTTGTAGGATATTACTCAAGAAATTTTTGACCAGATCAATGTTCTGGAGAGTTTTTCCAATATTTTCTTTTAGCAGTTTCATAGTTTGAGGTCTTAGATTTAAGTCTTTAATGCATTTTAATTAGATTTTTGAATATGGAGATAGTGGTCGTATTGTCCATTCTCTCATAGCTATAAAGAACTACCTCAGAGTGGATAATTTATAAAGAAAAGAGGTTTAATTGATTCACAGTTCCACAGGCTGTACAGGAAACATGGCTGGGGAGGCCTCAGGAAACTTACAATCATGGTAGAAAGTGAAGAGGAGGGAGGCATGCCTTACATGGCAGAAGCAAGAGGAAGAGAGAGGAGGAGAAGGTGCTACACACTTATAAGAACCAGGTCTCATGAGAACTTACTGTCATGAGAACAGCCATGGGAAAGTCTGTGCCCAGGATCCAGTCACCTCCCACCAAGCCCCTTCTCCAACATTGTGGATAACAATTTGACATGAGATTTTGGTGGGGACACAAATCTAAACCATATTATTCTACCCCAGCCCCTCCCAAATCTCACATTCTTCTCACACTGCAGACTACAATCATCCCTTCTCCACAGTTTCCCACGTCTTAACTCACTTCAGTATTAACCCAAAAATCCACAGTCCAAAGTTTCATCTGAGACAAGGCAAGTTCCCTCTACCTACGTGCCAATAAAATAAAAAGCAAGTTAGTTACTTCTAACATACAATGTGAGTACAGGCATTGGGTAAATACACCTTGTCTAAAAGTGATAAACCAGCCAAAACAAAGGGGCTATAGGCCCTATGCAAGTTTGAAACCCAGCAGGGCAGTCATTAAATCTTAAAGCTCCAAAATAATCTTCTTTGACTCCATGCCTCATATTCAGGTCACACTGATGCTAGGGATGGGCTCCCAAGGCCTTGGGCATTTCTGCCCCGGTGTCTCTGCAGGGTACTCAGCCCCATTGGCTGCTTTCACAGACTGGCATTTGACTGCTGCTTTTTCACATGCATGGTTCAAACTTGGTGGATCTACTCTTTTGCAGTCTGGAGGATGGTGGCCATCTTCTCACAACTCTGCTAGACAATGTCCCAGTGGGAACTCTGTGTGGTGGCTCCAACCCCACATTTCCCCTCTACACTGTCCTGGTAGAGATTCTCCATGAGGGTTCTACACCTGCAGCAAACTTCTGCCTGGCATCCAGGTGTTTCCATACATCCTCTGAAATCTGGGTAGAGGCTCCCAAGCCTTAACTCTTGCCCTCTGCACACCTGCAGGCTTAACACCATGTGGAAGTTGCCAGGATTATGGCTTGCATCCTCTGGAGCAGCAGCCTGAGATGTATCTGGAGCTCCTTTAGCCATGACTGGAGCTGGAGCAGTGTTCTAAGGTTGTAGAGGCAGTGGGACCGTGGCCTTGGCCACAAAAACCTTGCTTCCCTCTTAGTCCTCCAGGCCTAGGATGGAAGGGGTTGCTGAAAAGGTCTCTGAAATGCCTTTGAGGCATTTTTCCTGTTGTCTTGGCTATTAACATCAGGCTCCTATTATGCTAATTTCTGCAGCCAGCTTGAATTCCTCTCCCGAAAATGTGTTTTTCTTTTCTATCACTTCACCAGGCAGCACATTTTCCAAACTTTTACACTCTGCTTTCCTTTTAAATATAAGTTCTAGTTTCAGATCATCTTTTTCCTCACATATATGAGCATACAGTGGTAGAAGCAGCCAGGCCATTTCTTGAATGCTTTGCTGCTTAGAAATTTCCTTTGCCAGATACCCTAAATCATCTTCTCAAGTTCAAAGTTCCACAGATCTCTAGAGTAGGAGCACAAAGCTTCCAACCTCTTCCTAATACATAACAAAAGTGACGTTTGCCCTAGGTCCCAATAAGTTCTTCATCTCCATCTGAGACCACCTCAGCCTGGATTTCATTTTCCACATCACTATCAGCATTTTGGTCAAAACAATGTAACAAGTCTCTAGGAAGTAATAAACTTTCCCTCATCTTCCTGTCTTCTTGTGAGTACTCCAGACTCTTCCAGTCTCTGCCCATTAACCAGTTCTAAAGTGACTTCCACATTTTCAGGTGTCTTTATAGGAATACCCTACACTTAAGTATCAATTTTCTGTATTAATCTGTTCTTGAATTGCTATAAAGAAGTGAAACTGGGTAATTTATAAAGAAAAGAGGTTTAGTTAACCCACAGTTTTGTAGGCTGTACAGGAAGCATGGCTGGGGAGGTCTCAGGAAACGTACATTCATGGTAGAAGGCAAAGAGGAAGGAGAGACATCTTACATGGCAGAAACAGGAGGAAGAGAGAGAGGGGAGACATTATACACACTTGTAAACAACCAGATCTCATGAGAACTCACTGTCATGAAAACGGCAAAGGAAAGTTCACCTCCATGATGGAACCACCTTCCACCTGGTCCTTCCTTCAACATAGGTGATTATAATTCAACATGGGATTTGGGCAGAGACACAAATTCAAATCATATCAGAGGTCTAGTTTTATTATTTTGAATACGGACAGTCAGTTTTCACAGTACCATTTGTTGGAGAGACAGTTTTTCCCAGTGTATAATTCTTTGCATCTCTGTCAAAAATTTGTTCAGTAGGTTTATAGATTTGTTTCTGAGTTCTCTATTCTGTTTCATTGGTCTATCTGTCTGTTTTTGTGCCAGTACCATGCTGTTTTCATCACTATAGACCTGTAGTAAAATTTGAAGTTAAGTAATTTGATTTCCCCAGTTTTGTTGTTTTTGCTCAGGATAGCTTTTGCTAGTCTGTATTTTTGTTGTTGTTGTTAGTAAATGTTAGGATTGTTTTTTCCACTTCTGTGAGTTTCCCCCCTATGCTTTAAGGATATTTTCACTAGATATATTATAATAGGGAAAGCATTTGTTTCCTTCAGCACTTTAAGTATGTTATGCCATTCTTTCTGGTCTGTAAGGTTTCCACTGAAAAGTCTGCTGCCAGAGGTACTGGAGCTCATTTATGTTTTTTTCTTCTCTTGCTGCTTTTTGTATCTTCTCTTTATCTTTGACCTTTAGGAGTTTGATTATTACATGCCTTGAGGAGACTTCTTTGGGTTAAATGTGCTTAGTGTTCTTTAGGAGTTTGATTATTACATGCCTTGAGGAGACTTCTTTGGGTTAAATGTGCTTAGTGTTCTCTAACCTTCTTGTACTTGAATGTTGATGTCTTTCTCTAGGATTGTGAAGTTCTGTAATATTTCTTTTTGAGTAAGCCTTCTACCCCATCTTTTTTTACCTCCTCTTTGAGGCCAATAACTCTTGCCTGTTTGGGGCTATTTTCTAGATATTTTAAGTGTGATTTATTGTTTTTATTAATTTTCTTTTTTCTTCTGTGACCATGTATTTTAAAACAGCCTGTCTTCAAGCTCACTAATTCTTTCTTCTGTTTGATCAGTTCTGCTATTAAAAGATTCTTTTGCATTCTTCAGTTATGACAATTGCATTTTTCATTGCCAGTACATTCGGCTTGATAGTTTTTCATCATTTTAATGTTTGTTAAACTTATCTGATAGAATCCCGAGTTCCTTCTCTGTGTTATCTTCAATTTCTTTCAGTTTCCTCAAAATGGCTGCTTTGAATTCTCTGACTGAAATGTTGCATATCTCTGTTTTCTTGGTGCCTTATTTAGTTCGTTTGGTGTGGTTATGTTTTCATGGATGACCTTGATATTTTAGATGTTTGTTCTTCTCTGGACATTTAAGAGTCAGATTTTTATCATAGTCTTTGCAGTCTGGTCTTGTTTATGCCTGTCCATCTTGAGAATATTTCTAGTATTCAGAGGGGCTTGAACCTTAAGCACCAAAATGCTATGGTGTTTGCAGACTAGTAAAGGTACCACCCTGGTAGTTTTGGATAAGATCCAGAAGAATACTCTGGATCACCAGGCAGAGACCCTTGTACTTTTCCCTACTTTCTTCCAAACAGAGTCTTTCTCTCTGTGTTTTTAGCTTCGTGGAACTCGGGGTGTGGTGATACACGCACCGTTGTGGGCACCACCACTGGGACTGTGCTGTATCAGACCTGATAAGAGCCCAGCACTGGATCTTGACCAAGGCCCACTGTAACCATCACCTGGGTACTACCTGCGGTCACTCAAGTTCCTAGCCCTCTATAATTGTCATGTCGCAAAGTAAACCAGATCTATGTCCTTCTCTTCGGGGTGACAAGTTTCCCCACATCCCAAGCAGTTCCAGAGATGCTGTCTAGGAGCCAGGGATTGGAGTCAAGAATCTTAGACATTTACATGATAGTGTATTCTACTGCTGCTAAGCTGATACTCAAACTAGAATATCATGTTCTTCCTGCTCTTCCATTCCCTGTCCGCAGGCAGAGGAGACTCTCCCTGTGGCCACCACCATCACTGTTCCATAGGGGGTTTTGCTAGGTCACTGCTGCTGTTCATTTAAAGCTCAAGGGCCCTCTAGTCAGCTTATGGTGAATCCTGCTAAACCTGGGACTCCTTTTCAGGGCAGCAGGCTCTGCTCTGGCCAAGAGAAGGTCTAGAAATGCTGTCCAAGAGCCTAGGCCTGGACTCGGGGATCCCAAGAACTTGCTTATTACTCTACACCACTGTGGCTGAGCTGCTACCTATGGTGTTAAACAAAGTTCACTTTATTTTTCACTCTGCTTTTCTAAAATAGAAGGAGACTTTCACCATATCAACCACAGCAGGGAGTGTGCTGGGTCACATCTCAGAGCCCAAGACCCATGACATACTACCTGAATACCACTGCTGGTTATTCAGGGTCCAAGGGCTTTTTAATCTGCAGGTAATAAATCCTTCCAGGACTGAACACTTCCCTTCAAGGCAGAAGTTTCCTTTTTGGCTTGGGGTGGTATCTGTGAGCTTGAGGCTGGAATATGGCCCTCATGATGTGCTGGGTACCCTATCCTACTGTGGCTGAAATGTTATCCAAAATGCAAGACAAAGTTTATGGGTAGCTCCCCCGTATAGGCACTGAGGAAGGAGAGCTAAGCAGATTCCCTGTGCATTTAGTGCCTGAAGAATATCTTAGTTTATAGTGTTACTGCTCAGTTATTTCCTTTTATCCTTTTTATATAATCATATATTAGTTTATAAGATTAGTGACTGAGGAATATCTTACTACTCAGTTATTTGCACACACACACACACACACACACACACACACACAAACACACACAATTATATCTTAGTTCATAGTGGGAGGAATGCCTAGAGCAGACACGGTACAGAGCATGAATTACGGGATAAACAGCTATACGTATATAAGCATATCTTGCTTATAGTCGGAGGAATGTCTAGAGCAGACACAGTGCAGAACATGATTTAAAGGAAAAGCAGTTATACCAGGACAAGAATCTTTGGCCCAGGTGGCAGTGTTCAGTATCATAAAGATACCTGCCGTATGGCAGGCTTGAAGAAAGAGCCACTCCTCCTGATAAAGGAGTTGTAGTACCTTGCGTCCAGTTCTTATGGAAAGCTGACCTCCATTTAGCAAGCCTGTGAGTGTCCAAGGGCTTAAAACCCCTCTGGTGTAATTGCACCTAGGTGGCTGTACACTTTGTTGGCTCTGCTACTATGCTGACTGAAAGCATTCTCCTACAGAATTCCCTAGAAGTAGCCTGCCCCTAGATAAGAGATAATTACACACTGCACTCTTCACTGCACATGACCTACCTCCTAGCCTTGGTGACCTAATGGGGGTGGACTCCTTACTTCACACTGCCTACCTCGTAGCCTAGGTGACCTAATGGAGATGGACCTCTTGGTTATCACTCACATGAATGTCTTGTCCCTATCACTGTCCTTAATGATGGTTTCACTCATTACCCTTCTCAACCTATACCTAATGAATGCAGATACATCTGGATGTTCAGGGCCTCGCCTGTCTCTGCTTATAGGTGGCATGGCTACCCAAGCCCAGCTGTCTTTTCCAGTCCTTCTGTGTCCTGTCTCTTTACTTCTCAGATCCAGCACCTCAGCACAGCGATATTACTCTTTGATCTTCTTTCCCTAAGCAGAAGAGAAGGGGTCACCTTCATTGCTGTGAGCTGCACTGCCTGTGATTGAGGGAGGAGTGGCTCAAGCACTCCCTTAACTGCCCTAGCTAGTGTCTCCCTAGGGCACATACAACCCTAGTTTACTGGCTCTGAACTCATCCCACCACTAGGAGTTTCCTAGGAGTTGCAGTTTTTGTGTCCTGGATTGACTTTCAAGTTTACCTAGAACCCCAGAGCACTTTGGCCCATGGTGACAAGGCTGCCAAGAAAGTCCATTTTTGACCTCTGGGTTGGGCAGATTTCCCTGTGACTAGGTCTGGTCCAAATGCTTGCTTCATGCATGGGTGCTGGCTGAGCCCAGCATGGCTTGGCTCTCTGCTGTGTGGGGGCAGCCCTAAGTTCAATGTAAAGTCCTCCAGTCACTGTGCTCTCCGTTCTCCAGCTGCACAGATTCTGCACTACATGGCTGCTGCTGGCGGATGAAGGAGGGGTGGCATTAGCAATTCAAGACTGTCTCCTACCCTCTTCAATGCCTCTTTCAGTGATACGAAGTTCAAACCAGGTACTGCATGTGTTCATCTGATTTTTGTTTCTTATGATGGTGCTTTTCTTTGTGTAGATAGTTGTCAAAATTGGGTCAAAGGAACAAATGGTGTAGGCTTCAATTCTGTCATCTTGCTCCATTCTCCAAGGCTTTTTAATTGTTAAATTAATACCATATTATCTTTTGTGTCTTTAAAAGCCTCTTAAATTATGGAAATAAAGTTTTACTCTTTACTTATTTTTTACAGGTGAATACTGAAGCTTCAAAAGAAAGAAGATAGGCAAGGTTTGTCCATCTTTTATGTTGGTAGTTGTATAAAATGAAAAAGAATTCATGATGAATATATTTTGACTCCTGGTAAGCATCACTTTATTTTCCTAATTGCTCATGGAGAGTTTATTCATAGTAGTAATAGTACTAGAAATACAACTAATAATGACAAACACAATCTTTGGTGCTTACTGTGTGCCAAGCATTATTAATCCATATAATTTTTGCAACCATCCTATAAAAGTTACCATTATTCCTATTCACAGACAACGAAAATGAAGCACACACATGTTAGGAAATATGCCAAGTTTATGTATCTATTAAGTGGTTATTCAGGATTTCAACTCATGTTGTCTGGTACCACTACACTATATATTATTTCTTTCTCAACTTTTATTTATAATACATTTAATAACTTAGAATCAATTTTTCATGCAATTATGTGACATTGCCATATGAAGATACTGCATTTGGATTTAAGTCTTTGTCTTCTGGTTTTAATGCATATTTTGAAAGGTAGAATAAGTTAAAATATTTTGTTTTAAAATTTGTCAAGATGTGGAGAATTTATTACCTGCTGAGTTCTGAAACTTAGGGTCTCCTTATTGGTTATTATACTAGAGATCAATTTATATTTACTGCTATCATGACTTTGAATTCAACTGCATTGAAATGCCAGGCAGGAAGATTTTTGCCCCTTGCATTTCTATGGAGCAGGAGTTTACACAATTTTATGTGATTGATACTCATCAGCAGTAGGAGAGCTTGAAGACAACAGTTATAAACATATTACTACCTAATAGTACTTTTGAGGGAAGGCTGCTTGCTGGAAACCTACGAAAAATGCAGAATAACACAGGAATCAAGGATGGAAAAGATGGAGAGCTTCAATAAGTATTTGGTGATTTGATGTTATTTCTTTCTCAATTATTCAAAGATGATCATTCTTGCACCACTTTGGTTCTCTATTGCTATACTCTTTTTTTCATGGGTAGCAAGTCTTCTCTGATTCCTTCATGCATTTGTAGAAACCATATTTATGGATATTCACGATGAATTCCTAGAAAGA
Source organism: Saimiri boliviensis (assembly GCF_048565385.1). Classification (NCBI taxonomy): domain Eukaryota; kingdom Metazoa; phylum Chordata; class Mammalia; order Primates; family Cebidae; genus Saimiri; species Saimiri boliviensis. Next base: position 108,952,265 of record NC_133452.1, read on the forward strand.
GAAAGATGATGAGACAATACTGAATAAATGGCCTTTTCATTGCAGTAACATGACATATATATTCTAGTATAAATAACCAGAATTTATCAAACCATGGCAGTGAATAATTTATTATGTTGTGAAACCATAGGAAACTTTATGACTAAATAATAAAGGTAATTCTCAATGCTAGTAATACAGTAGCCAGTATTGTTAACAGATAAGTTTTTGCAGCCAATTAAGGATTCATTTATGAAGCAAATTTCCCAGCATTGTTTGTAAAGGAATTTTCCATAGTAACTACTTTTCATGCATGCACAGCAAAAGAATTTATCTTTCTATGAATTTATTTTATAAATCTAACTCTTTAAATGAACAAAAGACATCATTGCCAACAGAAGACATTTTTAAAAAGATAATACACATATGGCAAATTTTCGTTTTTATTTTTTGCTAAAATCAAAACTGCAAATAGGAGAGATCCATTTTTATCTGTTCATATTGGTGATGAAAATGAATTTTATTTTCTTTTATTACTATTATTTAAATTTAAAAAATTTTGTAGAGACAGGATCTCACTGTGTTGTCTAGGCTTGTCTTGAATCCCTGGGCTCAAGCAATCCTCCTGTCTAGATCTCCCAAAACTCAGAGATTACAAGCATAAGCCACTGCACCCAGTCAAAAATGAATTTTATTCAGTAATAGATGGTGTGGCACAATGGGCACTCACATAATCTTGAAGAGAAGTCAAATCATATAATTTTTCTAGGAGACAACTTAAACATATATACGTATCAAAAATCTTAAAATGTTTGTACTCTTTGACATACCAGTGCCACTTATAGGATTATACTTAGACAATATTGCATACATGTGAGTAAAAGAATAATTATATAAAATTATTTATAACAATTCCAAATTGAGAAACAAGTGTCTAACAGTGAGAATTTGTTATTAAATTATGGTGACTTCCCAAAGCCAAAATGAAAACCAAAAAAACTGCAGGAGAGAAACATTGAATAACATGGAAATATGTTTACATATACTTTTAAATAAAAAGAATACCAAACTACATTATAATATGTATATGTTATAATTTTTTTGTGAAAAAATTTTGTAAAGTCATAGAGGAAGGATATATATCAAATGACTACCTGGGTTTGTCTGAATGGTGAACTTATGGGTGATTTACTTTTTTTCTTTATGCTTTTCTAATTTTTCAAAGTTGTTCAGTGAACATGCATTGTATTTGTGATAAGTGAAATACATTAACAGATATATTTTTCCAAGAAGAAAGAAATATAACACATCATCGTTATTACTCTATGTCTGGGTCAGTTCAGACTGCTATAATAAATTATCACAGGCTGGATGTTTTAAATAGCAAAGATTTATTTTTCACAGTTCTAGAGGCTAGGAATTCCAAGAGTGCTGGTAGATCTAATGTGTGGTGAGAGCTAGCTTCCTGATTTGTAGATGTCTGCCTTCTCATTGTATTCTCACGTGGCAGGGCGGGGGGTGGGGGTGGCAGTGGGGATGGGGGAAAGAGAGAGAGAGAGAGAGAGAGAGAGAGAGAGAGAGAGAGAAAGTTTTGTATCTCCTTAACTCTACATCTAAACTAGAAACTAGCACATATCAAATCTTCTTTCTATTAAGAACAACTAGGCCGGCCGCGGTGGCTCACGCCTGTAATCCCAGCACTTTGGGAGGCCGAGGTGGGCGGATCACAAGATCAAGAGATCGAGACCATCCTGGTCAACATGGTGAAACCCCATCTCTACTAAAAATACAAAAATTAGCTGGGCGTGGTGGCGCCTGCCTGTAATCCTAGCTACTCAGGAGGCTGATGCAGCAGAATTGCCTGAACCCAGGAGGCGGAGGTTGTGGTGAGCCAAGATCGGGCCATTGCGCTCCAGCCTGGGTAACAAGAGGGAAATTCCGTCTCAAAAAAGGAACAGCTAGACATGCTGAATAAACATTTACTTGAAAGTATTTGAGCACTTGAAGCCAACAGGGCTTGAAGGCCAAGATTCCTGAGATAGAGAATGCATTGAGATAATCCCAATATTCTGCAATGCCTTTTCCTTGAGAGATTTGCTTATTTGGAAGCAGCAGTTTAGGAGCTGAGATTGGATAGAAAATAATGGTTAAGAGACTAGAAAGTGGAGCAGAACTTTCAATTATTTCTATTGTAAAAAAATTTACATTTTTTTTACATGAGCAGAAGCCTTGATAAACTTTCCAGGTTTTCATTTGGAAGGGATTATATTCCATAAGTAATGGGAAACAAGAAGCAAACCATCAAAAAGTTGGAAACTCTGTTTTAAAATAGATTAATCCTGTTGCATTAAGGCAATCAGCTTCTACTTTTTCTAACAGAAGCATGAGTAAATACTCTTTGGAAGCAAATAACATCTTCTAAGGCTTCAATTTATTTATACAACTTTTCTTTCAAAATACTTGTTTATGAATAAAAAACTTACCTGTATCAAAGAAAAGACCAGGCACACATGCACACACACGCATACACAGACACAGACACAGACACAGACACAGACACACACAGACACATACACACACACACGAGAAAAAAATGCATATAAACGAACAAATCAAGACAATCCACATACTGAATGAATCAGACCTGGACTTTTAAGTAACTGTGATTAATACATGCAAAATATAAAGGATGAGATTAAAAATGTAACTAAAAGTAGTAAAAAATAATTATGAGATGAAAATGATATAACTAAAAAATAAAATAACTAAAATTGAGAACTTAATAGAGTTTAACAACAAATTAGACACAGCTGAAGAAGTAATGAATTGGAGTATGATTCAGCAGAAAATGGATGAAGCATGGAAAGGGAGAATGAGGAAAAATATAGAAACAATATCAGAGTTATATAAAATACAATTGCAAGGTCTAATCTATATGTAATTGGAATCCCAAAAGAAGAAATGTAAAATACTAGAGCAGATATCTAGCAGTTTTAATCCAATAAAAATATCATTCAAAATTTTGAGAGATAAAGACTTTTTAAACAAAATAAATTAATAACAAAAAAGGACAACAGGGTTAAACAACTTGTTCCAGATGACATGCACTACAAGAAATACTACACAGTAGAAAGAAAATAATTCAAGATGGAAGCATAGTTGTTAATGTAGTAATAAAAAGCAATAGAAAATATAAGTGAGAAGATAAATGAAATTGACTATACAATAATATTTTATGACTCTTAAAAATATGTATATATAGATTTAATGTATGTGTTATTTCATTTTCACCCTTCTGATAATGAAAATACCAAGACTGGGAAGAAAAAGAGGTTTAATTAGACTTACATATCCAAGTGGCTGGGGAGCCTTCATAATCATGGTGAGAGGTAAAAGGTACTTCTTACATGGTGGCAGCAAGAGAAATGAGGCAGAAGCAAAAGGAGAAACACCTGATAAACCCATCAGATCTCATGAGATGTATTCATTGTCTCAAGAATAGCATGGGAAGGACCCACCCCCATGATTCAATTACCTCCCCTTGGGTGCCTCCCGCAACACTTGGGTATTCTGGGAGATACAGTTGAAGTTGAGATTTGGGTGGGGACACCACCAAGTCATATCAAGGTACATAACAATAATTAATATGAAAGAATTGTTTGCATTGTCCAGGAAGTAGTGAAAATACTTATTATTTATTTATTTCAGATGGAGTCTCACTCCTGTCACGCAGGCTGGAGTGCAGGGGTGTGATCTTGGCTCACTGCAACCTCCACCTTTCAGGTTCAAGCGAGCGCTATCATGCCTGGCTAATTTTTTTATTTTTATTAGAGACAGATTTTCGTCATGTTGGCCAAGCTGGTCTTGAATTCCTGACCTCAGGTGATCCACCCACCTCAGCCTCCCAAAGTGTTAGGCTCACAGGTGTGAGGCACCGCTTGATTGGTATACCTGAAGAGTTTGGGGAAAATGAATCCAACCTGGAAAACACTCTTCAAATTATCCAGGAGAATTTCCCCAACCTAGCAAGTCAGGCCAACATTTTAATACAGGAAATACAAAGAACACCATGGAGATAACTCCTCAAGAAGAGCAACCTCAAGACAAATAATCATTAGATTCACCAGGGTTGAAATGAAGGAAAAAATGCTAAGGGCAGCCAGAGAGAAAGTTTGGGTCACCCACAAAGGAAAGCCCATCAGACTCACAGTGGATCTCTCAGCAGAAACCCTACATGCCAGAAGAGAGTGGGGACCAATATTCAACATCCTTAAAGAAAAGAACTTTCAACCCAGAATCATATATCCAGCCAAACTAAGCTTCGTAAGTGAAGGAGAAATAAAATCCTTTACGGACAAGCAGTTACTGAGAGATTTCGTTGACGCCAGACCTGTCCTACAAGAGCACCTGAAGGATGCACTGAACACAGAAAAAAAGCATCCAGTACCAGCCACTGCCAAAATGAACCAAATGATAAAGACCAAGGATACGATGAGGAAACTGCATTGACCAAAGGGCAGAACAAACAACCAGTAACAAAATGGCAGGATCAAATTAATACATAACAATATTAATATTAAATGCAAATAGCCTAAATGCCCCATTAAAAAGACACAGACTGGTAAACTGGGTAAAAAGTCCAAACCCATTGGTGTGCTTTATCCAGGGACCCATCTGACATGCAAAGACACACATAGACTAAAAATAAAGGGATGGAAGAAGATCTACCAAGCAAAGGGAGAGAAAAGAAAAAAAAAAAAAAAAAAAGCAGGGGTTGCAATTTTAATCTCTGATAAAATCAACTTTAAACCAACAAGATCAAAAGAGACAAAGAAGGACACTACATAATGGTGAAAGAATCAATACAAGAAGAGCTAACTGTCCTAAATATATATGCACTGAATACAGGAGTGCCCATATACATAAAAGAAGTTCTTAATGACCTACAAAGAGATGTAGACTCCCGCAGAATAATAGTGGGAGACTTTAACACTCCACTGTCAACATTAGACAGATCCATGAGACAGAAAATCAACAAGGATATACAAGACTTGAACGCAGAACTGGAACAAGCAGACCTAATCGACATCTACAGAACTCTCCACCCCACATATACATTCTTCTCAGCACCACATCACACTTACTGTAAAATTGACCACATAATTGTAATTAAATCACTCCTCAGCAAATGCAAAAACAAACAAACAAAAAGAAATGCAAATCATAAGAGTATCTTAGACCACAGTGCAATCAAATTAGATATCAGGATTAAGAAACTAACTCAAAACTGCACAACTCCATGGAAACTGAACAACTGGCTCCTGAATGTTGACTGGATAAACAATGAAATGAAGGCAGAAATAAAGATGTTCTTTGAAACCAACAAGAATGAGGACACAACATACCAGCATCTGTGTGACACATTTAAAGCAGTGTCTTGAGGGAAATTTATAGCAATAAATGCCCACATGAGAAATGAGGAAAGACCTAAAATCAACACCCTATCATCAAAATTGAAAGAGCCAGAGGAGCAAGATCAAAAAAACTCAAAAGCTAGCAGAAGGCAGGAAATAACTAAGATTAGAGTAGAACTGAAGGAGATAGAGACACAAAAAACAATTCAAAAAATCAGTAAATCTGGGAGCTGATTTTTCAGAAAAGATCAACAAAATAGACTGCTAGCCAGATTAATGAAAAAGGAAAGAGAGAAGAATCAAATAGATGCAATAAAAAATGAAAAAAGGGGATATCACCACTGATCCCACAGAAATACAAACTACCATCAGAGATTACTACAAACAACTCTGCATATAAACCAGTAAACCTGGAAGAAATTGATAAATTCATGGACACTCGTGACCTACCAAAACTAAACCAGGAAGAAGTTGAAACCATGAATAGACCAATAACAAGGGCTGAAGTTGAGGCAGCAATTAGCCTACCAACCAAAAAAAGTTCAGGTCCAGATGGGTTCACAGCTGAATTCTACTAGATGTACAAAGAGGATCTGGTACCAATCATTCTGAAACTATTCCAAACAATACAAAAAGAGGGAATCCCCCCCAACTCATTCTATGAGACCAACATCATCCTATTACCAAAACCCGGCAAAGAATCAACAAGAAAAGAAAACTTCAGGCCAATCTCCATGATGAACATAAATGCAAAAATCTTCAATAAAATATTGGCAAACTGGTTGCAACAGCACATCAAAAAGCTTATCCATCATGATCAAGTAGGCTTCATCCTAGGGATGCAAGGCTGGTTCTACATACGCAAGTCCATAAATGTAATCCACCACATAAATAGAACCAAAGACAAAAACCACATGATTATCTCAATAGATACAGAGAAGGTCTTCAACAAAATTCAACATCCCTTTATGCTAAAAACTCTCAGTAAAACTAGGTATTGATAGAAACTATCACAAAATAATAAAAGTTGTTTATGACAAACCCACTGAATGGGCAAAAACTGGAAGCATTCCCTTTGAAATCTGGCACCAGATAAGGATGCCCTCTCTCTCCACTCTTATTCAATATAGTATTGGAAGTTTCACCAGACCAATCAGGCAAGAAAAAGAAATAAAGGGTATTCAATTAGGAAAGGAGGACGCCAAATTGTCTCTATTTGCAGATGACATGATTGTATATTTAGAAGACCCTGTCATCTCAGCCCAAACTCTCCTTAAGCTGATAAGCAACTTCCACAAAGCCTCAGGATACAAAATCAATGTTCAGAAATCACAAGCATTCCAATACACCAATAACAGACTAACAGAAAGCCAAATCAAGAGTGAACTGCCATTCACAATTTCTATAAGAAGAAAAAAATACCTAGAAATACAACCAACAAGGTAAAGAACCTCTTCAAGGAGAATTACAAACCACTGCTCAAGGAAATAAGAGAAGACACAAACAGATAGAAAAACATTCTATACTCATTGTTAGGAAGAATCAATATTGTGAAAATGGCCATACTGCCCAAAGTAGTTTATAGATTTAATGCTATCCCCATCAAACTATCAATGACGTTTTTCACAGAACTGGGAAAAACCACCTTAAACTTCATATGGAAGAAAAAAAGAGTCCACATATCCAAGACAATCCTTAGCAAAAAGAACAAAGCTGGCGGCATCATGCTGCCAGACTTCAAGATATACTATAAGGCAACAGTAATCAAAACAGCATGGTACTTGTATCAAAACAGAGACCTAGACCAATGGAACAGAACAGAGGCCTCTGGAACAACACCACACATCTACAAACATCTGATGTTTGACAAACCTGACAAAAACAAGCAATGGGGAAAGGATCCCCTGTTTAATAAATGGGGTTGGGAAAATTGGCTAGCGATATGCAGAAAGCAGGAACTGGACCCCTTCCTGACACCATACACTAAAATTAACTGCAAATGGATTAAGCACTTGAACATAAGACCTAACACATAAAACCCTAGAAGAAAACCTAGGCAAAACCATTCAGGACATAGGCATAGGTAAGTACTTCGTGTATAGAATACCAAAAGCAATGGCAGCAAAAGCCAAAATAGACAAATGAGATCTAATTAAACTTCAGAGCTTCTGTACAGCAAAAGAAACAATCATTAGAGTGAACCAGCAACCAACAGGATGGGAAAAAATTTTTACAATCTACCAATCAGACAAAGGGCTAATATCCAGAATCTACAAAGAACTAAAACAAATTTCTAAGAAAAAAACAAACCCATCCAAAAGTGAGTGAAGAATATGAACAGACACTTTTCAAAAGAAGCCGTATATGAAGCCAACAAACATATGAAAAAATGTTCATCATCACTGGTCATCAGAGAAATGCAAATGAAAACCACATTGAGATACCACCTCACGCCAGTTAAAATGGCGATCATTAAAAAATCTGCAGACAACAGATGCTGGAGAAGATGTGGAGAAATAGGAACACTTTTACACTGTTGGTGGGAATATAAATTAGGTCAACCATCGTGGAAGACAGTGTGGCAATTCCTCAAGGATCTAGAAATAGAAATTCCATTTGATCCAGCAATCCCATTACTGGGTATATACCCAAAGGACTATAAATCTTTCTGTTACAAAGACACATGCACACGCCTGTTCATTGTGGCAGTGTTTACAATAGCAAACACCTGGAACCAACCAAAATACCCATCAATGATAAACTGGACAAAGAAAATGTGGCCCATATTCATCATGGAATACTATGCAGCCATACAAAATGATGAGTTTGTATCCTTTGTAGGGACATGGATGAGTCTGGAAACCATCATTCTCAGCAAACTGACACAAGAACAGAAAATCAAACACTGCATCTTGTCACTCATAGGCTGGTGTTGAACATTGGGAAAACTTGGACACAAAGAGAAGAGCATCACACACTGGGGTCAGTTTTGGGGGGCTACGGGAGGGATAGTGGGAGGGAGGGTGTGGATGGATAATGTTGGGAGAAATGTCAGGTATAGGTGATTGGGCAATGGTGGCAACAAACCACCTTGCCATGAATGTACCTATGCAACAATCTTGCATGATCTGCACATGTACCCTAGAATCTAAAGTACAATTAAAAAAAAATCAGGAATAAG